>NW_008238337.1:6584725-6584961 GCF_000691975.1 Corvus brachyrhynchos
TCCTCCCCTCCTCTTCCCGTCGCTGCTTTTTTTGGGGGGTGGGGGGAGGCGGGGGGTGGAAATTTGTCAAGGTCATTCCGTGGATTTAATATTTTTTGTGTGTGTGTGCCGCTCGCCCCACCGCCACCCAGCCTTGCTCTGTGGATTATCATCGCCCTGGATCCAAGGCTCTGAACAGCAGGATTTTTTTGTTGTTGTTGTTGTTGATTTTTTTTAATTATTATTATTATTATTTT
>NW_008238337.1:6585430-6628682 GCF_000691975.1 Corvus brachyrhynchos
AAAAAGGGATTTGAGAAAGGAAGCGCGGCGCTTTCAGGCTGCTGAATTTTGCAAATAGCAATTAACGTGCATTAATCCTGGTGTCAGCCCGGGGGGATCCCGGGGCTGCGGTCAGGAGGGTGCCGGGCCAGCCCGGGTGATCGCGGCTCCGCTGGCAACTTGCTGCCCCCCCTCCCTTGCTCCTTCCGTCCCCCGGTCCCCTCCTCTGTCCGGCTCCGGCCGGTGTTCGCCATCACTTCGGGCAAGTCAAATGTTTGTTTGGGGTTTTAATTGGCTGCAAAATATTCCTGGCGTGTTGGGATGGTCCGGCATTGTTGTGAATGGTGGAGCTTCCCCCCCCTCCCCTCCCTCCTTCCTCCCACTCCCCCCTCCTCCAGCTCGGGAGTTTGTGTTTGCATTGCCAAAATGTTACTTTATCTGTCTCCGGAGATTGTTAGCAAATGGCTAGTGTTTGACATTTTGTGGAAAAGAGATGTTTAAATGGATAATAATCCCTCGGTTGTAATTCCCATTTTTGAAGTAATTGAACAAATTCTTCATCTCTTGTTGACTGTACATATTTTTCTGGTGTTAATAGGCTGGCAAAAAATATTGCTTGTCTAACTTATTACAAACAATATTTGCTGAGCAAATACTGCCTGCCTTGTCTGAGCTAAGTTAAGCAGAGCAGGAAATTTAGTATTTTTAGAGGGGCATTGACAAACTATGACTTTGGCTTTTGATTTTTGTTTTGTTTGTGTATGAGGGGAAGAAGTGAGTTGTCGAGAGGAAGCACCTAACAAGTTGCTTGTTGGGTGTAATAACTTAAATTCCCAGTAAATATGAACAATCCTGGTGCCTTTGCCCACTTTCTGTGACACACCATGGTGAAAGCATGGGCAAAGTTTTGGGTGCTCTCCCTGCTTTGGATTTCCTGACACTTGTGTATCTATTAACGTGTGTTACAGCAGTGAAGAGTTCTGCACAGGCTAATGAATGTCCTCAGATCTGCCCTGGGATCTTTAATGTCTTTGGCTCAGACTTAGAGGTCCCATTTTGTTTGTGGGCTTTGCTGCTCCCCAGCCCACCCCTGCTGTCACTCAGGCCTCTGGTGGCATCGTGGTTGTGAGTTTTTTACCTGTAGAACCAACTTCTCAGAGTCCCAGAGATGGTCCCTGAGTGCCCGTGGAGGTGTCAGGGGTGGCCTTGGCCATGTACCCAGGTGTCAGGACCCTTGCTGGGGGAGCCAGGGGTTCTGCTCAGCAGGGACATTTAGCCCAGTGGTCCCTGAGCAGCTCTGGGTGTGCAGGTGCTGGAGAGGGAAGAAGGTTTGTGTTAGCTCGGTGATGGCTGTCCTTTGGCTTTTTGCGATGTCATTTGTGGGGTGTTGTCCTAACAGGAAAGCCAATTACTTTGTGTACGCAGAACTGATAATGAGCGAGCGATCTGCTTTCGTGTGCCTCTAAACCAAGCCCTAGACCTGTCTGTATAACCTTATTTTTTCTTTTCTTGGGCATGCTCTTAGTCAAATATGCATCAGCAGATAGGTCCAATTAAACCCCTGAGTCTCTACTGAGCTGTCAGGGAAGAAGGTAAAATTCATCTTCCTGCAGAAATTTTCTACCATGGTGAGCACATTATCAGGAAATAGAATTCAAATGATAGTGCAGTCCCTCCAGGCTGACAGGGAAAACTCTGGGCTTTTCAGACGGGTTGAGCCTTTTTATTGAATCACCCAAACCATAACCTGGCACACAGGGGTAGAAAGTGACCTTAAATATTTGCCAACCCAAGGTACTTCTGTTTGTGGAAGCACTTCTGGTTTTTCTTTAGGGAAAAAAAAAAAAAGGCTTTACAAATGATCCACTTTAAAATTCTTGCAAAAAACTTCAGTACCACCTGAAATTAACCGGTTTCTACTATATTTACCAACATCAGAGAACACCTTCCTGAAATGAACTGGTATCTAGTATATTTACCAACATGTCAGAGAGCACCACGTGAAATCAACTGATTTCTACTATATTTACCAACATGTAGAAAACGTGCACCTCTGCAACCATGGTGGTTGGGACATCAGAGGGAAAAGTGTGAGCAGAATTCACCTGTTTCACACCAACCAGGTGTGTTGTGTTCAAGGTTGCATTCTTGGGCATAATGACTGTGTGCGTTTCCTAAATCCTGGTAACACTAAAAAGAAGAAAGTACTCTACATTGTGTGGATTTTTCCATGCAGCACTGCCTTGGACCATGGGCACTGTCTGGTAGATGTGATGCAGCAGCAAGGCAAGGAGATGGTTAAGGCAAAAGTAGTTTAAAGTAGTATATGCCCATGTAAATGACAGAAATAGCAAGGTCATTTTGTGTGGTGTGGAGCTGTGTTCTCTGGTGAACTTGACTGCAACAGGTGGTTTTCTTCTGCTTTGGAGGAAATCTGTATTTTGGTGTACATTGTTTTTTTAAGAGAACCCAAAATCTGCTGTAATGTTATTTTAAAAATAGATAAGAAATGAAACCTTCTATGCTCATGAGGGGGAAGAAAGTGTGAAAGCGAGTACACGGCCTAGGGACAGTACTGAACTAAGAAAGTATTTTAATTTTTTAATCCTAAAAGGAGCTTTTGTTGCATATGTGGTAGCTCATTGTGGTGTTCTAGCTTGGTTTGTTTCTTGATGTTACAATGATCTCTGATTATGTTTAATAAACTAACTAAGCTTTGGGTTTCCCCTTGGAAATGAAATTTCTCAGTGTTTAGGTAGAACTTAATGGTAGAATCATTTAGGAGTGGTAAGGTGGTTTTTGGCTTGTTTTTCTTTATATCTCACCATATTGTGAATTCCCCTTCCCCACTGAAGCAAATTCTCACCCCTGGTATTCCTGTAAATAAAGGGCGCTTTATAGAAAAAATATATGTATTCTTCCTTTGTGTTGACCTGGGAGTGTGAGCAGTTAAGGTTAATACAGAGGGATGGCTTTGAGGTCTCCTTTAGCTGTCTGGTGTGAATTTTAAGCATTTTGGATTTTAACTCATGTGCCAGTGTTTCCTTTGGCTGTTGTCATCTGAAAATCATGTGTCTTGTTTTGGCGATACTTGTGACTTGACTTATGTATCTCCTATCCTACCATATTCCAAATAAAGACTGAGTTGATTATATATATATATATCTTTTAAATTAAGTAAAAAAGGAAAAAAAAAAAAAGTCCCCAGACAAACAAGCAGCAGCCTCTTTCTGTGTATAAGAAGTTAAAACTTCTCCTTTCTCTTCCTTCCCCTGGATCTTCTTGTATAAATCCAGCTCAGGTTTCACGCAGGTTACAGCTGATTTGTGTGTGTGTGTGTAGTGGTGTTCTGTTTGGGGTTTTTTAATACCCAGCCACTCACCACGACTTTGGACTTAACCTGGAAATGTAGTTTGCTCTGACCCTTCGCTTGAGGTGGTCAGTGAGGTGGGCAGCTATGGCAAAAACCATCAGGTGCTGGTGCTGCCCAGGAGATGGTTGTTGTGCCAGGGGTCAGGAAAGCTGAAGAAAAGGGGATTTCTCCCTGCCTTCCGAAATGAATGGTGTGGATGTGAGCATGTGTGTATATTCATTACGTTCAGATGAAGCTGCTAATTATTCTTGAAGGTGATTGGTGAATCAGAGCGAGAGAATCTAAATGAGTGAGTCGGTAGTTGAGGGCTCTCTCTGATCATAGCTGTTCCTTTCAAGTATGAAAAACAGCGCTAAAAGAGAACTTCATCAGAATGTTAATGAATGCGATCTTTGAGAGCAATTGTTCTCCCAAAGTAGTTGAAAAGACAAGGGGTTGTGTTTTCTTTTTGGCTGTTGTTTATCATTTTTACAGATTCCAGCAAAGCTTTGGAGTCCTGAATGGAAATGTTAACTTTCTTGAGGGGGGATGCCTGTGTGTACGGGGTTTTTTGAGGAATGTTTAACCTACTTATAGAACCTTGTGGAGAATCTGTGCTCAGATGTGTGTGGAGTGATGTGTTGTGTAGAAGCAGATCCCCGAGCTGAAAGAGGGCAGACCTTGACTCGGTGCACGTGGTGTTGAAGTGGAGATGCTGCCCTTACAAGCTGAGCTGGGGCCCAGCTGTGCCCCAAGGAGATTAATGCTTTACCCACTCTTACTGTTGTTTGTATCCAGAGGTCTGGCAGTGCTGGCTCGCAGTTCCTTCTTTGCTGTTTGTGCCTGAGTAGAGCAGTTTAGAAAGCCTGTTGGTGATAGAAGACTTCTGGACAAAATCCATAAATTCTCCAGCTGTCATCTTGATAAGGCTGCTTTCACATGTGTGTTGTTCACTGTCCTGTTACTGTTGCTCTGATCTCTCATTGATAAGAAAACCAATGTATTTAACTGCAGCTTCCCGTTCCAAAGGTTTTGTGCTAGTTCCACTGACTTAGCAATGTAACTGCTGATTTGTCACCACCTCTGTGTCTACTTTGCAGCTTAGTTTTTTCCATAGCTAGCTTATGTTTTAAAACAAGTTTCTAGATATTTAAGTATTTTTTCCTTCTGCCTAATTGTCAAGTGATGGTGTATCAAGCTAGCATTTCTGATGGCCAGTTATTCCTCTTAAAAAGTGCTTTTAACCCCAGGAAAGCTAATGATTTTCTGGATAATGCTCTAAAGGCTCTAAATGCCTTTTGGTTTTTCTGAAGGCTTGCTAGTCTCCATCGATTTGTTCTCCTAGCTGTTGATTTTCTTTTTCATCTTGTCTGAAGCGGGTGCTCAAGGTACCTTGTTGTTGTTGAGGAATCAGAGGTGATTAATGCAGAGCTAAAGCAGAGGGGGAGAGCTCTGGAAATCCTGAAGTATGTGCTCAGCTGGGTCAGGAACTGAGAGGAGCAATGTTCCCTGCAAACCATGGTCAAGTGGTGGGCTGTGGTGAGGAAGGATCCAGCTCTTCTGCTGGATAGGGAGTTCTCTGCCTCATCAGTGAAACCTGCCAGGATCAGAAGAGTGATGGGGTGTGTGGCAAGTACAGCCCCTGACTGGGGCCATCCCTGCAGCCACGGTCAGGGCACCTTTAGTGAACATAAAGTGGCTGCAGGGGTGTTGGAGAGAGGAAATTGCTTGGAAATCCCAACCAAGCTCAGAGGTCACCCTCATCCCTGCCTGAGGTTTCATTTTTAACTCAATTTGTGCTGGATTATGTCTGTCTGGGTGTTTTGAAAGACCTCTTAATATCCTACCATTTTTTCCAAAGTAGTTTCCCATAGTCTAGCTGCTCAGGCTTTCTTGAACACTCTGAAACCTGGGGCAAAACATGAGGTGAAGTTTGCTGAAATGTCAAGTAGGTCAACCATCACAGAGAAATTCAGAATATATATGTTTTAAAATTAGTTAGGATCTACAATATTTAAAAAGATATAAGGGACTCTGTATTGCACAGGTTTTGTAATAAAAGGGATATAATAGAATTCGTGTTCCACTTCACCCAGATAATGAATGTTTACTTGCAGTAGTGCATTTGACTTCATGCCTAGTAAGAACTGAAAACTTTACTGTCCTCTCAGTGTGCTAAGAAGATGCGCTTTTTATCGTTTATCTCAGTTATTTCACAGAATGAGACTATCACAATGTTGCTTTCTGGGAAAATAGCAGTGAAGAAGGGAGCTGGGTAGGATGAGATCAGCCTGGTGTTTGATGATGTTTCTTTGGTAGATTGCTGCTTGCTCTGCAGAAGGGCTGATGGTCCTGCAACTGCACTTGTGTAAAAATGCATTTAGGTACAGAGATGCAGTACTGTGGCTGGAGACACACTGATGGAAAGGTTTTGGGGTGGTTTGTGTTTTTCCCCTTCTGGTATCCTCCTGCTTTCTTTGGGTGAGGTGTGAAATTCTCCAGGCACAGCCACAGCAGGCTGCTCCCCTGTGTCAGGCTTAACTTTTGCATGCACACAGGTCCCAAACTTGTGTGCACTTTGGCTGGAGGGAGTGTTGCCAAAATGTGCTTATTGCTTCAGCTTCTCCAGCGTCTGGGCTTTGTGCTGGTGGTGCAGGTTGTGGAAATACTGTGTAGTTTGTCTGCGGTGCTGCAGCAAGTACTCGAGAGAGAACAGTATCAGCAGAACTGAAACGCTGTTTCCTGCTTGATGCAGTTTGTTTTTTGTTTTTTAAATAAAGATTTGAAATACAGTGCGTAGGGTGTGCGTCTTGGTATCAGTTGTAGGTGAACATCCAGCTCTAAGTGAGAACAATTTCCAATTCACTGCACTTTAATGCCTCCAGTTTATCATGGTAAATGTATAAAAGAGTTTTATGTAGGTGAAGTGGCTCTTGCTGTTTAAATATCTCCTAGCTCTACTGTGTTCAGCACATGGGGGGCTGTGACTGTTCCCCAGCCATGCTCTTCAGAGAGAAAAGAGTTGGAGCACAGTGTTGCCAGCCCTGGTCCATCTCCTTGAGAAATAGTCTCTTTTTCAAAACTAATGAACTATTAAGAATGCTGCTCTCATACTGAAAGGAGAATCAGTCTTTATGTTCTTAATCCAGAAACATTTAACATGAAGGCGAGGGTGAAACAGCTCCCGAGCCGCCCAGGCAAAACCGGCCTGTGTGTAGTTGTCGGTCCAGTTCCTCTGGTGCAAGAGTTGTGAAAGCTGGGCAGGTACGAACTGCGCCGGCTGCAGGGCTCCCACCTGCAGATGTGTCGAGCCCCAGTGGCAGGCAAAGAGGTGACTGTCACCCTTTGCAGCTTAATTATTTTGTACTGAGTGACTGGATGTGAGGTTCAGAAATACCTGGCTAACAGGAGCGCAGGGGCAGCTGCGTGCGCGGCGCTTGGATGATCCAGGATGAATGGAGAGTGTTTCCTTTGTAGCTCTGTCTTGCTTCGAGCCAAAAAGGGACTGAACTTGAACAAAAGTTGCATCTGCAAGGTCAGTGGTTGGCATGGATAAGGGGATTGAAGGGATCAAAATTATTTCCCTGCGCCACTGGCTGCAAAACATGGGCTTATGGCACCATTCCTGTCTCTCCCTTTGTGCTCAGAGCAAAGCTTTTTTAATCTTGTGCTGGCTATCTATAGTGCCACACAAACATGGCAATTTGAAGTTAAATGTTCTATTTTGAGGACTGCTGTGCATGGTCGGCAGGGCAAGGGAGCTGCGCTTGGGCTGCTCTCCTCTGCCCACAGCCTGCCTTGCTCTCTCTTCTGCGCAGGTTGTCATAGAGAGGAGTTCAGAAAATACATACACATGATGCACTTGTGCCTGTAGTCTAAATGTGAAGCTTATCGTGTTTGTGGTTTGATACCGTGTTACCTTGCTCTCCAATGGGTGTTCTTTCTAGCTTCATAAAAATGAGACAGTAATTGTTCGGGTTTTTTCTTTTTTTGGCCCAATTTTAAATATAGATCGATTCGCTCTGATGCTAGGGTGTCCCTGATCTAGCCTGTACTTAGTGACGAGATGCTGAATTTAGGAGGAAGCATGCAGCCCAAGTTGGGAAACAAATGGTAATTCAGAGCTGCTGGCTGTTGGGTGGCTGCTGAAGGACACCAGGCTTGTTCCTTTAACCCCTCCTGTGGCTTAGTGAAGCTGCAGCTTCTTTCCTGGGAGCTCTTATTCGTAGAGAGGAGCAAAAACCCCCAAAGAGTTTCAAGGGAAGCAATGTCTCAAACCTTACAATGACATCAAGTGCATCAGGTGACAAAATGCATTATTGCTGTTGATGTTTTGGTGGCTCGTAAATGTCTCTTGCACTGCTGTGGTAGAGGATGTGCAGCCTCTCAACTCCATTTAGCCTGGGCACATACCTGCACTCAGGGGGAGCGAGACTCAGGATGGTGTGCAGCTAAGAGATGTTTATGAAATCAGTCAAACTTGATATAAAATAATTATGATGTTTTGACATCTTGTTAATAACTTGCAGCCATTGGACGAAATGGAGTTATGGCATTCTCACTCCTTGATGGAACCTTGGCATTTCTTTCAGATTGTAAAATTAAAAGAAAAAATGTGAAAGCCATTAAAATAGTTGGATGTGGTGCCTGGGAAAAATGATGGGCTGCTTAATTGAAAAAGTGCTTCATTCCAGTTGAAGTTCATTCCAGTTCAGTTCTGCCCATTTCCCTGCATCCCTGCCATCTGTAATGGAGAAGGAAAAGGGCTGATTCCTCCAAAATCTGTCTGTGAGAGTGTTTTGGGTGTCACTTGGTTCTTCATCTTATCTGTGAGTGAAGTGGAAGGAAATCCTAGCGAGCATTAGACATGAGAGAAAAGTCTTGTCACCTGTAATGACTAAAATCCCCTGAAGTGTTGCCAGCGTGTACTTTAGGAATCATATAATTATATGATTATTGAAAGAGACATAAAAGACCTCATGGCAAAAACCTTAGAAAGGGGGAGGGAGGGAATCCATATGCAAATAAAGATATGCAGAATTTGCCGTCTCTCTTTTTTTTTTTCCCTAGTTATTTTTCAGTCCAAAGCTCAGTAATTGTTTTTATGGGGATTACTTAATAAAACTGGGGCATGCAAAGGAGGGAGAAATTGTTTATGCCGAGTCACAGGCTTGGAGTCCTACAGAGTTGGAGTAAAAATGGACTTCTGAAAGTAAAACTGCAAAGTGGGTTTTCTGCTAAGAGAAAATAGCGTTTTGTTGAAATGTTATCCTACAATAAAAGTGTTTTGTGGTCTGGCGGTTAAGCAGAGGGGTCCGGAAGTTGAGATAACGGGGTTTTCTTTCTGACTCTGCCACAAGTTTCCTCTTGCTGAGCTCTGGGCAAGTTCTTTCATCACTGCCTGTGTCACCTCAGCTTTGCCATTGCTGGGGTACCTGGTGGGAGGCTGGATTTGCCGCCCAGGGAAACTCCTGTCACCCCTCTGACGTGACGGAACTGTCTCTCAAACCTGGCGTGCGTGCTGTGCTTGTGCAGGAGGTGATGGGAGAGCCTCTGATGTCAAAATCTCCTTGTACAAACTCCTAGGGAAAGGTTTCTCCTCTGCCACATCAGGGGTGTGTGCAGTGTGTGAGAGCCTTTTGTGTGGCATGTCCTGGGCAGTGCTGTGCCCTGCTCTGGGCACTGCTGATGGTGCAAATGCAGCCTGAGATTTTCCTGAGCTCTAGTTCTCCTCTCAGAGTTAAAACACAGGCCTTGACTTAGGGCTTCTTAAGTTCCCCTAAGCTTCATCAGTCCTTCCTGATGCTCTGGATTTATAATCTGGCTTCTCATGGCAGCGCTCATTCATGTGTTTACTAGGAAACTCTCCTGATGCAGAACAGATGTATCTCGAGAAAGGTTTTGTTGCAAGATAGGCAAAAAACACCTTCCATTTTTTCTCAGGCTTAACTAAAGCACTTGGTGCATTAAAAAAAAGGGAAAAAACCCCTGTCATACTGCTATTAGTGTTGAGTTACTGAATATTTTGCAAGATCTCTCCAGGAAAGAACACCACCATTCACTCTGGTACTCTAGTTTGATGCTGAATAGTACAAAGTTGTGATACGAGTTTGCTGGTGCGATTTTTAGCTGAAAATGACAATGGTTTTCCAACCAGATGGATTTTATAACTTGCCTGCCATCAGCTCATCCATCAACTCCACAGAGATCTGTACATTCGTGTCAGTGTGCACATGGCAATGTTGTTGATTACATCAAACAAACTGATAACCCTGTTTGAGCCTTATTCCCACTCCTTGGGCAGCCCCTGGGTGGGTTTGACAGTGAGGGGAATGGGTGGAGGTTTGTTCTCAGCTTGTCCCCGTGGGTACTCTATGGCAGTGTGGAGCTGAGCTGTGTCCCCAGCTGCTGTCCATGGCTGTGGAGGTGGCTGCAGCTGCAGGGTCGGTGTAACTTGTGTGGGGAATGGATACAGGCACTGGCGTTTCCAGTGCTGTTTGTATTGGGAAGAGGATTAATGAAGCAAGTGAGAGCCTCGGGGCTGCACAGGGTCTGTAACTTGATTTCATACAGCTCTTTCACACTCATACATGACTTTACTTCCACGTCGCTGGATGACGCTAAGTCTCACAGGGTGTGTGACTTGGAAATTAAAATTTTAGCTGCATCTAGGCAAGAGTGCTTGCAGAACTCAATCAGAGAAGGTTCTCATGCTCATTACTAAATCACTTGTACAACTTTTAGGCTTTTTGCAAGGAAAGATGCTCTTTCTAGTGCCTGTTGGATAGAGGAGCCCTGTGTTACCATCAAGCTCATCTGCCTTGTTTAGAAAATGACCCTGTGTTTTGGCAGGTGTAGGACAGGCTCTTTCCAAACCAGAGGTTATGAACTGCTGTAACGGGGCCTATGTAAGCTAATGTAAACTCCCAGGTGATACCTCAGACAGACAGCTATAAGCAGTTTGTTTTCTTGGTAGGTTCCCAAGAATTATTTTTGAAACTGGTCTTTTAAAAAAAAAAAAAAGGAAATAAACAGTTTACACAAGCAGTTTCCAGAGAGAGCATCTTTGGTTTTTTTATCTTCAGCTGTGTTGTGTTCTGAGAAACACATGGATGGGTTGTGGAGTCTGAATGTTGCCTGGCTCTCCTCTGCCCAGGAGATGCTCAGGGTTATATAATTATAAAGCTGCTGGTCTCTAAACACTGTAGCTCTTGTGCTGCAGCTTTGAGGCCAGCCATGCTCCTGGACTGTAAGATTATTAATGTTACTGATTATTGCAGTGTGCTGTGTTGCTCAGGCGGAGCAGGCGGGTGTGTGAGTTTCCAGGGGAGGCTGTTGGAGCCTCTCTCTTGGGCGGGAGCGAGGTCTCTGCTTTCCTGATCAGCGCTTCCTGGTCAAAATGTATCCGTGGATTTTCTTTACCACTGCCAAAATAAATGCAGCAGACAATCCAGGGCCAGGAATGTCATCATCATCAGGTTACTGAGTTTCTGCCTGAAGGTCAGCTAACTGTGGCTGCTACTAAATAGCTGTTTGCTGATATGTTGTGTGCAATCATAGGCCAGGCCTGGCATGTTTTCAGTGGGGTTTTGGCATGGAGCTGTGTGGCCCAAAGAGGAGCATGTTTGATGATACTTGTAAGGTTGATACAACCTGCAAAGATACTAATTTGACCTAGAAAAGGACAGAGTATAAACTGTGAGTGTTTATCTGTGTTAGGTACAATGTGCTAGCCATCCAAAATCACATTAATTTGGTTTGCTGTCCTCCTGTGGCAGTGCCTGTCCTCTATGGCATGGGATGGGGTCAGCACCTGGGGTGGTCTTGAGCAGAGTGCTGAGATGCTGTAATGTGGAGCACGTGTCAGCATCAGGGCTGGTGAATGGGCAGCTTCTGGTGGTGTTTCCTGTAAGCAAATAAAGCTTGTCTTCCCTTGGGGTGCTCCTTGGTTTGCTTTTTGTGTACTTCTGATTATCTGCTAGTTACCTGCAGGTGAATTTTCACTGTTCAGTGCACTTAGCTGGGCAAAAAGGAGCAGCCACCGAAGAGGGGAAATAGATTTTTGTCTCAAGCAATAAGTGAATTCTTCTTGTTCTTTGACATCTTTTTCCTTTTGCACACGTGTGTGTTAAAATTCCCATTCCCTGTTTATAAATGTTCAGCAGATGAAGTCACTGGTGTTTTTTCCAAGTATTACCTTTACGATGTTCTGAACATAAGCAAAATGTGATTATTCACTGAGCCTCTGCTGAATACTGTAGGAATAATGAGTCTGCGCCTAAAGCATAAACCCAGACACATAAAGCATGCCAACAGGAATACAGACATGGGGGAAAAATGCAAAGTGTAGCTTCTTTTACCAATTTTACTGGAGCATTCTTGTACTTCCTTTGAGTTAGGAGGAGATTAATCATGATGTAAGACTGGTGTTTCTGATGTGAGGGAACAAAAAGTGGGGAGAGTGTGGGGGTCCCTTCCCACCATGGGAAGCTGTGTCCTCTGGGGAGAGAACAGCTCCCAGCAGTGCACTTTAACTGGTGGGCTTATGGAAATGGAAAAACATGGGGGGCAGAGGGGGGAAATCACCTGGCTTTGTGTCTTCATGGGGATCAAGCCTTTTCAAAAAGAGTAAATTTTGGCATCTTGCAATGTTTTCCTGGTGCTGGTGAAAGGAACAGAACTAGGCTGTGGAGGCTTTCCCACCTGGTGCATCGACATCCCTTTGGCTCTGCCTTCCCAGGCAGCTGCCAAACTAGAAACTTTGGAATGCCTTTTTCTGCGGGCTGCAGGTACCTTTCAAGAAGGTCAGAATTTGGGTTGCTGCTGAATTACAAAGTAAAACCTTTGCTGTGATGTGCAGAAATTTTTTTAGACTTTCTTGTTCTTCTAATGATACACTGCCAAGTTTTAAAGTTGAATAAACTTTAAATATCACCTCTGTCTAGCAGCAGTTGAATTTTGTTTTCTACTTTCTTCAGCCTGAAAACAGAAATAGTATTGTGTTCTCTTTACACTATGGCCACTGAAATGGTTTGTCTCTATTGTTAAAAAAAGAATGAGAATTTGGGTGCCTCATTACCCAGTGCTGCTCCTTTTAATTTTGAAAGTTCGTCCTTTGCCCCTGCTCTTTTTAATGTGGATTTTCTAAACAGCATCTAAAAATGTGTCTAAAAGACCTAATTAGTGTTGATACTTCAATATCTGAGCTTATAATTTAGCTTTTTTAATAGGGCACCTGGGTACCAGCACTAAATATGAAGAAAATTGAACCTATCCCAAAAGTGAGTGCATAGAATTTTAATTGGGGATGGAGGAAGAAACAACCCTGAAACTTCAGACTGAATTATTTGTTTGGGCACTGCTTATTTGGGCACACTTTGTTTGAGTGTTTCCCAGGGAGGGAAGGGGGAAATGGTATTTAATTAACGCTTCAGTAATACCACGCTCACTTAGCCTTATGGTTTTAGAAAAATTTGCCTAGGCAAAGTTGTCCTGGCTGAGGTGGATATTTGTTTGGTTGATATTTTAAGTCTGATACAGCACTGTTCACACCTTCTTGGAATGTAATACAGGAATAAACGGGAAACCCAATCTCCTTAGCACCCTGAGTCGCACAGACAGGCCGTGCTCTGAGACAGGGATTTATTTCATGCATGGTGGCCTAGACACGAAACAAATGTGTGGAAAAGGGAATTATGTAGAATTGAAAGTGACAATTATGCAAACATTCCAGTTGAGGAAGAAGTAAATTCTTCTCTTTTTCCATGTGCTTGGCTTCAGAGCTAACGAGCAGCCTCTCGGGGGTTTTGGTCTGTGTGTTTGTATCTGTCATATCTCTCTCATCTCGCTTGCTTCTTGTTCCTTTTTTTTTTCCTTTTTTTTTTTTTTTCCTGGTTTGACCTTATTTTCCCTTTTGTTCCATGGAGTCATTCAATCTTTGTACTGCCGGGTTTGTTTACCTTGCCAGAGGAAAATGTTAGCACCCTTCCATTTAGGAGCCCAGGGCTGCTGTCCTCAGTCCCTCAGCACTGTGGCCTTTACTCCCTGCCCGGGCACAGGAATATGGTGACTGATGGCATCCAAATCCCTTTATTCAATTGTTTTTTTGCTTTTAAAGGGAGGAAAAGCTGGTGAGGGAAGAAACAAGCTGTGAAAATAGCTCTGTGTTTAGATGGACACCCTTTTGCAAAGCTAAACAACTTGATCTTCCACGCTGCTGGGTAATTCCCACGCTTGCAGAAACGAGGGGAGAGTGAGCAGGGAGCTGGGGCTGTGACCACTTTAATCTGACATAAGTATGTGTTTTTGCTGAAGGGGATGGTCCTTTCCTGCCCTGGCTGCTTGTCCCGATTACCTCCCTTGTTCCAGCACTAGCGTTTATGCTGCCAGGAAAACTAATTCCCTGGTTCCCTGATCTGGCTCGCTGCACAGCCACGCAAATGCCCTTCTGGCACGGGGCAGGCGGGAGGCAGGGGAGGGGGGGATGCAGAGCAGATGTGTATTGATTAAAGAAACCCTGCCAATATGGCCTGAGCCTTTGGAGCAGGATTACAGCTACATGTTCTTTCTGTGTTTTAGGTCATCTAAGTCGAGGGGGCTGCTGAAATGGGTGGTGTAAAATGATGATTGTGCCAGAGTGACTCTGGTCGTGGTTAAGCTTGTGAAGTTGGTGGTATATGGGGTAGTGGGGAGTGGCTGAGGGTGGAAGGGATTACTGGGAAAGGAAAAACCTCACTGGCAATTTAATTGCTCTGAGAACACAGTTTCTACCTTGTTTTCACTGATTAGTTTCAATGTGACAGGGAGAAAGAAGAGACAAGCTTTTTTGTGCTTGGCTGGTTGCTTGGAGTGGATGAGGTATCTAACCCTCCTGATGGCAGAAAGTTAAAAGCAGTTCCGTCTGTAAATGGCATTTGTAGCTCTGTTCACACAATAATTCCTTCTTTTTAGCCTTCTGTTCTTTTTTTCTCCTCCTGTCTTTCTTTCAGTACTGTATCCCGTGCATGTGTTGTATTAAGGAGAAGCCTGTATTGGATATTAAATCCAAGGATTGGGGGAAGCAGGAGCTCTTCTAATCAGTGTCATTTTCCCAGCTGTAATCCCACAGAGGGATTGAAGAAAGTGTCAGGAGGATAAGATCAGTGTTTGAGCCCAGCTAAACGCTGCCTCTGCTGTGTGAAAATGGCTTTAATGGAGCTTGGTTGTGTGGGGAGAAAATTGCACATAAATTGTGCAAATTTCTAAATAAAAAGCATTTAATTGCACTAAAAGAGGGGGAGGGCCCCTCTTGTGTGCACATGGGAGACTTCAGTGAGCATAAGTAACCTCTGTGGCACAGCAGTCATTGACCTTGTCAAGTCCTGCCATTGGAGGTCATGTGTGGTGAAGTGGGTTGCCACGGGGGATTAGCACATCTGGGCAGAGGGTTTTTCCTTCTGAGCTTGTGCACGCCAAATCCCATCTCCAGCAGCGCATCTGGAGTCGTCAGGGAATGCAAGGAGCAAGGGGATGGGGAGGCACCTGCCAGAAGTGCAGGGCTGAAACCTGTCTGGAGCCAGGGGCTTCCTTGGCCCCAGCTGCAGGAGAAAGAACATTTGGGTACGCCATGGACTCCCAGCTCCTATGAGGTGAAGGTGGACTTGAAATTTAACTATAAAAACCCACAAACTTGCCTTGGTAATCTCATAATTAGATAGTTTTGCACTGTCTTTTTGCCCAGATTTCCCTTATAGTTTTGCATGTACTTTTGCATCCTACCTACAGCTGTTGTTTTGGTATGAGAGGTACAGTTTTATGCAGGAAGGAGGCTGATATGCTTACTTACTGGGCTGAAAATATGCAGAGGATGATGTTTTGTTATAAATCTCAGAAGGAATGAGTGGTGTATCAGCTCCCATGTAAGACTTCACAATTACTGTGTGAAGATATTAGGCCCAATTCACAGATGGTAGTGTCTGAAGTACAGGGAAAACAGCTAATTACTAGCAACTGATCTGTTTGCTCTGTGCTTAAAGGAGAGAATATTTAAGGCTGGCTTTCCTGCTTGAATGAAGTGTTTATTAGAAAGCTTGATGCCATGGCATCCTTGAAGTCTAAGCATTGCAGCATCAGATTTTATACAGACCTGTTCTGTTTTGCCTCCTGTATTCTTTTACAATTCTGCCTTAGTTGAATTAATTTCATATCCCAGGAAGAAAGTATTAAAAGAAAATTACCAGTATTTCCAGCAGGAACATAGTTGGTATCTTAGTAGGTGGAAGAGGCATTAAAGTTGAAGCTCTCTGGTCTTGGTGTTTGCTGGTAAGGGACATCATTTGTCACTGATGCCCATCTCCTCCTGGGTGAGGAGAGAAATGATAATGCTCTGCTCCTGCCTTAGTTGTGAACACCTAGAATGAAGCTGTAGCTGGTTGTAGTTACTACAAGACTGGGTGCTGATGGGGTTTGATATTTGTGCTAACTTTTTGCTAGGCAGGAAAATGAGAGTTGTGCAAAGTTACAAATTATAGAAAGCAGTGTCTGAACAGCATCCGGAAAATGATTCTGAAGGTTGGTCGTTGGTGGTGCTCTCTTCAGGAGGTTCAGGCTCGTAAGTGGCATTGGTGACACTACAGAGATGCAGCCCATGCTGGGGTTTTCAGCACTGGTGGCTTCTCAGGCTTCTTCAGAGGTTACACAGTTCCTACTAAGAAGTGTTTAAGACTGCTGGGCATGGGTGGCTTTTTACAGTCACCTTTAGAAGTTGTGCCTTGACTTCCTGCCAGGAACTGTGGGGCACAGATGAAAGTCTGGACCTGTGTCACAGTAGTGGTGGAGCTCTGGATGGAGCCTGGGGACTCCTGTTTCAGTACTTACTGTGCCATATTGGATCTGAAATACCAGGTTGGACTTGGAGAATTAAGTGGCGCAATTATGAAGCGGAAGAAAAAAAACCACTTATGTGGTGGCTGTGATAAATTAGTCATTTTGTACCTCCAAATAGCCAATTATTCCTCTGACTGGCTTTTATCTGACCAATTTGCATGTGCAGTCATGGTAACTGGTTTGCAGATTAGGTGCAGAATTTCATGTGGATCTGATGTTGCGTTTTCGTCTTGCTCCCTTGGAAGCAAAATGCATGGATGAGGGGTTCTGTGTAACTCATTACTGTTAGCTGCTTTGTTTTTTCACTCTCAAAGCTTCTTCAGACTTGAAAGAAACAAGATGGCTCACTCTTGTAGATTGGTTTTGGTTTTTTTTTAGTATCAGACAAGACGATGTAAAGTGGTCCCAGCTCCACAGAAGCTGCAGCACATATTTCGTTCGTATTGGAGTTCTCAGCTGCACCTTTTGAGAACAGGTTGTTTGAGGGTTGGGAACTCAGTTGAGCTGCAGTGGATTTCAGAAGAGATATGAAAAGAGAAGAATTTTTAAAAAGCTGGAGGAAAGAAAGAGAAATAAACTGAAGTAGCTTGGAGTGACTGGGAGTGAAATGGTGCCTCACTGAAGCCGGTGTCAAAACTCTGTCCTCGCTGGTGCCAAATTGCCAGGTCTGCTCTCTGATTTTGATCTGAAGCTGAAAATTAACAAATATTGTACACCTAGAGAGCTAAGTGAAATCTTAATTTGAAGAATATTAATTATTCAGGTAGCTGAATTTTGCTAGTAGGTTAGACATAAGCTCTGTTTCTGTCAGGGATTTGTGTCAATTTAGCGTGCTGTGGACTTTGTAGAATCTCTGATATAACCAGTCTTTGAAGTGGAGAAATGGTATAAAATATTTGCTAACAGCCAGCCAGCTTTTTAAAAGCTTCATTTGCTTCAAATAAGTCAGCCTTTTTAAAAAACAAACAAAACTGAGTAGCAAGTACAAGAATAAGAAGATGCTTTTTCAAAAGCTGGGGGTTTTTTTATGTAGGCTCCAGCAATGCATCTGTAGTTACCTTGGTCTCCAGTGCTGTTAAAGACAAATTAAGCTAATAAAACAGTATCTCGCAACATCATAACAAATAAATGGGCTAATCTGTATGCGAGTTTCTTGCTACACCAAATTTAAACTGCTTGAGCGTTTCCTCTTTTAGTGAAAGGTGGAGGTTTTTATAAACATAACCTTTTCCAGGGTCTGTGGAAGAATGCCTTGTCAATCATTCAGGATTTAGGGCTTGAAGATTGTATGGTAAGAAGTATTTTGAGGAAATTATATATTTATTTTCTTGTGACAGCTTCATGTTAAACTGAAGGCAGGTCCCAGGGAGGCAGCTGTATCCACCTGCCTGGTGTTACCCAGCTTCATTGTAGCTGAAGGAGTTCCCTGGTTTCCATCCTGTCCCAGCTAGTATATGATTAGTATAAAGTGTATGTGGGTGCACATCCATGTGTGAGCAAATGTGTTTTCTCTCCTCTATGTGCTTAAAATAGTTGGACCAGTCTTAGGCTGCTTGTAAACTCCTGCTTGTTCCTTTGCCTGTTCTTTTGGACTGAGCACTCATGGCACTGTATATTTTTTTTGAGTAGAGCAGCACCTGTGAAGTGCCCTGGTCTTGCATAAAGCCTTCTATTAAAATAATTGCAGGTGCACAAGCACCTAGCTTTAAATTCTCTGAGCTGTTTAAACTTGTGAGTTTTTTCACATCCTGCTTGTTGAATTATCGGGGTGTAAGTTTTATTAAAACTGGGTGTGAAATTTAATTTTTGCAAATAATTTTCTCTGCAGTAGCTGCTGAAGAGCCCTTCCAAAGTACTTTCAGCACAGCTTGGGGCAAAGCTGGAAAAATCAGAGTTGAAAATTGGGGCATGTCACTTTCCCCCCTGTCTAGATAAATTATTTAATCTCTGTCCCTCTGTTTCTTCTGTAAAACAAGGATAACTTATCTCCTGGTACTTTACTGCTTAGTAGTTGTAAACCCTGCAAGCAGGATCTTTTTGATAGGGAGTACATTAAGATTAAAGTACACGGTGTTTTGTTCTGAAGAGTTTTGAGGATGAAATTTATAGGCAACTGTAAGCTGCATGTTTGCTTATGATAAAATTGGGAGATGAAGTATAAAGGAACAGACACTGGGACTGGCCGTGTAACTTGCAGCTTTACAATACAAACAGCCTCTTGTTTGTGGTGATAAAGGGAAGAAATCCAGTGTATTCCACCAGCTACAAATAGCTGCATGGGGTAGAGCTTTTCACTCTGTAAAAATGGTCTTTTTCTCATTCTCAAATCAGTCTCTCAGCTGTTCCTGTTAAAAGGTCCTCTCTCCACTTATTTAGTGACTGTGAATTTTTGTTACTCCACCAGGAAAAAGCATCTTTTGCTGCTGAATGTCCTTCAGCCATTGCTGTTCTCTCCTCCCCCTCCCTTTTCTATATTCTAAGGATTTAGTTTGTGAAATTCCCCCCAATCCTTTGGCTTAATCAGTTGGAAAGTGCAGACAGCAGCATGGCAAGGCAGTAGGTTGCTCTGGACAATCATCCTTCCCCCAGCTGCTGTTCCCTGCCCCTGCTTGGTTCTTCAAAACGCTCATGGATTCATCGCTCCCCGGGCGCACGCGGCTCTGGAATCACACCAGGATTGCTGAGGCACGTGAGAGCGCCCTGCAGAGCTGCCCAGAGCACATCCCTTCCCTTGCATCTCCCCGTGGGATTTCTGTCTCGTCTTCCAGAGCTCTGCCAAGTACTGTAGCAGCCCCACTGTGCATGCACAGGGCTTTGTTTTTCACCCCTACCCCCCAGCTCTTCTGGATATTGTGTAAATATTGGGAATATTGGGGTGTGGGGGGGATGAGGTTTGTGTGGATGATGAAGAATATTGGGAGGGGGAAGTTGGCTTGGTGGCCTCAGGATACGATTTTATAACTAATATCTGGAGGTGTCTCTTCACTTCTGTCTGATGGATCCACTGTCTTAAAGCTTTTTTGGCACCAAGATTCAAAACTGATATTTAATCTTCGACAAGGGGAAAGATGAAAAACTGAAAGACCATTTCTCCTCAAGACTGTCCATTTAGATATTTCTGGATGTGTTGTCTGTGGGTTGTTCTTCATTCCCAGCCCCTTCCACAAACACAGCTCATCATCCTGTGCAATTGATCATTCCCTTGTGGTTTTGAGCCAGAAAATCTCAAAGGCTTTTCATACCTGCTTAGGAGACTTTTTAATAATAATAGGCTAGTGGGGCAGGTGTCCTGGAAAGCTATTCAATGGTGGATCAAAATCTAAACTAAAATTAAAAAAAAACCCCAGTAACACCCAACCCCACCCAAATTGTGTAATGCATATAATGAAGATTGTGAGCCATTTGCTTCCCCAGAATTCACACTGGTGATCTGTTTAGCCCGTGATGTGGGTTAAATATACCTAAGAGATGCTGTCTAGTACAAGCCTTAGATCTTGCAAAATGAGGAAATTACAGTTTAGGCAGATGTGTGAAAGGCTACTTTAAAAAGAGCAGAGGGCCGCATTAACAGGGTTGTAGCTGGGATAACTGAGAGAGTTATGCATGGAGCTACTGTAATGATTGCTGCTAGGGCTGGTCTGCATCCCTCACAAGGAAATTGCATCCATAGCATGGTATTAATGTGTTTGCATGAAATCAGGGTGAGTCTGGGCTAGGGCACTGCCTCCAGACCCTGCCAGAGCTCTAGATCATTGCCTAAAGAGGGAATTTTGCAGTGGCAGAGAAACATCAGGGGGGGAAAACTCCTTTGGGACTGTATTCCTGTTATTTTGTTGATATCTTTTAAATAAATTCCAGCAAAGAGTAACAGAATACCCAGATACGGGGAAGCAGGTGGCTGGTCTGTGGGTCAGTGGTGGGGTTGTATTATGTTCAGTATATTGTTATTTGGTGATTTTGGTTTTTCCTCTGCATTTTGTTGAATTCTCCATCTCCCCACGTACATCATAGATGGGAAAATTACAGGGAGAGTTGCACAAAGCTGCCTTTCTTGTCATTTCTGCTTAAATTTCACGTGACAGTTGGACAGAAGCTGTTTTCACTGCTTGAAGTGAGGGGGAGGTGAAATGGGCGGTGGATTTCTAAAGAAAACGATATATACTTACTTTTCTGCATGCAGGCGGCTTGTGTTTGTGGTAGTGTGGGCAAGGAAGCACCTCGTTACACAATCTGTATCGGCTCTGTAGTGGAGAGAGCTTGATTTCCTCCTGGTTACAGATTTACCTCCCATGCCAAGTGAGTTTGGATACCCCTGTGGAGGGGATTTATTCTGCCTTTCCTTCCCAGCTGGTTACTCCTGGGGGAGCTGCCCGCAGTGGGAACACAGGGTGCACTTTGCCTTTTCATTTCTTTATTCCTTGTTAATTTATTTCTCTTTTCCCCTGCTTTCAGTGGGACAGTAGGTGCAGGGTGGAGATGTTTCTAAACCATGTTAATTGGTTGTGATGCCACTCGGCCTCTGGCCAGAGCTGACCAGCCAGTCATCACTCCTGCGGCATGGCCAGACCGATCTGGGCTTGCATCACAGCCCGAGCCCTTCCCTCTCAGGAGGGTTGTAAAAAACAGAATTTAGCTGTGGCTGGGATTTCCTGGCTCGGATGCAGGAGCTGCAGCACTGTCTCTCCGGACTGGGGCTGGGGGGTTGGTAACTGTGCCCCAGCAAACTGCAGGAAGTCGCCGGGCTGTGCTTCCTCCATCTGCTGCTGCGTCCCCAGGGCCACCTTCCCCAGGGCTGTGCTGCATGGGTCAGGGTGGCTTCAGAGACATCTGGGCATGCTGGGGCAGCCATGGACCCACTGTGACTGAAAACAAGGGCAGGGAGCCAAATCAGAGTAAATACTGAAATAATGGAGAACTAGCCAGGCTTGACCCCCCCACATCCATCGCCTCCTTCACCCTGAGGTCAGTGGCTTGCAGGAGGACTGACTCACCCCTGGTTCCTACTGAGTAAAACATTCCGACTGCAGGCTAGAAGTGGAAGTGGAGCTGGTCCTGAAGTGCTTGAGCTCCAGGGAAGCTCCTGGCCAGCCTTCCTAGCAGTAGCACAGTGCCGGGCAATTGTTCATCTGTGGAGCTCTGTGAGGTCCAGCAAGCCAAGGAGAGATGACTGGTCCCCTGTTGGCCCTGCAGCCACTGTCCCTCAAGCTGGGCTGTAGACAAGCAGACCTGTCCTCAGTGTGTTGCTTAGTACTGGGAGCAAGTCAGGCTCTGTGTCCTGGTTTCTTGTGGCCACAAAGAAATTTTAGCATGAGAGGTCAGGTGAGCTGGGGGCACAGCTGTGCTGCTGGGCTCAGCCAGCTTGGTTAGGCAGCTCTGCTCCTCCTGTTGTGCTTGCAGCAGCTGTAAGGGAATTGAACCTCAAGTTTGAGTTGGTGTTTTAAAAACATGCACTCTTCAGAATGGTAGTCAGGGCTGGGGTACAATACAGTGCTGTATGGGGTAAAGAGAGGAGCAGTTGGCACTGGTGTTACACACCCAAGTTGTTTTCAGTGTGATAATTCTAGATGTCTCTAAGGGTAATTAAAAATAAATTTATTTGTTGATTTTAGTCTCTATATCCCTGGACTTCGGGCAAGTTCAGGTCTAAAATTGAGGGTTTCTTTTGTTGCAGAAACTTCTTTTTTCTCATTCCACTGCTTTCCTCCCTCCAGGAGTGTGGGGATGCCCAGCTAGGCTCAGCTCATGTAACATGGGTTGAGCAGTGAGCCTGGCTTTGGGAACATTATCCCAGGCTGGCATTTGTGCTCTCTATGTAACATGGGGTTGAGCAGGAGCCTGGCTTTGGGAACATTATCCCAGGCTGGCATTTGTGCTCTCTGGATTCAGCAGGACACACGGTGTACAGCGGGAATGGGTGGGAGAATGAGCACCATTGTTTGCCAGGGGATAATGTCTGCACAGTGTGAAAGTCAGCTGGAGACTTGGCACAACAGAATTGCAGTGTGCACACGCACGTGGTGCGGGGAGCCCTGGGGACAGCCAGCACTTCCCTCTGCCTGCGTGGTTCCTGGTGTGGTCAGCACGTATGCAGGGTCTAATATGATATTTAATAGGAAGGATGGGTGATCAGGTTTAGTTTGTTTTCATGCATGTCTAGGGAATACAGCTTACAAAAGGAGAAGGAACAAAGGTCATCTGGCACACATGCCAGAAAGCGTGGCAAAAATACATTGCAATTGCATCAATTTTCTTTACCACTATGGCTTTATTGGACTAGAGAGGAAATGGGAACCCAAGGGAGGTATATTGAAGAGATGACCTTTTGGAGTCCAAGAAGTTGTTTTTATGCATGTCTAGGGAATACAGCTTACAAAAGGAGAAGGAACAAAGGTCATCTGGCACACATGCCAGAAAGCGTGGCAAAAATACATTGCAATTGCATCAATTTTCTTTACCACTATGGCTTTATTGGACTAGAGAGGAAATGGGAACCCAAGGGAGGTATATTGAAGAGATGACCTTTTGGAGTCCAAGGGAAAAATAATTTGTCCAAAAGCTTACAGTTACGTATTAAAAGTTGTCACCTTCCTACCCCTCTCTTCATATCTTTCTCCTGTTGTTTTTTCTGCATCAATCTCACAGATTGTGTTTCCCCTGGCTTACTTGCTGGCTGCAGGTATGTGGTGCTTGTCTGTTCTCTCTCACTTCTGTTCTCCTTGGCCATCTAAAAGAGTCTTCTTTAACAGACAGCAGCACTGAGCAGTAGAAACACAGGCACATGTGAGTGAACAGCAGAACAGGATTTGAGTGTAGTTGCGTGTTTTGAGAAATGGTGATCTTTCCCCTGAAGGACTGAGCTCTCAAATCTGAACCTGGCAATCCCCCTAAATTGGACTTGGCTTTCTCTGGGAACTGTAAAACCAGCAAATTTTCAAAACCTCCTGCTAATGGCTTGCTGAGTGAAGATCAATAGAGATGCCGAGAGGAGCCAGGCTTGGAGGAAGAACATATAATGCAAGCTGCCTGATTAATTTGCTCTGGAGAATAAAAGCCTTCAGAGATGAGAACAGGGTATAAAATAAGCAGTTATAGACTTGCTATCCACTGAGTAGAAAATGTTAACTTCTTCAGTCTGGCTAAGGGTTTCCAGCATTAGTTTTGTAATGGCATAGTGTATTTAGTGTGAGAGGGAATATTCAGAGTATGGATGAGACCCCTGCCTATTGCTCTGCCACCCAAAGCCACCTTTGCTTCTAATCCGTGTGTCATGTGAGCACAGGAAAAGAGATGTGTTGGCTTCAAAACTGG
Source organism: Corvus brachyrhynchos (assembly GCF_000691975.1). Lineage (NCBI taxonomy): Eukaryota > Metazoa > Chordata > Aves > Passeriformes > Corvidae > Corvus > Corvus brachyrhynchos. The sequence continues at coordinate 6,608,934 of NW_008238337.1, forward strand.
AGTATGTATCTGCTTCTACTCCTCAGATGAGGTTCATGATTTCCATTGTCAATGCAGGAGTTTAAACAGTCCTGGCTGTAACTAACCAACAGTAAGAAACTGTTTTCTTCCCTTTTGGGCAGTTTCAGTCTGTATTTAAATGCAGTATTTCTTCATGAGAATTAGAGTCATCTCTGTTCTCTGAGTCATGTTTAACCATCTTTGTTGGGCAACCACATCTGGGGTGGAGTGTGCCGTGGGTGAATGGCTGGGCCCCAAAATTGAAGACTGGCGGTGAACAAAGCTGCCCTTGGAAGTGCTTGTGTGCTTGCTTCTCAGATGCTCCTAATTCAGAGGACTGCTCCCTTCCTGAGCCCAGTGACTTGCACACTTGTGGTGGTGTTTTGGTGTTGTTCTTGATGGCTCCAGTTAAGAGACAAGCCTGTTTTCCAAAAGAAGAGAACTTTAAAGGCTGTTTCCTGCACACTCTTCTGTTGCCATGATGCCCATCCTCAGAGCATTGCTGGTAAAGAAAGGAAATTGGGATTTTGGCCAAGAGACTGGACTTAGTGTTTCCCATCTCCTTAGACAGGTTTGTTAATCACAGGTGTCCATAACCCCCAATATAACCCTGGTGGTGCTTCACCAGCAGCAAAGGTGTGGTGGTGGCTGACTAGATCCTGGAGTGATTACTTGGGCTTCCTGCACTGCTGTGTTTCCACTGAGAAGAAAAATGTTATCCTAAAATCTTGTTTTCATGTTTGTTCTCAAGCTACTTAACATGCATGGTTTATTTTTGGAGAAAACAATGTCAGCCAGATTTGTGCTAATTGTTGGCAACAGTATGTTAGCCCCTCAAATGCTGACAGGGAGACAATGTTTGGTGATTGCAGCCATGCAAAGCTAAAAATGACTTTAATTAAACAATCATGAAGTATACTTTGCAATGTATGAGTACAATAGTGCGTTTTTTGGATTGGAGTCTTATTTATGTAGTTTTTTTCGCTCAGCTGATTGCAGGTGTTGTGTGACAAATTGGATCTCATTGTGTTCTGCCTTTAATTACTATTCCTGAACATAAGAAAAAGATGAAGACTGTGACAAGTCCCTCTCCTCATGACCCCTCCCCTTTGCTAGCATTGTAGTTGCTCTCTACTTTAATTGCATTTATTTTGGGTTTTGTTTGGTTTTTAATTTGCTGTGGTAGGGTTTTTGGTGGCGTTTCTTTGGTTGCATTTTCACAGGTTCTCCTTTTCTTCTTTGAATGTTTGAAGGCCTTGGCTCACTTTGTAGTGCTGAGGCTCAGCTGAGCGATGAACACTGATTTTTCTTGTTTTGTGGGTGAAAGCAGAGCTTTTTCCTGGGGTGCAGCACAGATGGGTCCCTTGCCCTTCCTCATGAACTGCCCTTCCTCTGCTGCATCTGGAGGAGCCCAACAGGCTCGTGGCCTCCAGCTGCAGGGCTTCAGTGAGTCCCCAAAGTGCTCTTTCTGTCCAGCCTTGACCAGCATGGTGCATTTCTTGCCCCTGGTGTTTTGCTCTGTCTCAGGGATGTTTTGAAACCCCCTGGAATCTTGCTTGGCCTTGGGAAGAAGAGCACTTGCTGTCTGGGGACACACAAATAGTTGCTGTGTATCTGGTGCAATTACCAACTGACTAATTTGGGAGTTGCTTAGACACCATGTGGTTTATTGTCAAGTTTCATTATAATTTCGTGAAATCTTAATAAGGAAGTTTGGAAAGGGAAAAAAAATCCCCACAACCCAAAAATCCCCACAGTCGGGAATGATAAATGTTCTCCAAAGTAATATTATTAAATTTATTTTTAATTTAATTTTTCTTTAAATCTGAATATGCTTGTAGAAGTTGATGCTTCTGACTCTAGGGAGATTCTTGTTAGCAGCCTGGGGGTCCTGTTGATGGCAATTGTAGTAAATGAATTTTAATAAATATGAAATTACGATTCTGTTCCAATTCTCCTATTGAAATACAATTGTGATTTGGCCTGAAACACACCTTTTTACTTTTGTTTTATAGAATAATGAGGCTTATGGGGCTGTTTTTTTCTCATTTCTTTTCCTTGAGAAATCAATTATGTATTTTATGTGGTGCCAGAGTAAACAGTGCATACCAGAGCAGAGCAAAGAGCACAGCAGCTTGACTCTAATTCCAGTGTTCCATCTTGTCTACCTTAAATCTCTAGCCATTTTAAAACCACTTAGAATTAATTATTGAGCTTTAAAGCTCCCCTTCTCTGGTGCCTGCCTACAGTAGCCAGCAACAGAAAGGAGGACTTGGATATAAATAAATGGTGTTGCATTGCATTCTCTGGTTTGAAGGCATCTTTTTTCTCTTCATTTATAACCTTTCAAGTGGAATTGCCTATTGAAATGTGACTGTTGGTGTTGAATCAAGTGGCAGGGCTCCATGAGGCTTCAGAGTGCTGTGCAGTGACAGTACAGAGGAAATTAGGTGTTTCAAAGAGCTGAACAAATTAGAAGGCAGAGAGTGCTTCTTATGGCATATTAAAATAGGAGTTTTAAAAGGCCTTTGAACTTATTTTTCAGTGGCTGGGTCAGAAACATGCTGTTTAGCTTGACAAAACTGCTCTTTCCTCTTTTGTTTGCCTGCATTGCTGGGTCTAGGGGAAGCAAGAAAGGAGGTTTTATATAAGCAAGCTTGTCCAAAGGCTTAAATCAATCAGGTTTGTTGTTGTTATTTCCTAAATATTCTTTAGCACTGTTAGCACTCATCATGTATTTCTTAATTCTTACTTTGCCATGGTGGTTATTAAATCCTTTTGCCAGCTGCAACTCAGACCAGGTCCCGTGTGTGCTGTTGGTTGCTGGAGTTTCTTCCAGAAGGAAAATGTATTGGTGTGACACCTTTAGAACATCCTCACCACCTCCAGCAGTTGCTGTGTACCTGTTCTAACCCCTCCTATCCTTCCTCCCATGTCTGCCCTAAAATGCCAGGCTGCCTGCTGTGGCCATCTTTGATCAAACAGCTTTTATTTTCATTCCGTACTGTGAAAAACTGCTCCAATTTTAGTAATGTAGTGGGTAGAAACAAACTAAGAAACTACTTGGAGGAAACGTAGCATATCCCAATTAGCCAGAAGAAGCAAGAAGAAAAACATTGAGAGCAAACCCAAGCAAGCAGCCAGGAAAGCCAGCACTGTTTATTTTTGGCAGGAGCTGCTGAATGGAAGCTGCTTGTAGTTAATGCTGTTGGTGGCAAGACGCAGCCAGGGTCAGGTTACAGCTCCGATTCAGTGACCAGTAAATGGTTTTCCTTTTTCTCTCTCCTCGTTTCTTCCCCTTCTCTTCCTTTTGCATAGACCTTTGGAGGACTTCTCTGGCCCTGGGTGCCCTCAGAGGAAGATGCTGGGGTGGTGAAATCATTTCCAGCACACCAGCAGCTCAGTAGCTGCTGCACATTGGCGAGGGCACGCCTTGTGCTGCTCATGGCACAGAGAGTGCTGCTTGTATTTCAAAGCAGTGCAACAGAAAACTTTACAGGGAGAGCCAGGCTGGGCCAGTGCAGCTTTGGCAGAGGGGGCAGGAGCTGCTGCAGTGGCCACAGAGGAGCAGAGTGTGTGCAGAGAGCCAGGCTGGCACGTCCGCGATCAGCGTGTGTACGGCATATTAAACAGATCGTGTCTTGTAATGCCAGGGTTTGATCACAGCCATGGGTAGGAATGAAGGCTTTTGATATGAGTGAAATGCCCTGATGAAAGATAAATAGAGGAATTCCTTAGGAAACAATAGGGAGATCTGCTCTAAGATGGAAAGTGTATTTGCTGGTGGGTGGAAAGAGCCCCTTCCTTTCCCTCTGTGCATCCTCTGCTGCTGGTGCCTCTCATCCTCTGTGACTTTCAGTCACTTTTTGTTTGCTCCTCTGGAATCTTAAAAGGAGATAAAAGTCACACTAAAAAAGCAACTCCACAACAAAAAATTACCAACCCCCCTTTCAAACATAAGCAAACAAACCCAACTGCACACAACAACAACAAAAAAAACCCCAAACAATTTTAAAACTAAGTTTAGTGTTCTCCTTCCCTTCAATTGCTCTATTGCTTTTTTTCTTTCAAGGAGGGAAAAAAAAGTAAAACATAATTTGTGTTTGTTTGTAGATTAGAAGAGACTTACTTCTCTCAAAACAGAATATGGAGTAGATGTTTAAATATAATTTTGCAAGGTAAATAGTTTCCATCAGTCTTCCACTTTAAATACTTGTATTCCCTGTTTTACAGTTTCTGGATTGAAGCAGCAAAGAAAATTCCCCCACCAGCATCCTCTGAACTGAGAGCAGAAATCTGTTATCTAGCCCACAGTCTGGCGTGTTTATTAATACCTTTTGCTACAGTGTTACAGTTCATTAACACCACGTTGGGAAGTTTTAAATCCAGACAACAGATACTTTCTAATTAGAGTTAAGGGATAGCTTGTTGCAGCTGTAATCTTCTGTTTTGCTTTAATGGCTTAAAAGAACAAAAAAAAAAAAAAAAAAAGAAAAGAAAAAGGAAGAAAGCTCACAGCTCTACAGAGTTGTTTCTGTGTGGCAGAACTATTGGAAAATTGGTCATCTCCTGGCAGGCAATGTCTGTGTTATTTTTCCTTCTCCTCCCTACAAATCAATGATTATAACTAGTTTTCTCCCTATGCTGTGGTTCCCTTTTTGGTGCCTGTGCCAGAGTTCAGATGTGAAATACAGCATTACTGTATTTCTGTGTGCACATACAGAATTGAGTTGTGTTGGCTGGAGTGCTGGGGAGCCCCACTGCATTTTTCATATTCCCATTTAGTGAGATGCAAAGATTAGCTGCAGCTCAGTCATCCTGCAACATTTCTGGAAGTAACTGAAAATCCATCTAATTGCAAAGCTCAAAGCTAATAAAAAGCACATATGTGCAACTCTCACAGAAGAGAGCAGCTAAAGATTGGAAGGCTATTGTGGTCTTATCTCAGTGGGGGAAAAATTAAGGATGTATTTGGCTCGAATTATTCTCTTTGTCTGCCTGGCTGTGAGAATAAGTAATGACCATCTTCCTACAAAACTGATGTTTTAAATTATCCCCTTTTTGTCACTGGGTGGCCACTGCATTGCTGAGGTGGGCTTGGTGGCTGGTGTGGGTGGAGATCTCAGCTGAGATCCCAGCTTCAGCAGAGGTTCTGTGATTTCAGAACTCTTAAGTGCTTATATAGTGTCCTCTTCATATTAGTGCTGGGATTCTAATGTACCTTCTTCCTAAGCTTAGAAGTCTCACCTTGTGAATGACACCCTTTAAATCCTGGAGGCTCCTGCTTGACTGTGGTCACATAGATGTTGCTGGAGCTACACTTGTTTGATGCATACATTACATTTAAACTGCTTTGGTTGTAAACTAAGGGAAGGAAGGGCAGAGGGTAAATGACCCATTCATATGTTTCCTTCAGTGCATATACCTGTCCCAGAGATGAGTTTCCAGGAACCAGCAGCAGCTCATCGAGTTGACTCAATTCAAATGTATCCCACTCCCCAAGTGGTGGGACTAAACACCAGCTTGAGAATTTAAATATTGAAGCAATTGCTCTTTACTACTGGGGAAAAAAAAAAAGTCTTGAATTATTTCCTCTTTAAAGGAAACATTGAATCTCTGGATGGAAATGGTTGGTGTGTATTTCTGGAAAAAACAGTATGCTGAGCAGTTCCCAGCAGCTACATTTGTTCCTCTTGGAGCATCTGACCAGGAAGAAGGTCTTGCAAGGGAATCTAATGCTCCTGTCTGGGCACACAAATATTCATGTACTTAGGAACTGAGTTTAAATTTTAATAGGCAAGTGTAACTGTTGAGAAAGCAGATGTACTGCTTTTAGTTCAGTTGTGCAGAGACTTCTCACATGTTTACAGTTAAGGAAACAGAAGTCCCATGGGAGGTTGGGGGAAATACTTGGAAACATTCTGTGGCTCTCTGCTAGATCAAGGCTAATGCTGTACTCATTTTTCAATTTTAATTTTGCTAATATTTTGCTAGTCAAAACCCCCTAAAATCTGCAAGAAAACTGTACAGCAGTGCTTTTAGTTAATTTCTTATTCACAAGACCCTGGAGCAATTCCTAGATTTTCTGGTAAGCTGTTGAAATGACTCCTATTTCACTACTCCTGATATAAACCTCGCTAGGAGACAAGAACACGAGAATTTACTTTACCCAGTGCTTGGATGGGCCACCACAATGTCCCTGCAACAGCTGACCCCAAGCTGTGACAGGGTAGCCCAGCTGCCTGATTTTGCTAATATTTTGCTAGTCAAAACCCCCTAAAATCTGCAAGAAAACTGTACAGCAGTGCTTTTAGTTAATTTCTTATTCACAAGACCCTGGAGCAATTCCTAGATTTTCTGGTAAGCTGTTGAAATGACTCCTATTTCACTACTCCTGATATAAACCTCGCTAGTGAGACAAGAACACGAGAATTTACTTTACCCAGTGCTTGGATGGGCCACAATGTCCCTGCAACAGCTGACCCCAAGCTGTGACAGGGTAGCCCAGCTGCCTGTTCTCCCCAGGCGTGTGTTGTACCAGATCCCATCTCTTGTCTGGGCTGAGTCAAGAGTTTCCCCATCCTCTTGCACAAAGTCCATAGTGCAGCCTTCAGGAAGTGACAGCTTTGAATGTGGTTTGTCTTCTTTAAAAAAAAAAAAAAAAAAAGTCGATTTGCCATATATTGTGGTTATTCTATGAAGAGGAATAAACCAGACTGCAATATTATGTCTTTAAAGGAGCCTGTGTGATCTTTTTGCTTCCTTTGGCGAGCTTCACCTGCTCCTTGGAGCAGAGGGGAGGCTTGATGCTGGCCACCGCTCAAAGCGCTCTTGGGCCTTTTCGGAGTGGAATTAAGACTTTAAGAAATGGTGCGGTTTGTTGGCAGGAAAACACGATGACGTTGCGTGTTTTCTGTGAGCACCTTCCCTCGTTCCTTCAGCAGGGATCCCAGTTCCAGAGCAGCGAGCCCTGATGAGCTCGAGCTTTCTCGGGTTCCATGGTTTGAGGCCTACACGCGGTAACTCTAGAGAGGAGCAAAACAATGACTTCACAGTCAGGCCTTAAATTCAGAGCAGCACTGATGTGCTGCTTTGTCTGGGCACTGCTCTGAGTCAAAAGGAGATTGAGAGTGAGCTGCTAGAGCTGAAATAAGTTGGAGCGATTGTTTTTTATTTGCACCAGGTAAAGTAAAGCTTCGACCACTTTGATTCTTGGGGGTTTTGTTTTGTTTTTTTGTCGGGGTTTTCTCTTGGTGTCAGTAGTGTGTGTTCTGGAGAAGCAATAGGGAGCATTAGTAACTGAGGAACTTGCCCAGCTTTGCTTTTGGCTGAGCTGTTTGTGGAGGGCATCGTGGTGCACACAGGTGGTCCAGTGTGTTTGGGAAAACACAGAGTGTTGGACTGAGGCAGGGAAGTGCAGCTACTGTCTGCAGCCGTGCTTGCTTTGCTGCTGAAGACAGGATATTTTCTCCCCCAAGGAGCCTGCAGTCTGTGTGGGTGAGCTGCTGTTCTGCCCTTGCTTCCAGAAGGGAGGCATGGACTTGAAGGAACTTGTCTGCCACTGCAGGTTGAACTTGGTGTTGTGATTCCCCTGCCCACCTACTCTGTGGAGACTTCCCTGCACAACTCGGACTTTTAAATATACTTTCTACCAATCGCATTGTTTTTGCAGCAAAGCATTATGGCAGGGTCGTAGTGGATGAGGATTTGTGTGTGTGTGTGACTCCTTCAGGCTTGCATTTGGAAGTGTGTGTGAGGTGGAAGGCAGTGGAACATGACTCACAGTGAGGATTATTTCCCTCCCACCAGTCTTTGAGCAGGTTGGGTTTGATGGCTGAGGAAATGACAGTCTGACTTGTCTGTAAGGTCAGTGGGATCCAAGCACTTTCTGTTAAATCTCTGTTTCTAATACTTTCTGAAGTTCTTGAATTCAGTCCAACAGTCATTTCCTAGTTTGTCAGGAAATTGTTTTGCTGCTTTATTGAATGAACTGCAAAATAATTTCGAGGAGGGGAAAATGTCTTAAGGAGAGTATCAGCAATGCTTTAGCTGCTGGTGCCTGGTAAAACTGTGTAGATCAAAGGTACCCATCCAGCTTTTTTATCCTTATTGCTTTCATCGATGATATTAAATTGATTCTCAGGCAACTGGAAAATGCTGGGTGGAAGTTAATCAATAAATGCACAGCAATATCACTCCGTCCATACCAGCAGGACCCTGGCTGATGGAGGAGCTGCTTTAGGTCCATTGAACACTGAGTGCAGCAGAGGAAAAAAGGCTGTGAAGTTTTTCCTACTCAAAGACTTGTTGGAAGGTTTATGAGCTGGGTTGGGGATCTTTTCCTTAATCCTCCTGGGCTGCTGTTTTGATGTTGGGTCATGGCTGGGTTTGGTGCTGGCCTTTCACAGTGTACTTTTTTTCTGGATGTGGCTCTGGCCTTCCACCTCTATGGCCAAAGAATGAAAAACAGCCCACAAGGAATTTCACATTTTAATCAGTGTCAATGACTTCTAATTTACAACATTATGGAAATAACATCTCTTAGTTTTTCTTTCATGGGTCATACTTAGTATTTACTTTATTATGTGTTCTCTGATAGTGTCCCACCCTCTTGCTGCATAACTTGTTTTCCTGGAGGCTGGACCTGCCTCTAGTTGAAAATATTGCCAAGCGAAAACTAAATAGCTGGCTCAGATGAACTGCTAGAAAATGTTTCTTCTAAGTCTGTGTAGGAGGATAGAAAAGGAGAGGCTGTATCATGGCTGCAGAATAATGCAGAAGTCATATGCTAAGTAACTTCCAGTAAGCAGTAAACTTTTTCACTAAGTTGATATTAAGAAATATGAAAAAGTGACACAATAATAGTGCACTTTGAGTATTGTCCTCCTTCTCTGCACTGGCCAGGCTTCTGCTCTGCCTGCCAAAGCCCAAGCTTCATATAATAGATGCTTTCTTAAAATAAAGCTGTATTGAAAACCAGTGAGAGGCTTTAGTGATACTAAACCCCCACCCAGTTATGAAATGCTCAAAGGGGTTTTTGTTTTCGTATTTCTTCTTTTCCTGTTGTGGTCAAACTGATAATGTGATTGGGGAAATTAGGGAAGGGGGTTGGAACTTGAATGTGTGTTTTAGAAGCACCCAGCCTTTAAATGGTTTTATTGCTGAGGTGAAAGTGGTACTTAGGTGCTTCTGAGGAGCTGGGTCCGGGTCTGTCCCCTCCTGGGCTGTGTAGAGTCCAGAAAAAATACCTGAGGCTGGTACCAGCAACCTTTTAAGGCTGAGGACAGCCCAGATATCCTGGACCAAAGTCCTTCCAAAGGCTTAAGTAGTCTCCAAACAAATGTCCCCTTTGAGATGCCAGTGTTTGATCCCAGACAGAACTAGCTGTGTAAAAAAAACTCGGTGTAATTTGCTGGATTCCTGCTGCAGGGAGGCTTTTGTTTTTAATGCTCAATTTGATGGAGCCTTGGGAGGGTGTGAAATTCCCTCCTGATACCAGTTTTGGGGCATGAGGGAATGAACTTTGCATCGAGGCTAATGGCCCATGTGGTGGAGCAAAGCCACATTACTTCCCTGGAGCCAGAGGCAGTGGAAACAACCCTGAAGTGTAAGCCCTAGGTGATCAGATACTATATTGCAAAAATTTTTGCCGCAAACGTAGCTTATCCTGGGCTTGTTGGTGCTGAGCATTGCCCTCCTCTCCATGTTTTCCACTTCCCCTCTTGGTTTACAGCTGGTGTCAGCCCCAGATAGGAGCTGTTGCAGCCTCACCTTGGAGGGTCAGCAAAGCTGGACTCCATGTGCTGCCACCAGGGACGTTTGGAAGGAACACCTATATGACAGTAAGTCTGTTCCTGCTGTTCCATGGTCCCAGCCTGAGCAATGCAGGGAAAATACCCCGGGAGCAGAGTGTGACTCAGCAGGAGAGCCCTGCTGTGTGTCCTCACCAGGCAGTCCTGCTCATATGAAATAATTCTTGTTCCCAAAGTGCTACAACAGTCCAAAAGCTGTGTGGTAGCTTTGCCTATTGGCATTGCTCTAGGTAAGAGTTCTCTGCAGGCTTATCTCTATCCCCTCTAAGCAGGGACGTGGCAGACCTTAATTCCCTTCGGTCTGTGTCATTGAACCTCAGCACCTCATTTTATCCCATTACACAGAGACCTTAGGAAGATACAGCCATCTGAAGGCTGCAGGAGCCAGGGCTGGACTGGAGTAGTGCTCCAGGAGGATCTGCCTGAACCTCTGAAGTGGATTTCTGGCATTTCTTTTCAGTCTAATGGGTTCCTGCTCTGTCTGCTCACAGGCTTCCCTCTGAGCTGAGCCCTGGTGCTCACGCTCCATGAATAAAGAGCTGCTCTGTTGCTCCTGGGATCCTTAACACGATGCTAGGAGCTGTCTGATTTGTCTTTTGCTCTTCAAATAATTACTCAGACTTTAAGAAGTCTGAGAGCAAATTTCATGATGAAGCAACCTCATATGTTACACAGAGCCCAGGCTGTTCTGCAGGAAGAGTTCATGCTTTGGCTTCTGCAGGATGTTTCAAAGCAGAGGAAGGAGCTGTGCGTGTATTTATGTGTATGTAGCTGTGGGTCTGATGGGATATGGATGCCCCAGGTGCCTCAGGCTGCTGCAGAATTTGCCACAGTCTGGTGCTGGTGAAGCTGGTAGAGGTTTGTTGAACTACAGGCTGAGCTGGCGTGCAGCGTCTCAGATAAATGGGTCTGTAGGCCCTGATCAGAAGAACCCTTTTATTTTCTCATGTTTTTTAACTTCAAAATCAGTTGGTCTGGGTTTCAGAGCTGACTTGGACAACTCTTTAATTGTGCGGGGTTTTATGTTCCACTTGCTGCAAGGGGTAGAAACCCAGCCTTACAAGGGTTAACTGATAACGTTAATGGCTCTAAACATCTGCTCACTTGACCTGGTGTTCTGACCAGCTGCTAGTCATCATGTAAATGAGCTTCTCACCTGAAAAGAGTTACCACATTAAGTCTGGAAGAAAAGGATCCCACCTCACCTTGCCCAGAATAAGTGCTGTTAGCCGAGGAGGAAGGAGTTGTGCTGTTTCAACATTGTGCCTTTTCATCAGCTCAGGCATCACAAATTTTAATGCAACTTCCAAGGAATGTTGGGGGAATTTTAAAATATTTTGTTACTGATCCAAAGTCCAGAAGAATTTCAGTGAGAAGATATGCTTGGCTGTCCTCTAACAGCAACACGTGCATTATGTCCTGCTGTTGCTGCCTGTGGTCTGGAAACTTCTATAGAAAGCAAGCTGGACTGTAGCTGGAAGGAGCTGGGCTTTTCTGGATGTGTTCAGTAAATACAAAGTAGGACTTCCTTTCCCTGTTTCTGCTTGGTGGCTTGGATATGCAGCTTACACATGTTTGATGAAATTAAGTATATTTATTCTGAATAAGTATATAAGGTTTTTTTTCTTGGCTTGAACTCTGTAGTAGGAAAGACAGGTGTATATTCTGCTCTTATTTCTTCCTGATGATGAAATCTCAGACTAAGAAGCTAGATCAGTGCAGATAAAAATAATAATTGAAAACCCCCCAAACAACTCCCTGCCATTAGAATTGCAGTGGAATACATGGCACAGTCTGAATTGCAGCTTGCTTAGAAAAGGGCATTGCTGTGGGAGAGGCTTTAAAATAAAATCTGGTTGCAGGTGAGAGATTTCCCTTTTGGGTTTCCTTTGAGTGGTGGAGTGGTTGATAATAGCAGATTTCTTTCTGTGTGGCCCTTGCTGTCTGTGCTGCTGGATTGTCGTTCTCTCAGTAATAAACAACTGCTCACTCACAGAAATCTTCACTCAGGCACTGGGGTGACACTGCTGTGGAACTGCCAGATGTGGGCTATCATGACTGTTGGGTTTTTTTAGCATTATCAGAAGGCTGAGAGAGAAAAGAACCATCAATATCTCTTGAAGCAATGGCCAAAACCCAAGATGGGGTGGGGGCGGGGGGAGAGCAGATGCACACACAAATGTCATGGTTAAATACTTAATAGGATTTGGGGGAATTCTTCTTTTCTCCAGATTGATTCTCTTAGTATTTCCGTAGTCTCTACAGAGCTGTGCTGTTCTTCATTGATCTTAAAACCAATTAGGGCAGAAGTTCTGGCTTAGACTTTGAATTTTCAAGTTTAAACTAAGTTACAGATAGCTTTCAAGGTCAGTATGTAGTTGCATGCTATGAAATTTAATTGATATTTTTCTTCCCTAAAGCATCGACATATTAGCAGGCAGCTCATCACTTGCATAGTATTCCCCTGGACATCATTAAATTTAACCTGGGATGCTTTATCTCTGAAGGACTTGTATTCAAATTTTAAACGCTTTCTTTTTTCAGAAATAAGTGATAAATCCTACTTAATGTTTCCAAAGGAAGTATGCACGGTGAGAAACAGAGGAGGAAGGAGGATTTAAGAGTGGGAGTGCACACATGTAATATTGAACAGAAATGTTTTAGATGGAAAAAGATGGAGGAGCTGAAGTGAAAGGTCTTTAGAGAAAAACAAAGCAGAGAGTTTAAGTGCATGAATATTGCCAAGATAGAAGTAATTTTTTTATTAAAATATTTAATGCAAAATGACAACATTTTCATTATTGTGCTTTATAGATGCTCAAAATGATTTGAGATCATTCCTAAAGCATTAAGAACTGTATAGAGAACAGGCACCATTTGTCCTCGAAGGAGCACGTTTTGGGGGATCATTTAAATCACATAAAGGTAATATGCAAAAGCACTTGCCCTCTCCAGACATTTGGACTCTTTTCAAGTTTTCACTGGGTATCTAAGCAAGACATTCCAGATTATTAATCACCTCGTACTGAAGTCCAGGCTTTTCCTAGCTAATGAGATTTTTCCAGAGTGGCCAGTACCTGAACGGTGCATTTGGTATAATAACACACAATAACAGAAGAATTATGTGCAAGCCAAATGTTATGTGATTCCAGTGCTGGACTCTGTCCTATTTATTCCTGGCAAGAGATCACGTACCATAAGGGAGTGGTGATGCTTCCAGAAATCCATGGCACGTGATATGTTTTTCTTCACTGAGGCACGAGGCGATGTGCCATGAAATGTCAGCTCTCTCTCAGTTTCGTAAGAGAGTTTGTTCATTCAAGGGAGATGGCAGCATTTGTAATTAGGCAGGTGAAATTGCTGGGAGGAGCATCCTGTGCCCCTTTCCAAATGCAGGTCAAGGTGTTGTGTGTGTAATCAAATCTGTAACGTAATTTGTGTTTATATTATAAGTTAGAACAAGCAAAACTCTGGCCTGTGAGAAGTCAGAGAGCAGAGGGGATTTTATTTTAGTACATAATCAAGCGAAAAGAACAGTATCTTATTTTATGTTGATAGCCAGGATTAAATTATTCTTGGACTCATTATTAAATGAAGCATATGATTAAATATCGAGACGAAGACTATTATTTTTCATATCTGCATTGGAATGAGGAAAAGGGGGGGCAAAACCCCCTACAAGATGAGTCAGTTCTTGTATCCAAAGCAGTGGGAGAGAAGGGAGCTGTTTCCTCACAGATGAGTCCTGGGTTTGGAGCCTGGGGAGGAGGAGGTGTTTACATGTGATTGGGGGCAGCAGGCATCACTTACTCCTCATCACAGCTGTGCAGGTGGAACCAGGCACCTCTCCTAGGTGCATCCCCAGCATCATCAGTGCTTGGCATAATGCTGTAGGATCTGGTGCTTTTCTCAAAGGGATCCTCTCTCTGCCAGTGCCAAGAGATAATGATCTCCCAGAAGACCCAATTTCCTGCTGCTGACTTACATATGTGTATATCTCTTAAAGCAGATGCTGGCTCAAAATGTACATTTAAGTGGATAAATAAATACTGGAGTATTTAGTTGCTGTGGGAGATCCCAGTGAGGTTAGTGCTGTGCTAAATCCTGCTCAACCGGGTCCTGTTTTACTCAAGCGCCCCAAGAGCTGTGCCCCAAGGGTCTGCACAGCAAAGGTGATGGAGAAAAAGGAATGAAAGATGATTAATCCCAGACTGCAGGGGCTGTGCTTCAGGTCCTCAGTGTGTAGTTTCTAAAGCCATGTGAAAGGCTTCGCAGAGGTTCGAACCCTCTCTTGTTTATGGCCTGGCTACATGTGTGTGCACAGAAACCAAACAAAACCCCACTACCACCAACTCTTGCAGCATATTTCTGCATTCAGGTGGGGGTGAATGTGCTTCTTTGCTTGCAGTTTATGGGGAAGAAGCTAAATTGGTAGAAGCATGCCTGAGAGACATGGTATTTCTAGTGAAGTAAGAATATCATAAGGGATAGAAACTGGGAAGGAACTGAAATTGCCAGGCATGATTCTCAGTCTGTTTAGGTTTAGTGTATATGAATCAGTCTGATGGGGGAACTTGGCTGAGAGATGCAAAAAAAATTTCTTATGGATGCAGAAAGTGATGTTTTGTTGATTTGTGTGCTACCAAACCTCTTTACAAGAAAAGAGATTTCAGTTACAAGTGCTTTGGATGGCAGCAGCTGCATTGTGCTGTCAGCACTTCCTAATGGCAGTGGTCTGTCCTGCTGGGTTTACTTTGGTTTCTGCATTCACTCCTGTGTTAAGGTGGTTAAAGCAGAATGACCCTTTCCCCCTAAATGAAACTAGAACTTTTTAATTGATTTCCCTGCCATGCCCACAGCTGAGGAGTTTCCCTTGTGCAATTACTGGCCTTTTTCACAAGATGAAAAAATAGGAATTTGAAATGTCAGAGGAGAGCTGCGGATGAGAAATTGATTTCAAATTCAGGTGGTGTTAAGTTATGTGTGACAGTCTGTGCAGTGTGAGCTGAGTGAAGGGAAAGACTTCATGTTGCACTGTACCATTCCCAACCTCCTCCTGCGAAGGCACATGCCTGCTTCCCTTGTGTCTCTCCCAATTCCCACAGCTGGGGTTAGAGGGGAGAGCAGGGGAGGAATGTGGCCTGTTTTTCCCAAAGGTTAGACATGTCAAGCTCTTTTGACTCTAACCACAGTAAAGTCCATGAAAGTTTGCTGCTTTTGAAGAACATCCTCCATGTTTCTATTTCTGCCAGATCTCAGAGGTGTGATTTTTAGCTGCTGCAGCCCCCTGACAACTCCATGGCTCAGAGCTTTGATTTCACTCAGCCCATCACTGTCCCCTCCCATGCCTTGGTCCACTTTTTGCCGTCTTCATACCCGTGCTCTTCCCTGAAATGGGGAGAGGAAGCTTCCCAAATCATCATGAGGATGATTTTGGTGATGAATGAAGCTGTGTTAATTGCAAGAAACACACAGGAGTGAGTAGCACAGTAATACGTGTGTTGTCTAAGGCTTCTGTCTGCTGCTCTGGTGTATTAGCTGCCCTTGCACAGCTCGTTGCTTGTTTGGTAAACTTTCTACTACAGCTATTAAAAGTATGTAGTTTATTGCTGCATTGATGGTGCTATTAATAGTCCAACTTGGTAGGAATGAGTGGAAGTTGATGCAGTAGTACAGATAGGCCTTACCCAGGCTCCATTTTGTTATTTTTATTAGTGACAGATGTGCTTTGTTGGCATGCTGTCCCCCACAGCTGAATTGCATCAAAGTCCTCATAGTCTTGGAACTGTATCATTTAAAAAAACCAAACTTGTTTGGACTGTGGAGCTGAATTTTAGATTGAGTCTATGGGGTTGTTTGTGTAATTGCTTAAAAGTGTATCCCCAAACTTGCTGAGCAGTGTTTCTAAATCAGACTTCAGTCCAGTTTGCAGTGTCAATAAACCTCACGAGTGACTTGGCAGTCGGCTTTTGAACCGTCAGTGGGCAAAGTCCAGCTGCAGCCGAGCTTGCGTCACGAGCGATACCCAAATGTCCCACGAGACAAGTGTGTCGAGTTGCAGTTTAATGTGTGTTTTCCTGTGCCTGGGATCTTGGAGTTCTTGTAGCCATCTGAGGACCATCAGCTGCTGTGTTGATTCACATCTTTAAATAACAGAACCTGCCATGGGCTGATCGCATCGATTCCAAACTGGCAACTAATGAAGCAGATCGAATACACCAGGGAGGGCTTTGCTCTTCCAGAAATTAAAGTTTTTGTTATAGAAATGTGGAAATGGAAGACTATTAATTTTGTTCTCTTGACAGTTGTTATTAAATCCTACTTATTTCATGTGGTCTCAATTATTTTCAATTTTGACATTTCAGTGCACAGGAGATCTGTGAAAAAAAGAAAACCTAGTCACTCTAGAAGTTACTGACAGATCTGAAAGTGTTTTAAGGGGAGAGCCTTGGGGTTGTTTTTACTGCATCTGGAGCTAAAATGTCCACAATGAAACTCCCATTTCCAGTGCTGGAACCTGCCCCTTTGCAACCTGCCTCAGCCCTGGGCAGGCAGCATCGTGTTCTTTATACCAGAGCTTCCCTTTCTGAGGTGTTCAGAACTGTAAGTAGACGCAGAATGGGTTTGTTTATGTTCTAACACCATTTCTAGGTGGAAAACTGTGAAAATGAGACCTTTTATCCAAGTGTCTATCAGGGATTTCCTAAGTACATGTAAGCCTGAGCTGGGAAACCATAAAGGGAAAGGTCTAGAAAATAAGATCCTTTTGCTCTTATTAATGCTTAGAGGAGGCTTCCCAAATTGCTTGCAGTGAAGAACATTATGGATTTTATTTTAAAGCTATGTCACATTTACTTCATTGCTCAATACAAAACATCCCAGTGCTAAATCAAACTAAACTCAATTTTTTCCCCTCCTGTTTCTGCATTGCTGGTTTGATCCCTAGATACAGAAGATCAGCAGAAATCCCCCACCATTTAAAAGGATTAGAACTGGCTGGTGAGATTTTGGCTGTAGAATTAACTGGTGGGAGCGGTTTTAAAGTAATACTGCACAGGTCAAATGTGGGGATGCGTTGTGAGTTTCTGTCTCGAGCAGAAAACAAGGTGTGCAGTCCTTAAGCACAACTCTGTGGTCCTGCCCCTCAGAATGTGCTTTTATACTTTCTGTTGGGCTTCGCATTTCAAGCTTTCTTTTTCATTTGACGCTTGTATTTCAATTAGTCCTGTTGCCTTGTACCTTCTTACTTACCTTTTGTGGTCTGGGCAGTCCCTTTCTTTCCAAGTGCAATTTCCCCTCTGCCTCGCTGGTCCTCCCTCTGGTGTGGAACCTGCTCTGCTGGTGTTCGTGATTAATGGCCACACCAAGCCTGCTTGTCTAAACTCTTACTTTTTCTGGCACAAGTGGGAAGGCTGAGGGGTCCACCAGGGCTCACAACAACAGTTTTTCACTTTACTGCATTGCCTGCCACTGCTCTCATACTCACAAAACTTTCTTGTATTTCTTGGAGCAGTAACAGGGCACTTGTCTAAAATGGTGTGGGAGTGTAGCAGGGAAGAGTTTGAGCTGTTTGGGATTCTCGTGGCTCTGGTTAGCCAGGAAAGCAGAGGTGCTCAGCAGGGGGAGAAGAATCCCCTGCTGCCTTTTTGTTCTTAAAGTCTGTTTTCTGTGTGGCTTTCCCCTTTCCCAGTCAGTGGAAGGTGAGGTTCAAAATCTTGCGCTGCTAGATCCTGCTGCTGAATCTGATTCCTCAATCCCCACCAGTAGGCTCGGGAAGTCAGGGAGACTTGGCTGCACCTGAGTGTTCCTTACCCTGTGAACTATTTTTGTTAGAAATGAAAACGAGCCTTCTGAATTTGATTTATTTCCCAGAAGTTTATCTTCTTACTCTCAGCTAATGTTCCTGGTGACTGTTTTGGTACCATGAGTACCTGATAGAACAGTTCTGCTGTGTTAATCCAAGCTATTTTCAACATTGGTATTAAGCTAGGGTTTTTAAGGAGATTGTCAATCAAACTAACTTTGGACAACCTTCGTCCTACTCTGACTCTAATCTTTGTTCTGGAGAGCCTGTGACCACTGCAGTAGGTGACCTGTTTGTCTGCCCTGTGGTGGTGTTATCTGGACCTATGTTGGTCATCCATGACATTAATTAACACCTGCACAACATCCTCTAATTTTGAAGGGTTACAGGAGATATTTTCTGTAACACAGCAACTGTTGGAAACTGTCTGAGGGAAGTGAGAGAAAACTGTAGCAGAGTGAATTTACTAAATTAAGTGTCTATGTACAAGGGGACAGAGATGACCTTTTTCTGTAAAGGTGGGGGCACCTGTCTCGCTGTCCCTGCAGTTATCATGTGAGCACTTGGGGGAAAATTTAGGTTGGGAACATAGCCAAATTTCCATCTTTCAGAAAGTATCTTGCAAAACTGGCTCCAGTTACTGTGCTCTGGGGTTCACTTCTTGCAACTGCTGGGGAAGGGTTGGTTTGGTTTTTAATTGCTTGTCATCTGAAATAAGGTTCCAGACCTTTTCTGGCTTGGGTTAAAAAAGACCTGTTCTCAAAAGTGAGTAATTTCCTGGCTATACTTTGCTTACTACATGTATGAGCCAGAAAAAGCTCTTTGGTCTCAGAAATCCAACAAACCATCTGAAGAGTGAGGTTTCTGGTGATTTGAGTCTCTGTCTCCTCATGTGTGTATTGAGCCAAATCTAGAATGCAGCTTTTCCTGTATAACAGCAGATTGATGTGCACTGGTTTTGTCAGAGATGCTGCTGTAGTTAAGACTGGGGAAGCTACCTGCACTTCATGTGCAATATTAAATATCGCTTCTGAAGTAAGATACTACTTTTGGTTAGTGTGTCCAGTTTAATTATTAAACTTCAGGGAGAAGATTCTTCTAATAAAACACTAGTTTGCACTTCAGGAGTTACCCTGACTAATCAGTAGATACTTTCGTATCGAAAAATACGAATATCTACTTGACTGAAATGTTATTTTTCATTTCTAGAAATGGAGTGTATTGGCTAAGGCTTGGAGCTTGGGAGCTCTGGCTGCAGTTGGTATTATCAGTTACTTTTTGCCTCAATTTCCTATCTGTAAAATCTAAACAATTTGCCTGAGGTCAAGTGAGAAGTACGTGACAGCTACTGATGTCTCCTTATTCTTTGCTGGCCGGGTCTGCTTAGAACTTGTCAGAAGCTATTTTTTTTTCCCCAACCTTTTTATAGCACCTCGCTCTCTGATTTTGATTGAAGCCTTTAGCCTTCAGTTTGAGAGAACAGTGGTTCCTGTAACGTGGTAATGCTGAGCCCTGTGAGTCTCTCGGCATGTGACAATCAACATTTGAACAGAAGTAGCAAAAGGATTGCAAATACTCTTAATTCCCTTTCTCATGCTGTCTGATGCTGTCTGCTGTCATGCTAATAAACTCACAAAGCTTATGTGATTAAAGACTTGAGAACCTGGTGCACTTTATGAGCTCTAATTAAAAGTGGTAGAAAACTTGGAGATTTCTTTGAAGGGTCGGAGGTGGCTTTGAGAGCTGGTTGCTGGCAGCAGGGGCCGGGGCTGTGGCAGGGCATTTTATTTTATTGCAGGGCAGGATGTGGTTCTGTGCTGGTTGTACCTCTGCAGCTCCAACCAGCATGCTCGGGGCTCTGACACAGGGAGTCTCTCACTGACTCACAGGTGTCTTGCTGTGACCTGGGTATTTTTGCTCAGTGCTGCAGTGGGTCACTAACTGATGTGGCTGAGTTACTAAAGAGAACAAAAGAAGTGCTAGTAAAAATAAAGTGCTTTTTGCCAGTGTCTAGTCTGTGAAAGTGGTACGTTTGCATGGTGAGAGTCTGTATTTAGTGGTTACAGATTTAAAAACAGTTTTCCCTTTGCCTCCAGATCCAAGGATGGCACTTCATCTTCCCTCTTTAAATTG
>NW_008238337.1:6628707-6638665 GCF_000691975.1 Corvus brachyrhynchos
TGGAATGTTTCAATGAAATAGGACCAGTGTCTAGTTAGGATCAATGGGTAGCTGAAACTTTCGTGTCTAGGCAGCGTGGTCTCTGTGCAGAGGCTGGGTGGGTGATGCTGTAGCCATGGATGAGGTGGTGGTGAAGGCTGGAGGCCACTGTTGTGTTCAGCATTGGCCATCACTGCCCAATGAAAGCCATCACTGCCCTCCTTATGGAAGGAAATTGAAGCAAAGCAGTGTCAGGCTGTCCCCAGTCCTCCAAATTTCACTGTTTGGCTTTAGCCACAGTCCTGTTGTCTCCCTTAGTTTGGTCTGCTCTTGATTTACTATAAGAAATAAATGTAATTTTGGCTTGGAGTTGGTGCACTCAATAAACTCTGGCTTCTTGGCTGCTAACCTGAGCTGAGTAATGCTGAATGAATGAACTATCTCTGCCCAGCAGCAGCTGGGGAAAGGCCTCCTTCAGGGATCGATCCTGCAGTTTGTTTAGCAGCACAAAGGGCAGGGGCTGTGGCATGTGTATGGTTCAGGGTACAGCAGGATGGATTTAAATAAAGGAACACCAGAGCCCAACTGGGAGTGCTGGTGCTTAGCCCTGCCCTGCATCCCAGGGAACCAGGAGACAAGTACTGTGCTTTGCTGGAAGCTTGATCTTATTAAAGAGTAATCAGCAGAGGACATGTGAGCATAATTTACTGGGTATCAGAATGTCTCTTTAAGCATTACACTGAATTAAAAAAGAAAAACTACTATGCATGGTTTTATTGTTTCTTTATGAAATACAGCTGTTCAGTTTGTGTTTTCCCTCATTATATTCACTGTCCCTCAGCCATTCTTCATTACAGCTCTCTGGAGCCGTGACTGCTCCCCAGTCTCAAATATTAAAAACCCATCAGAAGAGTCCACTTGGGATTTTTCAAGCATGCGTGGCATCTTGGCATCACAGTTCTCATTAATTTTTGTGGCATTAAGGGTTGGGATCCCACAGGTAGTCTTTTGGAAATATTTAGTTTCCATGAATTAAAAAATGGTGAGGGAATTTTTGCCTCCAAACTCTTTTTTTGTTTCTTTTTTTATCTCTTAAAGTGACTAGAAGCAAGCACTTCAGTTATCCTGTTGGTGAAAGCTCCCTTCCAGCAGTAAATGGGAGCTGGTGGTGTGGTAGGGAGACCGTAGCTGGCACACAGAACACTTGAATTAAAGCAGCATCTCTGCAGGTACATATTTAAAACTAAAATATTACAGCAAGTTAAAACAACTTTGGCAGCATGTGCAAATTACTTGGCAAAAGTGTTAATTTCCTTGTTAAACGTCGTAGCAGAAAGGGCCTTTGATCCTAGCAGCCTGTTGGGAGTCCTTCCTAATTGTTATCAAACTATCCTGTAGCTTTAAACAGATAAGACCTAATTAGCTAAAGTGGTGCTGCATTTTTTCAAAATAAAAGAGTGCCCTCTCAGTGTTAGGCACCTGTGTTTCTGTGCTTTCAGCCTGAATTACAAATTTGGTGCAGTGCCCAATGTAGGACTTCAAGCATGAGCTTGACTGTGGCACTCAGTGACTTCCAGCAGCAGAGGAGAGGAGACTGTGGCTTGCAGTGGCCCAAGAACAAGGTACAAATAACCCCTTTCAGATGGGAGGCAGAACGTTAAACGTTTTTAATGACAGCAATGTGAAGGGCTGATACAAAGTCTCTCTTTTTTTTTTGTATCCTTTGTGCTGTGAAAAGGAACAGGGGAAAACTGCATCAATGGAGCGAGGTCTGACTTCCTTGTCTCAATGTAGAGAGTCTTCTCCACATCAAAAGATCACTTTAATGATGAATCTGAAATTCTCTCTATTTTTAACCTCAGGCTATTAGTGAGGCCACCACAGAGGAGAAGGAAAGAGAGATGTTGGAAATGCAATAGTCTTGTGTCTCCTCCACCCATCTGCTTCCAATGGGAAAACTGAAGCATTAAGGATTTGGTTCAACACCTGCTAGGTTACTCAAGGAAAAACAAAGGCTTTGCCAGATGTTTAAGAAGAAACATATGGCAGGCAGGGAGGGAGAAACTGTGCCAATTTGTCTGTTTAATCAATCAAACTTGTAACAATCAATGCTATTGTCCATACCCTTAATAAATAATTGTTCACATGAAATACTGTTTAATGCAGAGTAGAACTTCACTAATGGCCCATGGCAGTGGGCACAATGAAGGATGCAGTAGGTTTTCCCTCCTTCTCTTGCTGATGGTACAGAGCTTTTGAATTTTTCTTGTTCCATCTGTTTAAAACCCAAACAAAACAAATCAATTCTGGGAATAGATCAAACCACCTGATGGTTTTCACTTGAATTTTAGTTTCAGTGAATATCAGGGAGAGTTTGTTTCCAAGGTATTTTGTGGAAGTGGATGTTGGTTCCTGGAAGTTCTGAAGCTTAGGTTCCTTCCTGATATAAAGTGCAAGTAAAAAATACAGCTTTGCTTTCACCACAGGCTGCCACCGATTGCAGTCTATCTAGAAAATACTGTTGCTGTAAATCCAGAGGAGCCCCTTTAGTGGGTGTGAAAGGCAATGGTTTTCAGTGGTTTCCTGGAGAAATACTTCACACCAGGTCCTATTAAAGATGCATTTAGACCTGCAAGGATTGAACCCTGAGTGTTTTACCTGCCCCCTCACCCTGGCTGCATCCTCCAGTCTTTGGCCGTGGGTCAGAGGCACTGAGCAAGCTGGGGATGCTTTCTTAGTCATACAAATGTGGAGCGTGTTAGGATAAGCAACTTGTCATCAGAGGCAGGGCACAGTTCAGCTCCTGACATTATCTGGCCGTGGTTCGCCTTGTGTCGCATCGTAATGATTAATCACAGCCCTGTGCCATGTGTTACCAGGCAGCCTGCATTTGCTTAGCAGTCAGGAACTACTACACGTCCTCTGCTGCCTTAATCCCCTGTGACTGTTTCCTAATGCTAACAGTGCTGAACAATGGGATATCATGACAGCTTGTGATTGATTCTTTTTTTTTCTTTTTCCTTCTTTTGCAAGGAATTGGGAATTTCCTGGTTTGAGATGCTTACTTAGCTACCTTTTGCCGTCAGTGATTAAGAACTGCACTGCTTGCTGCTATTATCAAATAACTTCTAAGTCTTCTCTCATTCACTATTTGGCCAAGCAGAAAATAAGTGTATTTCCTTACTGTAACTTCAGTGTGTGCTCGTGAATCGTTTGGTAACGAAGTACTAGGTCAAGCAGAGGGGAGCATTTGGAACTCAGGCTGCTCAGGTTTGCTTCAGCTGCCCTGTACAGCTCACCCCTCTTCAGGCAGTGGAGAGGTTGCAGGAGCTTGAAGGACCTTGTGTCTTTAAAAAGTCACCATCGACATCCTTGGATACCAG
Source organism: Corvus brachyrhynchos (assembly GCF_000691975.1). Lineage (NCBI taxonomy): Eukaryota > Metazoa > Chordata > Aves > Passeriformes > Corvidae > Corvus > Corvus brachyrhynchos. The sequence goes on from NW_008238337.1 coordinate 6,632,070, forward strand.
CTCTGCAGTCTTTTCCTCATTAAAGTGCAGATGGAACTAGTTTTATTCTGCTTAGGAAACAAAAAGCCCCAGTTGTCACAGAGCATATACAGTTTGTTAAAGGGAAGTCAGGGTTTGTCGTGGTCTGCACCACAAAAGTTGGATAGGAGAGCTCTTCTTCATAGGATGTGGGAACAGCAACATGATTTTAAAAGTCACTAAAGTCAGCTAAAGACAGCATTTTCCTTCATTCATACCTTTTTTGCTGATGTCAGAAACTTGTTTAGAGCCGGCTCAGTGTACACTTTAGCTGTCAGGCTCTTTGTGAATGCGGTGATTATTGTTAAGTGAAGCATATGCTAATCCGGGTCGAAATATGCTTTTTCTCTATTGCGTGACACCGTGTTAATTAAAACATCCCTTTGCTGTGGGAGCTGATGGTGGTGAGTGCCGTCGTGTTTCCTTAGCAGAGCTCAGCTCAGGTTGGGCACTGCTGCCAGCCAAGGGCACGGAGGGTGGTGGATCCTGGCCCTCCTTCTGCTGGGCACCTCGTGCCTTTGACCAGAACTGAGTTACTGGTGGAGAAATTGGTGAAAATGAAGCTTTTGAGAAAAGCTGAAATTCGTGGGGGAGTGCTCCAGTGTGAATGATTTATGGCCATTTCCTCCCCACCCTCTGCACTGCTGTGGCTTGGTTTTCTGGGAATGAAAGATGCCAGAAGGTGGAAGGAGAAAGGGCTGTGCGGCCTATCCTTTTTCCCCGACCTCATATAATCTTCTTAATTTTCTTTGCATAAACCGATTCTCATTTCCTGGCATTTCCAGGCACCTTTTTTCAAGCTGTGGGAGGCATTATGTCCACTGAATTTCATTCTAGAATAATGAAACTGTGCTTTACATTAGGGACCAAATTATGCCCCTGTAGAATTTTTAATTGTTCCTTTTTTCCCCCCTGACTTTCTGGGTATCTAAAGGAGGCTTTCCTGCTTTAATCCAGATCACTAGGATTTGGTTATATATCAGATGCAAATCTCTTTGCATCCATAATCCTTCTTTATAAACTGTTGTTGACTTTTCTGTCGATTTTTTTTTTTTTAAATTTTATTTTATGCCCTATCTCAATGGGTGCATATGTTCTGAGGTTTGAATTTTTGAGGAGTGCATCCCAAATGAGTTATGAGACATGTCTGTACTAACATGGTTTGACAGCCTGCTGTGAGGTTTGGAGGATTGTGCTAAAATACAGTATCTACCCTGTCTAAGCTCTTATATTTTCTGAGATACAGGGATGAAAAGTTTGTCACTGTTCTAAAGACTGTTTTTGTTTGTTTTTCACCAGACTTCAAGGCTTTGAAAGTGCTGTGGCCTGAGATACTCAATACTGGCTTCTATATATTCCTAAATGTTCGCTTGTTGAAGGAAGTGTAAGGGCCTGCAGTGCTTGGAGGGATGTTGAGGATGAGGGCTGGAGCTGAGTTATTGTCACTGCAGGTGCATTGCTTCCCTGGCAGAGCAGTCCCTTGTGTTTACCAGGCTCAACTCTGGAACCAGGGAGAGGAAAAAAGTTGAGGCCGTGTTTTATTCAGCATTCGTGAATCCAAAGGTGTCACATCTTGGTGTTTTCAAGTACGATGTGTTTCAACTCCATAAGGGTCGTAACGGAGAAAAGAGGAATTCTGTAATTGAAATTATTCTGAAGACAGCTGGATTTAGAATAAATGTATTAAGCAATTTGTGAGACAGTGGAAAACATCACTTCCATGGTTGAAAGAAGAGGGGCAAAGATGAAGATGTCTTAGAGCCTGATTAATTGGTGATCTCATGTCTTACTGCCCTTTGCTACAGATGGAAAAAAATCCCTAGGATGACTTATTAAATGATTAGTTTTATCTTTGTGTAGTTGCCTGATTGCAGTACAATAAGTAATTTTGTTGCTATTGCTGTTTAAAATTACATTTTAATCTGAAGTAGAGCAGAAGTGTAACAGACGTAGGGTAAAACATAATAGCACCAGACGCTGTGCTGAAACACACAGAGGAATTATGATCCAGGCAAAAACAGCAGAAGATGCTGGTGATAATTGATCAGAGATGGTTAATCCTCTGGGATAGGAGAGATATGGGAAAGATAGCAAATACCACTAGGCAGTATCTCCACTTGGCTGTGAGATTGCAGCTAGGACAAAAAAGAGTGAATGAAGGTAAGAATAGGCCTCCTGAAACATGTGCAGGTGGTAGAAAAGCCGGGGCTGGGAATTCCAGGGCTTCAGGATGAGCTGCTGCCACATGGACCTCTGTTAGTCAAACAGTACCTGTGGCTGGGTTCAGGGTGGGACAGTCCCTTGTGTTCCTCTGGGATTATGAAAGTGCAGTGGATTACTTTGACTAATAATAGGAAAAAAAGCACTTCTAGCCCCAAGTAGCAGGGATCCTCATAGGTGATGTTGTCTTCAAGCAGGTATCATAGTATCATAACATGATTTACGTGGAAAAAGACTTTCAAGATTGAGTCCAGCCATATGGAACAAATCTTTTCAGCATCTTCTGTGTTGAGTGCTAGGAAAAGAAAACAAAACTTTTTAAATCTTTACTAGAATGCACCTAATTAAAAACAACAACAAAAAGATATCCAGATTGTAATAGAAAAATATGCTTTAATCACAGCGTGACCCTTTTATAATGGTTTTCTTGTCATAACTGTAATTGCTGATGCTTTGATACTTTCACCAGCATGGTTCACAAAAGTTGCAACATGAATATAGAAAGGATGTGTACTAAGTTCTGCAGTTTTAAAAACATCAAAGCAAGCTGTGACATTGATTTTTATTCTTTTGTTGGAAAAGCAGGCAGTGACTAACAGCTGGTGAGCACTTAGAAAGTATTTTGGGGTTGGTACAAGGTGAAAACACTAAGCAGTTATCCAAGATCCACTATGTATTGTTTACCTTTTGAGGCAGTAGTTACAATATTTAAAAGCCAACTTTTGCTGTCACATTGTAGGACAATTTCCTTGTGTTGCAACACCAGCAGAAGTGCTGGTGTTTTGTCAGTGGATTTTCATTGCTCAAGATCCTTAAACAAAGAGACGGACTCCTGGGCATTTCCCTCTGACATAGAGTTTTATCTCCTTCTCCCTTGTGGCAACCCAGCCTTCCTTCCTTTACAAACATCTTGCAAGATGGTGTATGGCCTGAAGGAGGCTTGGTGGTAATGTACCTGCTAGGATTTTTTGCCTGGATGGTAGGAATTTACAATAAATGTGGTGAGAAGCTACTCCTTGATGTCCCTGCCCAAAAGCAGCCCCAAACAGAAAGCTTTGTAGCCCAGATGTGCCCCGGGCAAGACAGCAGTGTTCATCCCATCTCCTCGGTGAAGGCTTGTGTGAGGTTGTTCCCAATTCCTCTCCTGGAAGGTGTGACTCTCCCTGCGTGTTTATCCCCGTTTGCGGGCGGGAGCATTCGGGAGCTGCAGCGAGCGGGGCTGTCAGTGTGAGAGGCAGACAATTGAATCAAGGCACTAAAACATGCCACTCCAAAGCTGTTTAAATCATCCTAATGTGAATTATGAATTTATTACAATACATATTGCCTCAGGGGACAGAGAGGGAAGGGAGATCTGAAGGGGCTGTTTGTAAACATGTAAAACAATAAGTGTTTCCTGTGTTGCCACTGTGACAGGGAGCTCGCCTGCCGAAATAAAACCTAAATAAATAAATGTGTAGACAGGCAGCAGCTCACCTGGGGTCAGGTGGCTCCCCGTGGGTCAGGTAACAAACTGCTTCCCAAAAAAAAAAATGAACAGCAAACAACAATGACCCTTGGTCCAGAGGGGTCCAGGAGGGGGCCAAACCTCTGAATGTCATAGTTTGCTGTTTGTGGAGCAGGAGTGCTGTGCTTTGCATGGTGTAATGTGACCTGTGCTTTAGACAAGCTGCCACACACTGAAGAGACAGCCGAGGTTGGAAAACCACAAATTCAGCAGTGCTTCCTAAGGGAAAAGAAATGCACACCTCTTGGGAGCATCACAAAAGGTGCATGGACACTCAGCATTTCCCTGAACAATGTTTCTGAGTGTGCACAGTAGTTGTTTTGGGATTTTTCTTCAGTTCTTAGCAGCAGTGCTGATCCTTGGTATCCGACAGCCTCAGCTGTCACTTCTCAGGTGCTTTGAGAGGTGAGATCAGCAGCAGCTGCATTCCCCACCTTCAGCTCTTCACACCATCAATGGGCTGTGTGCTCAGAAGAGGATGGGCATCCCCTGATGGTGTAGAGCCCTAGCAGCCACTCTGTGCAGCTCACTGAAGAGCAGTGGTGGGATAATGAATTTGAGTCACTGCTGATGGGGAGGACATAACAAAGGAGGCAGCAGCTTACGGAGGGATGGCTCCATATCCCGGTGCTTCTGCTTTTGAGAGCAGCGTGCTTCAAGAGGGCTCTGCAGGGGATGGCACTGACTGATGTGGAGGTAATGATTTATAAAGAGGAGGACCTAAACATAGTGCAGGCTGCATTGCCAGCATGCTGGCTGTCCTCAGAGGACTCTGGAATATGCTGCGTTGCAAGACTGCAGCGATTTGGCTGCAAGCTATATTTAGCCTATTTATTCTTTGTTGGTGTATAATGTGCAGTTCAGTGGAAAACTTGGTCTCTCCAAAAAGGAGGTTTGAACTGGAGTCAAGACAGGGAAAACACCATCTGTCTAGAAGCTATTTTTCTTAAGCGATTTGAAGGGGGAGGCTGTGTACGTAAGATAAATGTACATGTTGCTTGCTTTGCTGCTTGGGTCTTTTTATTTAAAGTTTTTTCCTTCTTCAGGAGGCTTCTTACTCTGTAAGTTATTAAAGGCTATTAAAAATGTAGACAGCAAAATGCGCTTTGTAATTCAGCTTTATAGACCAATTCTTTAGTAAGAAATGGAATTTTTTTTTTCTACTCACAGTGAACAACTCCAGTGCTAGGGTAAAAAATCAGCTGTGCTTTGAGGAGGAGATTATTCCTGTTGGAAGCACCCTTAAATGTTGAACAAGGATTAGTCCTATTGTGTTAAGGAATGGAAAAGAGCAACAAATACTGTCTGTTTTAAAGTGCTCACAGTCTGGGATGAAAGGTTGGCAAACTGAATAGGTCACAGTGAGCAGCAGCAGACTGGTGGTGGCTCCCAGCAGTTCATGCATGCAGGAAATATTTGTGCTCTGCCTTGCCAAGGAATGTGTGCCATCACTTAGAAATCAGTTCAGGAATTACCTTTGGGAAGTGTCTGTAGCCTGAGATGTACTCCCTTGGCATTTCCTGCTTTCCCAAGACATAGTCTGCCCTCATGGAATTAGAGCCTGATCACCTATTCAGAGAGGTAATGCAGAAGGTGTTCTGAGGTTGGCTAGGGGGGGAAGAGAGAAATTCTGACAGCTTTGCTATGTATTACATTTTTGAAGTTCATACAGTGTGTCTGCATAATGATACAGGCATCTTAAAATACTGCTCTAAAACAACTGTATAAATAAATTCTGGGTAGACCATACATGGAACAAAATTCCATCTATTCCTTTTGAGTTTAAATAGGCAGAGAGTCTTTATGCAGATAACACTTTCTTAGATAACAGTTCCTTAGTTTTAATAATGTTATATATGAAATATTGCTTTTTATGGCTATGCAATACCTTTTTATGCTGTTTCTTGGGTCTCTGTTCATCTGTCTCCATAATTATATTTTACTTCCTGGAATTAAGCAATCCATCAATGTCAGGAAGGGCAGGGTGGTTAAGGGTTGCTCTGAGACTCATCAGACAAATGCAATGCATTGCTGGCAGTTACAATTGTATCCTTATCAAAATGGAGAAATTTCTTCTCCCCACCCCTCTCCAGCTTCCACGATTTAAAAAGCACCTCGTAAAACAGAAATCTCAATTTCTCACCCTGGCTTTATACATGTAAAATTTAATTTAAAAATAGCTCATGGTGAGTATTTTTAAATGAATTGTTCTTTGGCTTTGATACAGCATACAACTATCAAAGGGTCTGGCTGTAATGATGTTTGATTGCTGCCTGGCTTTTCTTGCTCTGGAGACTTTCCACGGGAAAACTTGGGTTGTGCTTGGAGAACATTCCAGCAGTGCTGACTGCAGTGGGCAGAAACCACAGCATGGTCCATGTTTTAAACAGCCTGAGTTGTACGTGGTGGCTGCCAATGACCAGCTTTAAAAAATGTTAATAAATTAAAAAAAAAACCAACCAAAATTTAAAATTAAATAAAAATAAAATAAATACTACCTAAAAATAACTACAACTTAAAAACCAATAAAAAAGAAAAATTAATTAACAATCAGAAATATTTCTGAAGGTTCTTAAAAGTAAAGATAAGGAACTAAAGAAATACAGCATGTGCTGTACTTAAAATATGTTGTGAAAGACTGAACTGAAATATTTTTGAAATTTAAAATGGAAAATGCAAGGGGCTGGAGTTTGGGCATACACAGCTCATTCAGATAGCCTTACAAATATGTTATTGTGATTATTAATCCACCCCTGCAGAGCCAGGTGCCCGGCTCACCGTGGAGCAGGCTGCTAAGTCTTAGGAAGGAGTATGAAAAGTCTTGTGGAACAAAAAAAAGGCAGCCAGGGCT
>NW_008238337.1:6638721-6668328 GCF_000691975.1 Corvus brachyrhynchos
TGCTGCGGTGTGGGTTTGGTGGAAATCTGCTCTGATGAGCTGTGCTGCTTTTGAAGCCAGCTTCAAGCTCTGTCAGCTGGATGAGGCAGAGTTTCACCCCCAGGGCTCAGTGTTTGGGATCTGATGCATTTTGTTCTACTCAAGAAAAAAAAATAAACCTGAATTTTTAATTTGTGGTGCAGTGGTGGCTTTTTTTCACCGTGTCTTTTTTCACCATTTCTTTTTTCACCAGCTGGTGAATATTGGGCAGGCAGGTGTGATTCTCTCACTCCTTCAGCCCGTGCCATGCACAGAGATTCCCACGTCAGGCTGGGCATCAGCATGAAGTGCAAATCTATAAATTATAGATGCAGGTGATAAATGGGAGAGGCTGCAGGTGCACTTCAGCACTGCAGTCTCTTAAACCCTCATAGCTGAGGGTTTTCTTCTCTTCCCTTTTCTTCCTCAACAGTTAAGCATAAAGGCTTTGGGCTGTGCTTCCACCTCCTTGAATTCTTCAGAGTGCACATCACAGTGTCTTTAAACAGTGTGAGACTTGTCGGGGAACTGAAGGCATTAGCAGAGCGCTGGGATTTATTGGCAGATTGACAGCCTGATAGGCACACTCCCTTTCTTCTCTGTTTGTCACTCTTTGATACTTCCCTTTTCACGCTCCAGGAGGAGGCAGGGGTCCCACTGTAGCACTAAATGTCTTCAGCAGTTCTGCTCTGCAAAATGCTTTATCTTGGTTTAAGATTTTTTTAATTTTTTTAAAGTCTGAAGTTCACCTTATCCTTAAAGGTGCATAATTTACCAGGCCTCCTGTGATAACTTTGTACCTTGCAGAGAAACTGAAGTGGGAACTGAGCTTATTAAAACTAAATTAGTATAAAAAAGAAAAAATGTTTCTCCTTTGTAGGAATGCTAGCAACTAGTGTGAAAGCCTGAGATGCTGCTGCTTTGTTGGTGTGAGGATAGCAAATGAGGTGGTATCTTGGGAAACTAAATCTCTCTCACGATCTGTGTTGAGCAGTGCTCAGTTTCAGACTCAATAGACTAGAGAGAGGTTGGTTACATGCGTGAGATTGGGACTTGAATACACTTCTCAGCTCTGATGTTTCACAGGTTAATCTTCTTGTGCCTCCCTTACCAAGGTTTTCAACAAGAGTAGAAAAAACTCCCTCTGTCACTTGCATCTGTTCTGCCTTTTTCATTTAAAAGACATTTAAACCCAGCAGTGCTGTCTCTGTGTGTTTTTGCTGAGTGCACCTGCACACCGTGGCTGTGCAGCGAGTCTCGTAGCTGGCTCAAAGTTTGCATCCCTAAAACTGAGGTCCGTACCAATCAGAACAATTTATTTTAACCTATATAAGAGCACAAAATGCTGACCCTTAGTATATAGTTTACTTTCTCTGGCTGTTGCCAGCCCTGACCGGGCCCTGTGCTCAGCACTGAGCTGAGCAGCAGCAGCCAGTATTGCTTACCCCGGATCCTCTGCCTGCAGCAGATAATGCCTCAAAGCTCCTTCCTCCTGTGCATTTAAAGTACACAGTCGTATTAGAAGATTAAGTTACTTTGAACGGGAACAGCTCCCGTGTTGTAGCTCGGGCTGGTTTTCACTTTGTTCCACTTAAGATGTTGCCAAGACTCGCTGTGACTTTTTTTTCCCCATGATGTAGTTGCAGAGCATGAAATTGTTTGGTGCTGGATAATGGAGTAACCATGGGGCTATTGCTGTTATCTGTAACGTATTAGGCAGCTGTAATTTCTCTTGACATTTTCGTGTCCAGATGAGTTGGTTTCTGTGGGTTTGTTTGGGGTTTTTTTGGGCGGTGTGTGTGCTATTACTGCTACTTTTTTTTTCAGACCTTCTTTCCCTGCCTGGCTTTGCGCCTCACGAAACTGTCAGATGAGGAATGAATACATTTGGTAGAGAAATTAGACCATTAATTCCGCAAGATGTTTTCAGCGATATGTCAAGATCTCAGTTTGATAGAAAGGACTGGTTAGAGAAGGAAACCATCTGATCACTTCAGATTGAGCAATTAACTACTTAACAGCTGGAAAAAAGGTTGCAAGTGATGTGATTCTTCACACCAGCAGCACTTAGCTATTCCATCCACAGTTTTAAAATGCTTTGAACAGGAGATTAGTATCTTGCTCATTTTGCAGATGAGCAAACAGAAGTACAGAGGGGAGATGAATAGGCTCAAGCAGTAGGTCAACAGCAGAGCCAAAAGAATGAATCCCGGCTGTCTAAATCCGATCTGTTAGAGCTGAGGCAATAATGTTCCCCCTAGGATTATTTCATCTGCCAGGGATGACAGGGCCAAAGTTTTCAAGGCCTTGTTTTAATTTTTTTTTCTTTAATATATGCGTGACTGAATGAGATCCTCAGAGAGAGAGAGTGTACATCCAACACTTTGCAAACACGTGAGAGCCCCTGGTTCAGCATGTGTCATCTTTGTGGTACCTAAAGAGCAAAACCGGAATGCTTCTCTGCACACTCGAGAGCTGGGTCAGTGAGTCTTGAGCTGTTCCTGAGCCCCAGCTCAGTGTGCTGACTGCCTTTGCCATCCCCTTGGTGGTGTTTTGGAGCAGGTCTAGAAGGAGCAGCCATGGGAATGGGGCTCTGTAACTCTCTAAACAGCGGGGGCAGCCAGTTGTGCATCCTGGTGGTGAGAGCCAGGGAACTTCCCGCTGCCCTGCAGCCTGTGCTCAGGCAGACCCGTTCAGTTCCCACTCCCTCTGACCTCCTGGGGTCTGTCATGCAGCTGTTCCATGGCGCCGCTTCCCCATTAATCATGGACCCGCAGCTAAATTTTGGGTTCGAATTTGGCTGTGGGAGTTCATGCAGGCTCTGCTTCGCACTCAAGAGGCCTTGCTGCTCTGCTCCCCTTGCTCTGTTGTTCTGTAGCTGGGTTTAAAATATATATTGTTGCTGGCATTGGAATCCATATCTGCTCCCAGCATATGCTATTGGCACAATACCAGCAGATGCTGTTGAGCGGTATCGAATCTCGAGGCGCAGCTCTGCTCTGAAGTGTGACTCTGTGAAATGGCACCGTGGGGTTCCTCCTCGGCGTCTCGGTGACTTACATGTTAAGTTCTCTCTTAGAAAGTGAAAGATGCTGGTTGTTTGTTTTTAACAGATGTCTCTACAAGCCAAACCTGTAATTCGATTTGGTTTTGAGGGAAATGGTGGAGCTGGGGTGGGTTTCTGGCTCCTGCCCTTGCCCACGGCTCCTCTCCCACCCTCTTTCTGTCTCAGTTGTGCAGTGGGGAAGTTCTTGGGGCTGGGGAAGGGGCATTTGTCCGTGCCAAAGGAGTCAGGCTCCCCTTGCAGGTTACAAATATTTCCATTTTGCTGTTTAATAACAAGTTGGTCACGCTCCATTTGAAACTCTCTTAAAAATGCAAAATCCATTGGGGGGAATAAAAATTTCAGAGATGTTAATAATTAGCATTGCCAAGAGTGGGGGTTTGTTTATGAAAAAAGAAATAAAGTGAATGAACGCTGAGTTAATATTCTTCTTTACATCTTTCCATCCTTATTCTCCTTTTGCTTGTTTGAGATGAAATTATTATAAGCAAACTTACTGCACAACTGACTCTTTGCTTATTGTTCCTCCTCCTATGAAGTGCGGTGCCATCTGGCACGTGGACAAGTGGAGAAGATTGATGGCTAACAAAGAGCACCATTCATTTTCTCCTACCAGATTTGGACAGAAAACAAACGTTTTTAATCAAATCTATATGTTTCTAAGGAATATTGGCTGCTGAAAATTTGCCAACAGCTGAATTCTCCCCCCTTCCCTGCCTTGTGAGAATTATATCCTGCCAGGCTGATTCATGGATGGGACAGTGTGGGTGCTTTGTCTCCTGTGCCTTGTTTTCTTTCATCTTATTGAGAGACAAGTAAGAGAAAGGGCTGTTGGTGCTGAGGAGAGAGAAGAGGGGGAATGGCTATGTGTGGTAGCACAAATAATCTTAAAATTCAAGAGTACAGTTGTTTTAGTGGCCTCACAATGAATCATGCAAAACAACTGTCTGAAGAAAACACACAGTTGCTTTCAATGAAGCAACTCAAACATCAGTGGAAAGTTTGCCTGCAGCGTTCTTTCATTTTCCTGAGAAAAAATGAAAGATTTATGGATTCCTTCTCCCATCTATCTTCCCTAAAGAATTACGCAGTCACTGGATAATACAGGAATTCAGGATCCGTGGGTCAAGGGGAATTCAGCCATGGTGCTCAGCTGGGAAGGGGAGATTCAGCTTTTCCTGGGAGGGAGGAAGGGCTGATCCATGGTATGGAGCAGCTGAGCCACAGAGTGATGTGGGAACCTGGACCCCTTGGTTAGGAAGCTTGGAGGAGGTTCTGGGATGTTGTCTTGGCTTCCATGGAACAGAGGATAATCAACTGCATGGCACAAGAAAGGAGGTGGTTAAGGCAGAGATGGTGTCAGTTTTTAGGGTTCAAGGAACATTGTCGTAGATGTTTAAATATCCTGGCAAGTGCTAGATGGCCTTGCTTAACTGTGTTTTTCACTAGGCATGTTTAACGAGAGGGGCTTTTGCTTTCTGCTAAGGTACAAAAAAGGGGGGGAAAAAAGGCTTCGCCATTTGAATATTAAATTCAGATGCCTTTAATAGTACCTATAAATTAATAGGATTTCATGCCCAGCATTCAGAAAGCATTGTAAAGAGGATGTGGATGTGTAAAGATAAAATGGATTCTGTAGTGCTTTAGCTGTGGAAAGAAAATTATTTTCGTTTTGATTTTTTTTAATGTATTTTTTCCCTTTGAAGTCAAATAATGGACTTAATTAACTCTAAGCACCTGGATTTGAAGCTTTGAAAATGATCCTTTCATTGCAGTGCTGCTGAATTTTCTGGAAAGCTGCATCTGCAGGTACACAGCCTTGTACAACAACCATGTGCTGTTTGCTGAGGTGGCTGGCACAGCTTGAAACCACTGCAGGTCTGAGCCTGGGGCCAGCAGTGGGCTTGGAGCTGGGGTCCTCCAGATCCCCAGGGCAGGTGGGAGCACCTGCAGGGACTTGGGGAGAGTGGGGAGAAGGGACAGCTCTGCTGCATGGGGTTTGAAGGAGAAATAAAACCAACTGAGGGAAGGGAGTGACTGTGTTGACACAGAAAGTTTCCAACTGTTACAAGTTCAGAGCTTAAATTGCTCTTGAAGCAAGCTGATTTATATCCCTTCCAAGCACTGCTGCATACTGTTCCCCTCTTCTTTTCTTCCTGCTGCTATAAATCTGGATGCTCTTGTTGATATAAATATTCTGTCTTTTTAAGAATTTTTCTAAATTTTCCGGGCCCTGAATCAAGTCTCCTGAGCTTTGCTTTGCATGGGGTGATTAAGTTTTCCCTTTATAAGTCTTTAATTTGCTGCCTTTTAAATATTTCCTTGTACCTTTTTTACATAATAGGAAAAGTCAGAAGAAAGTGTATTTTAGATAGAGAGACAGCTGGTCTTTGTATTTGAAGGAGAAAGTTTGTGTTTCTCTGCTTTAAGATGGTTGGTAGAACACAAGTGGCTCTGAAGAGAGCAGCATGGCCAGGAAAGGGTTCAGGGTGGAAATGTGCATATTCCCTGCTCCCTTAAAATGTGCTGGTGTGGCCTCTTAGGAGGGCAAAAGTGAGAAGGAGTGGCAAAACTTGGAAGGTTTTCTTTTTGCTCTCCTGTGACTCTCCACAAATGCTTTAATTAATGAATCCAGTGATGCTGCTAAATGCCTGTGGTGCTCCCCCGCAGACAACCCGAGCCATTTGGTCCCCAGGAGGGTGCAGAATCCTCACTCTCTGGACTGGATAGTGCTGCACCAGGCTGGAGACAGCCCTGGCAAATAACCCTCAGTTTGTTGAGAGGCTTGGCTTGATGTGCAAGAGCTGAAGATATTCAAATATGAGCACTGTGAAGAGAGGGATCTTGTAATCTTCGTGCCTGACAGAAATCCATGGGTGGGCTGGGGAACCAGCACAAAGCTGTGTTTGGGGCTGGGTGTCTGTCTGCCCTCTCTGACTGGTGTTAGTGATGCTTTCATGTCTTAAATGTGTACTTAACCAGCAGCGTGGCTGAGCGAGCTGATGTGCAGCCTGTAGAAGCAAAGGGGCGGCTTTCCATTGTCTTCAGTGGGTTGTGGATTAACTCTCAGGAGAATAATAATATCATGGTTTACTTGGCAGTAACAATGCTAGCAGTGCTGTTTGACTGCAGACAATGAACTGAGCAAGTTATGGAAAACATGATAGCCCTGTCCTGAACAGTAGGAGAGCCACTCAGACGTGAAAGCAATCCATTTTGCATACTATTTCTGTGGGTAACTTTCAATAGGGTATTTTGACATATGGCTTCTATGTAGATGAAGTGCCAGACTTTAATTGGATAAAGATATAATTAAATTTTCAGTGAAATTGCTGAGAGTGAAGTATGAAACCTCATTTGAAAGTTCCCAGAGGAGGGGACCTGTCTGCTGCCCCTTTGAGGTGCAGAGCTCTGGCAGTGAGATGCTCATTTAGTTTGAGGGCTGGCACCATCACCTTTCATGCTGTGCTGTGAGGCTCCCCTTTCCACAGCCATGCTCTGGAGCTGGTGGTGTGGTTTATCAGGTCTGGGGAGGGACCTTCTTTGGTTTTTAAGCTGTTTTATATGAACACACTGCACCTTTTCCCATTATGGTGATGCTCCTGCTGATCAGACCTGCTGTGTTCAGCAGTGTCGGTTGAGGAAACGCTCTGGGTTTGATGCTGAGTTAATGACCTGGACTCTCAAGCTTCCCAGAGGAGGATGGGAGCAATGTTTGAATATTCACACAGGCTGAGCTTCCAGGAAGAGTCCTTGGGAGGCAGCAATCGTGGGCCTTCAGTGTCACTTAGTGTCGGTCTCTGCATGAGGCACAGGTGTGCTGGGGGCTGTTGACTTACTGTCTTGCTGTTTGTCCTGCTAGAGTGAGCATTTGTGGTCCTGCCTGGTGGTTTCCTTGTTTCGTGGGTGGTAGTATGAAATAATACAGCTGCTCAAAAAGAAAAAAAAGAAAAGGCAAAAAAGGAGTATTACATTGTATGCTTATTGAAAATAAGGTGAGGAAGACTAAACAGAGATTAAGCCAGGGTTCTTAAACCAGAGGAGTGCAAATCCTCAAGGCACCCAATGGTCTGATTCTCAGAGATAATTAGTAGGTAGCCCTATTAATTTTAATGGCAGCTCTGAGCTGTTAAAGCCCTGGCTATTGCCTCTATATTTTAAATATTATTAAATGTTACACATTCTAAATACTTCATTGCTCTCATTTAAGAAAAAAAGCAGCTTGTTCATTGGGTGCCTCATTGAAAATTATTTTTATTTTTAGTGCCTGTTGGAAAGCAGGTACACTCTTCTGGAAGGCAAGCTGCTATTAGGGTAATTGTACTCCTGTGCTGCTCACAGCTTCAAGGAAATCTCTCCAGTCTGTGCTTGGTAAGAGGCACCAGGTGATGAAGGTGTATGTTGATAATCCTTGGCTTTGAATGTTCCTCCAAAGCCACAGCTGTACCACAACACAGCTTTTGAGTGACAGATGCTGGAAGCATCACACAGTGCCACAACAAGTAATTTGACGCTGGAGTAGGGATAAATGGTCCTGCCAAGTTTTAGCAGCCTTTTATTTCTCTGGCTGGTAGGACCAATTCTTGGGTGGCAGAACTGCTTTTAAAGGCTCCCCTTGGCATTTCCAGTAGCTCTCATATGCTTGTATGCCTTGTGTCTCCTTTTACTCCCTTGCTTCTCCTGAGCAGGTGCCTGGGATCTCAGCTGAGCTTGTGTCACATGTTTTTAAAAAAACACTGGAAAATAAGGTTGTTTTGCAGACCTGATTCTGTGTGGGGTTGTAGCAGCTGAAGAGGTTTGTGTGGAGGGGTGACAGTGACTTGTTGCTGGAGGGGAGGAGGGTGCAGCTGGCTGTCCTTGGGCCAGCAGTGCAGATGTGACCTCTGTCTGGGTTTGGGAGTGGAAGTGCAGAGCATTTAACCTTTCCCCGGTGCTCTGTGGCATGTGAGGTAAGTTAGAAACCCCAAGTCCAGTGATTCCTCTGAGGGTGTCCTGGCAGTCTGTCAGGTCCCAAGGCAATCTGACCTCCACAGTGCTACATTAATGGTTTTTCCAAGTGAAAAAGGTCAGAGCTTTTCCTAGGCTTTTATTTATTTTGCTCCTGGCTTATTCCAGGTTGAGTTGTGAGTGGAGCTACCATGGGCCATGCCCCAGAAACGCTTGGCTGTCCTACAGCTTGCCCCGCTGTGTGCAGTGGGGTTGGCATTGCCCAGGGACCCTGTCTGAGGAGCTGGTCAGTGTTTCAGTGTTTTTAGGGCTTGGGGTAGTCCTGAGCAGTCCCACTTTGGTGGGGATAGGAGATGTTTGAGAGCATTGCTGTGCTAAGAGTAGAAGGGCGTGGTGTGAGTAAACATGCTCACAGGAGGAGAGGAAAGATGTATTGCAGTGGCAGGCAGTGGTGCCCAAAAACCTCTTGCAGTGGTAAACTGCTCGAGTGATGATCCCTTTGTACTTGCTTCATGTGTAAGATACATCCTGCAGCGTCTCCCTCTAGTACCAATGTCCTTCCACATCTCCCTTTTATTGGAGTACGTGTAAAGTGTATCAAAGCTCTCCTATTCCTTCTGTATTTTAGAGCTGGGAGAGAGGGTAGTAAAAACAAGCCCCTGCCATTTCCAAGCAACCTTGTTTGTCTGGCACTGAGACTTACCGCTGCTTGCAGTTGGCTGCATTCAGAAATGGCTGTTAAAGCAAGAAGTGAGGCAGCTCTGGATACGTGCCTCCCTTTGCCTCCCACCCTCAGGAAGCAGGCTCTCAGTGTAGTGTACATGTATTATGCCAGCTGATTTTGTATTAACATAAAACCCCACCCGTGCTGTTATCTTCTGAGAGAGGCATTTTGAAGGGAGCTAATACTGGAACATCTTCACAGGCTCGCAACAGGATGCTGAGTTACTCCAAGATGCTGCGCTCAGCTGGCATCCACCAATAAGCTGATTTTAGTTGAGCAGATGTCTGGTAATCTTTGTGAGTGTGGTGGGCTGACCCTGGCTGGATGCCAGGTGTCCACCAAAGCTGCTCTGTCACTCCCCTCCTCAGCTGGACAGGGAAGAGAAGGTACAGCATAAGATTTGTGTGTTGAGATAAGGACAGAGAAATCACTCACCAGTTACCATCACAGGCGAACCAGACTTGACTTGGGAAATTAGTTTAATTTATAACCAATTAAATCAGAGTAGGGTAGTGAGAAATAAACACAAATCTTAAAATCTGCCCAGGTTTGTTTTCCCCCTTCTTAAATCCCTCATCCCAGAGGCTCTGCCACAGTCACTGATGGGCTCAGCTCTGGCCAGTGGTGGGCCCATCTTGGAGCCAGCTGGCCTTGGCTCCACTGGACAGGGGGGAAGCTTCTGCCAGCTTCTCACAGAGACTACCCCTACAGCACCTCCAGCCCCTCCATTACCAAAACTCACCACACACACCCAGCACAGTGAGAAGCTACCTTGCCATTCTGTCAGGCACAGCCTAGAGGACAGATGTTTGATGAAAGCGCTGAAATATTTAACTAGGGTGTTTTTTCCCCCTGCAGCTGAGATTGCTTGTTGTGCCTATTAATCTTTTACAAATCTTGCATCTGCTCAGAGGTGGGTTGTTTCAGGCTTCGAATGAGTTCTGTGTGTATGTGCGTGGTTTGAAAGAGTGGTGCAATGAACAAACATGATGTGGATGTGAATAAATTGAATGCATAAAGCAGATGAATTAATCCCTCAGTTGCTGAAAGTCTCTTCCAGTAACAATAATAAAAAAACCCTATAATGCCCCTTCTCATATGGGCATTTACTCCTCTCTTTCAGGAGTGTCTTCACCCTGCATTTTGTAAAATTAGGATTTCAATGGGGACATCCTTAAAGAGAGTTTGTCCTTTCATACATGGTTTTGTAAAGCCTGGGTGCAGTATTGCTAGGTAATGCAGAGCTCTCACCCCGACTTAGGAGCTCTCTTGTTTATTAAGAATTTATTTTCAGCTCAAACAGTACCTTTCTGTAAAGCTTATTTCTTCTGCATGCACTTGTAATCAGAGGCACTTGTATCTCCCTTTCCTCCTGTTGTACCAGGTGTGTTCACCAGGGCTGGTGATTGAAACACCCTAAACAGCCCAGGAGAACCGGGGGATTAGAAAAGCAAAGAAACCACATGCAAGCAAAACTTCGTCTCCCCTACCAGGAGCAGCCTTGTTGGGCAGTATTTTATACACTGTGTTGGACTTCAGAAAAAAACCCCATCTCCCTAATTAATAGTTAATAGGGATTAATACTTGTAAAGTAGTTAAAAAGGTCTCCAACATACTTTTTCTTTCTTTGCTGCTTCTGATTTGATGGCTCATAGCTGTTTTTTTTCCTAGTCTATTCCAGCCTGCTTTTCTTTGAATGTTGCAATTCTGAACTTAAAATCCAGTATTGTCTTTTAAATATCTCATGGGTGTAATCTAGTTTTTGTTTTCTTTAAAATTCCTTGGCTTTTGAATTCCCCTCTTATTTTCTCCCTGTATTAACTAAATTGAAGTAAAATGGGAAATTGTCACACAGAGCCATCTAACTTTCCCCTTCTCTGAATAGATGATAAGTTACTCAGTAAGAGTAGCACCAATTTGAAAATGATTTAGCACAGCCAGAGTTCTACTAACCACTTTGAGAACATTTCAGGGCAATCCCATGAGATGATGGTGTATGATGATAATTATGCTTTAGCAGAATAGGCCTTACGGGATGAGCAGCTCAGGCTCAGACACTTATATCCAGTCTGTGCTTTCAGGTATGCAATTTACTCAGTTTTAAGAATCAGGTTTTCTTCTCTGCATGCTCATATTTTATATGCAAGGTTAACTTGCTTAGTCTGTAAAAGTCACTAGATATTTTCTGTTGTGTGAACCTGCCTAGTTTGAGTGATGTTGCTCATGTTGCAGAAAGTGACGACAGTCCCTGTGATGTCTTCTTTGAGCAAATGTTCTCAGAAAGTGTCCTCACTTAGTTGTAATCGAAAATTAATTGTTCAGCTGTCTGTCGTCTCTTTTTCATGCCTCATGTATTCTGCCCAGTAACATTCTTCTTTACTATGATTCATTAGTCTTCAGATTGCTTAAAAATATCCTGGACTGGAAAGACATATTAGCAAAGTCATAACTATATTGGCGGATGAATTTAATCTCTTTTCAAGTGTCTACATACGTGCCAAGATCACATCATGCATACAGAGAATAAATGAGTGGGCTTGCGAATGAACAGGCTTCTGAAGGGCTGCTTTTCTTAATCACCAGCAAAATTGGCCACAGAACTTAAAGGCTTTAAAGAAAAATCCAGTTGACTCTTTTTAGAGTTTTTATCACTTTTTACTCATTGTCAAGATGCTTTTTTAATGTAAGAACTCCTTGTTGTCCACCTGCTCCTCCTGTGAAACCTGTTGTGCTGGACCTCAAAATATAATAGGCTCTTTAGAGGTGTTTGTAGAATTGCTGTATTAATCATGCCAGATAATTACAAATTTGTTGTGGCCTGCTTACCTGATTTGCACATCTCCCTCACAGCAGTGCTGCAGGGCCACCCCTGAATGCTTGCCATGTACACGTAAGTAGGATTTTCTAAAGCATTGGTGGGGCCTGAGAGGAAAAAATCCACAGGAGGGAGAGAAACTGTGATTCTTATTAGAAGCATAATTGTTGCATTGTGATTTGCCATGATTTTCTTGTTTTGCAAATCAAGCCCAGCTGAGGGAAACAGTCCTGTGGCAGAGGGATGGGAAGAGATGCTGGGGGCTGGAAGGCTTGGGAGGCTGACTCAACTGCTCTCGTATCTGCTTGGTAATGATTTTTCTCTTAATGGTGTTTAGCTGCTTTTATGAGAGATGAGCAAGACACGGAGTCTTGAGTTTAGCTTAAGGATTGAAGAAATGACAGAATTTGTCTGAAATGGTGCATGTGGCTGTCTGTACTATTGCTGCAGGATATTGTGCAGCTTTCACTACATCATTTTGCTGCATCAAGGAACGGGAAGAGAGGGCAAAAAAAAAATGCTGGGGACCTGAAGTGTGACCTCAGAGCTATTTACACACGTTGTGCCTCCATCTGTTCCGCAAACATTGCTGAGCGGGCGTGAGTCCGGCTGTGCCTCAGGTGTGGGCTGTGTTTGCAGTGTGAGTCTTCACTTGACGTGACTGGTTAATGGGACTCACTTTGGCAAAATAGGACTGTGTCAGGCTTTCCTTTTTGTTACCTTCATTGGTTATTATGTAGGACATCCAAACTGTCTTTCTAAATACCGTAAGATTTAGTACAAGGAGTACTAAAGGAGTACAAGGAAATTAAAATGGAAAGTATAAGCAAGGCAGGCATTTATAAATGATTGAACTAAATTACACTCAGTAGAATGAGCTGCAGCCGTGACAGTGATGTTTCTTTCTTCAGGTAAATAACATTACCCATCATTACTGGTTATGCTAAAGGACCATAATTCCATGTTAACATGTCTTATTGCAGCCTGATAAGTCATAGCCTAATCTCCATTACCAGACTGCCCATAAATATTAGAGATATGTGGGACGGGGAAGGTAGGAATGAAATCTGGTTTTGATGCAGCAGTATCGGTGCTGGCTGGCCTCTGACAGGTCACAGCTGAGTCATTTGAGATAAAGCAATTCCTGTAATGTGTACGATGGCTTTTCATTTTTATTTAATTACATATAAAGCTGTATTGTCACCTGTTCACTTTTTTTAAAGAAAAAGAAATTGTCCCAAAAAGCCTTGATGACTTTTGCACATGAAGAAATACAAGCAAGTTTTAGCTTTAAGGTTGGGAGGGTGCTGTACCACAAATGCAATACCGCTGTTGTTTTCGCTTCAGTAAGTTATTGCTTTTTGTGGACAATAAAACCACAGGCTGTTGAAATTATATGGTATAATAATGGAGTCAAATCCACATGCTCAAGTGATCCTGTGTGTTTTTGACATTTTATTAAATTGATGAGTGGGTAAAAGGTTGGATTTTTTCCCCTTTGCTGCTAGAGTTTGAAAGAAAACAGAAACACAAACCTTTTCAGTTAACTATTCCTAGAAAATGTACATGGTATTTTTACTTCTTTCCAAAGCAGTTGAGAACGTACATCCTTTGGGATGGCCTGGAAGTAAATGACGCTGTAGTCCCTTTCTGTTGGACTTCTTAACTTTTGAATTCATGGTGAATTGCAACCACCACTTGTTTATTGCAGAGACACTTAGACTGAAGTTGAAATCAATGGATTAGTTTTGTTTTGTGGCCCTTTCAAAAACACTGCGTGCCAAATCCACTGAAACAATTTCCATTGAAAGCTCAATGTGCTTTTTTCCTCCCTGTTCTACACTGCAGAATGTGCAGGAGCAGCATTTCTAATATGTTAAAGTAACAGGAGTGGCAAAGAGAAGTTTGATTTTGTTACGTGACTAATGACAGGTGACTGTGTTCCCAACTCAGCTGTCTGTTCTCTAAAGTTATAATAGAATTATAATAGAGCAGCACATCGATACCTCTCTTGGACAGCCTCATCCTGGGATGAGGTGGGAAAGGGATGCTCTGTCATCTGTTTAAAAGGTAAATAATTTGGGGCTCTAATGGAGCAAAAGCTGACCAATAATTGTAAAAATCCTGTCAGGGAAAAGGGCAAGAAGAAACTTGAGACACAGGAGAGTGAGTAAATCAATGTGGAACGAGTTAGGGCATGAACTTGAAAAATACCTGTGATATCTTCAAGGTCTTTTCCGACCTAATCGGTTCTCTAATCCCATAACTAGCTGTGTGCAGTGAGCACGGGGAAGCCTGTCCATCTTCCCATCTGCAGAGATGGGTCGGTCCAGATTTGGGGAGGATACCCACAGCAATGTGATGATGAATCCACTGGTGGTGTTTTCCCTGGGCAAGCAGAGTGTGCACACCATCATGGGTTTGCAGAGATAAAAGTGAAATTTATTTCCATTGCTTATTTGTGTGTTTTCCTCTGATTTTGCTGGTTTTTTTCACTGTTCTCTGTTACCACTCCATGCTTTTAAAGCATGCTTTCCCTGCCTTGGATTTATTGAGGGAGCATGAGGGAAAGATGAAATGAAGTAATATATTTTGCTTGTCGTTGTCTTGCTGTCAATTGAGTCTTAGTGGTACCATTAGTCATTTTATGACACGTTGCTGTACCTGGGTGAGTTTTGCTCCCTTCTGTGTGTTTGGTTGAATTTCTAAACATGTTTTTCTGGGTTGCTATACATCCTGAGACTGGAAAGTGTGCGTTTTCTAAATTCAGTTACTTTTTGAGCTTTCAAAGCTTTCCTCCCCTCACCCCCTTGTATCAGTCTCTCTTTGTGAGAGCTCTCCAGGGCTGGAAGTGAGCTTTATCTTTGTTGACACAATTAGCTGGTTTGCAGTGAGTTTGACAGCGACTGTACGTAGGTCTGGTGGAGTGTAATTACAGAGCAGCCACAGATCCCAAAAGAAGATGTAATAGTGAGGTTGACCAAGGAGTCTTTATTTTTGCAGAGCTCTGCTCTGTAAGGGTGCTTGTGACAACCCCAAAGCTTATTTTACTTACACAAAAGTTCAGAAAGGTCAGCTTTGTTATATTTCTAGAATCATTGAGTGGTTTGGGTTGGTAGGGACCTTATAGATCGTCTCCTTCCAAACTCCCTCTTCCTCCCTGCCACAGGCAGAGACACTAAACCAGATTGCTCCACCCTGTCTAACCTGGCCTTGAACACTTCCAGGGGTGGGGCAGCCACAGCTTCTCTGGGCACCCTGTTCCAGTATCTCACCATCGTCACAAGGAAGAATCCAATTCTGTTCCTAATCAAAATGACCACTGTCATAGATGCCCAGGAGCCTTGACTCAGGGTGATTGGAGACAGAACTGAGCACAGCTCTGTGCTTTCCTACTCCTTCCTTGCAAACTCTAAGTACAGTAGAAATGTTTTATGAAGTTCACATGGCATAAGAGAAACTGGAGTTTCTTTTCTGTGTGTGAAAGCTGTGGAGTCCTTTGTGTGTGCGTGCAGCTTTTGATTCCTGTTACTAACAATTGGTTTATGGAATGTGGTTAGTGGCATTGGCAAGTGTGTATTGGCTCCAAGGAGCACAATAGTCAAGGAGCTGAATGCAAGCAGCGGGCTGCTGATTCACCCCTGCAGAATCCTTGTTTGTGCACTTTCAAATTCTTATCTTTGGGCTATACCTGCATTAAGGGCCTCTTGGGTTCAATGCTAGAAGTGTGAAGAGTGTGGTAGCAAGTGTCTGGCTGACTAGATATAGTCTGTACTGGTTAAAACAGAGGTGTTAAAAATGTTTTCAGTGAGAATTTTCAGCTGAGACTATGATTACAGGTCACAAACTGCTTCTAAAAGTTGATTTAAAGGGCAGTAAATATGTCCCTAATAATAAGTTTGATTTTGAGCATTTCTCACAGGGATCATTCATCTGCAGCTGAAGGCTGAGAAATTTTGGTGTAAAGCCTTCGGTGAATCACAACTCAGTGGTAGGGAGCAAAGAGTTTGAGAGCAGAGAAAGAGAGCCTACAGGTCAAATGAACCGTCTTTTAGCCCAAAATGAAGGTGCAGGCCAAGTTTTTTGTCCCCTCCAGCACACTCTAAGCTTTTCTATATCCCATCTTTCTTGAAAATAAAACTGAGTTTGTTTCCCTCCACTCCTCCTGACTGTGAATTAGATTGCTGGGTCCCTTGGCGTGAACCCACCGTCTGTGCCTCCACAAAGTGCAAGATCAGAGCAGTCCGGAAACTGACACTGTCAAGTTCAATTTTAAAAAAGAGGATTTTTATTTAGTTTGGTTTCTTTAAATGCAAGCATCGGGAAGGCAAGCCAATGTCATCTACCACATTATTGCTGTGTTGTGTTAAGGGTTATAATGCTTACTGTAATACTGACACAGGCTGGCATCTGTTTTGTCTCAGCTTTAGTGATTGAAAATTACCCAAAGCTATCATGCTTTTGGGACTCAGATAATGTGGGGGTGATGGTTAGCCAAGAAGCCCACTCAATGTGGGGCTGTTACCCTTGCTAAAATATTTTTGTGGGTGGCTTGGATGTTGGTAAAGAAACTTGCATGTTGGTTTGGAGGAAAAGTCTTTCGAGCATAGACAGTAATTTCATAATTAGCCCTTAAAATTACATAGTAGTGAAAACTCAGAAACATTAAAGCATCTGTTTTATATTTCAGCTATTCTTGTCTGGATCCCTCTAGCTACCCGTTAAAAAGGAAGTGAAAAAGATAGTGTGCTTTGAATTAGTGCAAGGACTGGTTAGAATGGTAAAGATGATTAAAAGCAGCTACTAAATTGGCCATATCATAGGCCATGAGATGCTCTGAAAGGACAAGGAAGTATTTTTGCACAGTCAGAAGCACGTGTGTGCTGAACAAGTAGATTTAATCTTCACTGTCTTTAATATTCAGTGATGTAAAGTTTAGTTCTGGTAACATAATTTTCAAACATCCATTGACACAACAGTGATGCTTCCACAGAGTACGGGACTTTCTGTCTCTTAGCATGAGCTTTGTGAGTTCAGCTAAGACTTCAGTGAATACAATTCACAATTGAAATAATGCCTGATGCTTGTTTCCAAAGTTGTTCTTACGGAGGTTTTTCATTTTCCTTCTGGTGACAGCATGTTGCTCAAAAAGAGACAGAAAATGATGTCACTGGAATCAACTGTTTTACCAAATTATGCAAATCTAACATTGGTTTCCCCCTACTGCCCCCACCTTGTTTTCCTTAGAGGCTGACAGCTGTTTAGGGATAAATCATTCTTTTTTGCATTCCCAAGTTTCATGTGCGCAGCTGGTTTAGGAACACGCAAAGATCCCTCTTCTGACATGGGCACTCTAAACCAGCTCAATTCCTACCTGCAAGGTCACTTCAGCTCTGACCATTTTAAAGTGTTTTCAGAGCTTGTCCACAGGAGACTGTACATATTTTCTGTGTCACTGAAAAACCCCACTTTTCTGTTTGAGTAGGTGGAACCACGTGGCTGGATCGAGCCTTCTTACTGTCCTCCACCTGCCCAGAATGTCTGTGTCCAAAGGAAGTTACAGCCTGAAGCTCTGTAGACTGGAGCTGCTTGGGCCTTGGTTTTGTCTCTGGTACTTGAGAAGAGGCTTCTTGTCACACAGACATGTGAAGTGCTTTCAGCATCCCCATTGATAACTGGCTGACGAGTCACGGATCAAAAACATTAAGGAAAAATCAATTTAGCAGTCTTTAACTTTGTATTGTAGAGAAGGAAGATACAACTTAATTGCTTTTCTATAACAGTAGAGGTATTTTAAAAGTTGTGTTGAAAAACATTTCCATTAGTGTTTGGTCTAAATAGTGTTTATGATATTTTCTATCTAATTTATTCTGCCTGTATGTATTTAATTTTTAAATGTCAGTTTGCCTTTCGATAAAATTAAGTGTAAGGTGATGACTAACATCACAGCTTTTCCCAACAGTTTACACATTTGCATATTCCTAGGGCCTTCATTCAAACAGAAAAAATACAGACTAGGTAGGAAGAAATTATTTGAGGAAGTGTTTAAGTGAAAGTGTCATAGTACCAGCAAATGTTATTGTCTTCTGAATTGTAATTTTTCCTGTCAAATACATGTGAGTTTCTTGATATTGTTTGGTGTTTGTGCCTCTTGAAGCCCAGATCTGCCTGGGCTCTAAAGGCAAGAATGGAGTCCTTCCCTTCCCTCCAGAGTAGATACAACTTGTGAACAACCCAGGGCCATAAAGTTCTGGTCCTGGAATCCCTAACGGAGGAGGCAGTGTCTGGCACTGAGGAGGAAAATGCAAAATAGCCGCCGTTTTCCTTGGGTCTGTAATTGCACACACATGGTGATTAGTCATGGGAGAGACAGAAGTGTTGAAAGTCGGCAGTGGAAGCTGAACCTCTGGCACGCAGATCCTGCCTGGGGCTCTGCAGCCAGCAGTGGGCATGCCCTGAGCCCAGTACGGCAGCAGGAAGCCACCTGGTTGGTTTCAAATCCATTTTCTTTTCTTCTTCGACCCAGGCTTGTGTTACTTGCTGAGCGTGTCCTCAGGCTGGGTTTTGCTGTTTAGCCACAAAGCTGGTCACTATTGTGAGGTGCAGCCAAGAGAGCTGAAACCTGACTTGGGGTGCACCATGGGGCTGAGACGTGATTGTGGTTAACACCTTGCTGAAAGAGCGGTGGGACCTTAAAAACATCTATCTTGTCACCACAGTGCTTTCCTGCCTCTCGTCGTTTTTTGTGCCCGTTGTGCCTACAGGAGTATTTTAAAGCTTTGAAATGTTAACACTTATCTCTTGAAAATACAACAGCAGAGTCGTGTATTTGTGCATGACTGTTGAGCAAAACTAGGCTAGTGACATCTCCAGCCTAAATTTTTGTTCTTAAACACTGTATTCTCTCAGTTCAGAGAGCACTTAACAACCCCCATGCTTTGGAGGAAGCTTTTTTGTTTCCTGGAGTTCTCACTGTGCTACCTGCTGCACCAGTTGCTGGCCACTGGGATGTTAATCTGTTGAGTTTATCTAAAGTGGGGTATTTTCTGTCTGCTGACACCATCCAAATCTTTCAAATCCATGACCTCCTCTAATGCTGCTTTCAGGGAAGAGAGTGTTTAACAGATGTACCTCATCTTTTGCAGGGTGGTCTAGACTGTCACGGCGGTTTAGAAATAAAATGTATTAATAATGAATGTTCATAACACCACCATTACTGTTTGCGTTATTTATTCACAGCTGCTTTGATCCTCCTCTCTTCAGTCTTGGCTGCAGTGCAAGGGGCAGCATAAAACCCGTGATTTGAAGCCCTGGTGGGGAGGGATGAGCTGGGACAGAGGGAAGTTCCTTCACACAGAGCAAGCATTGCACGTGAGGGTGATTTCTGCTGGGAAAAGGGCAAGAGGAGGGAGTGGGGAAAAAAACATAAAATATGTTTGAGGCCAAGAGTGTCTCTTTGTTTAAACAAACTTTTGCAGTTAAAAAAAAAAAAAGTTGGAAGAGGGGAGGGTATGGTGAAGGGAGTTGGAGGGTGAGAATGTGAATTCAGCAGCACAGACGTGCAGATCTGACAGTCCAGGGTGGGGTGGAATTGTTGTGTGTCCAGTCTGGGCAGCAGAGTGGGGGTTTCAGACTTAGCCAGAGCTGTTCAGCTGCTGCAGCAATCCCTGATGCCTGCCTGGGAGAAAGCCTGCGCGTTCTCATGTATCCCCTGCCTCCTGAGGACTGCAGAGATCCCTCCTTCCATGTGTGCTGGGGAGGGGTGATGTCTTAAATCAGCTTGCAGATAGAAACTGTACCCCAGTTTCAAAGGGGTGGTAAGTGGGGGAAAAAGTCTGCCTGAATTGCTGGTATGAGAGGGAGCTTTATTCCAAGCAGACTTTTAAAATACATATTCCCAGCATTTATCAGACCGTGCCCTGAGCCAAGTTATGATTCTTCTCAGATTTTTGTTCCCAGGGCCAACCCACCCTCAATGTTCATTAGCAAATAAAAGCACCACATGACCCACACACTTGGCTAGCAGCACCCCAGCCATCTTGTAAGCATTTGAATTAATAGTACAACTTGCATACATTTCCCAAGCAAGCTCAGTAATTTTGTGTTTGGAGAGTTTGAGCCAACTGGTATTACTTCCAAGAGAAACACTGTGTGTTCACCCACTTTACCTTTAAAGCAAGAGAGAGGAAAAGGGTTTGTAGGGCCTGTGTTTTGTCATCTCTCCCATGGGACTGCTTAACTGCCCTCTTGACATTTCTTTTACAAAAGAAATATTAGCTTTCAATATTTTTCTTCTTGAGTTTCCTTTAAAAAAATATAGTAAAAGGAAATCACTGAGGTGCTGGTCCCAGTGGAGGGAACTGAACCTTACTTGGTGATTGGCTTGTGTTGTTCGTAGTTACCTTTTACAGACTCTTCTAGAAGTAATCAAAATACTGCAAATTCAAAATGAATGCAGTGGGGGACTCAGATGATTTCTGCAGTGACATGGCTTTGGTACCCTCAGGAAGGGATAGGCTCCCCCCACCGTCTTTTCATCCATTCCAACTTTGGATTTGTGACAAGACTGAGAGGAATCAAAGGGTTGCTGATAGACTTGATCTGTTTGAAAAGGCTAAGGGAGAAGTGAATGTGTTTGAAGCATATTGGGGATATTGATGAATGAACATCTGGTAAAAATTAAGTATTACTTACTGCAATGAAAAACCCCGAAATGCAAGGTGGCTAACAGCCAGGAGATGGCTGATGATGCAGTGGGTTTCATACTGCAAACTGCACAGAGGTCTCTCCTGCTGCATGTACCCCATGCCTTACAATCCTAAATGGAGCACAGATAGTACCTACTGCCCTGTCTTGGGCTTTCCCCAGCCCTGTTTTAGTAGCTCTTCTCTAGACCATCAGGCATCTGCTTTCTAAAGTCCTAACCAGTACTGTGCAGTGACTGTGACAGATGGTTCATAAACACATGCATTTTATTTAGATGGTTAAATCGTGGTGTGTTTTAGGAAGCTGATCTACATGGGAGGAATTTTCAGAAAATTGGGTCCCAGGTTGTAAAAAGGGCCAAGAGAAGTTTTAAAACTGGTGAAAATAGCTATCAGGCATTAAAATAGCTTTCTTAAACACTGCATCCTTTGCTGATGGGTCCATTGAGTGTCTGGCTTTCAGCTTGTATGTCTGAACTTTCCTGTTGTATCTCTTGTGTCTCAGCTAAATATGTTTGAAATCAGCACAAGTCTCTCTATTGTACTGGACCCAAGGTAAGAATTCTGCTCACAATGCAGCAAAATTAATTGTAAGGGATCCAGGAGGTCTGGATTCGGAAGGTTTCTAAGGAGTGTCATACTTTTCTTTAGAGCTCAATAAAGTAATTTTGGTAAATTGACAGTGTTCTCTATTAAAACAGATTAGACAAATCATGTGTTCACTGCTGTCAAGTGTCAACAGTGGTTTGATTAATGCAAAGTAATGTCACTTGACTGATTGTAGCTGTCCATAAGATTTTGAATTTGACTAAGTGGTTGTAAATTAATGAGTTGGGAGCATTTTTCACTCCTGATGGTGGTCCAGAGCAAGATTTTGGAAAGAATCAAAGGCAAATGATTTGATTTGGATGTACTTTGTGAGGGAGAGAACACCGTGTTCCTGTGAGTGTTTTTCAGCAAGGGAACCTGCTTTGCCTGGCGTCTTTAGAGATGGCACATCGTGGTCCAACCCAGAGCTGATCCACCACCACTGCCCCTTGGCATAACCAGTTCAGGCTCTGTTCCACCACCAGTCTAGAAGACTGGTATCTCAGGACACGTTGTAGGAGATGAGAGTTCTGGTTCCTGTGAGCAATTTCACATACTATGATAGAGCAAGGAAGCAGCACTTGGTCACTGATGCAGCTGAGCTGACTTCTACAAACCTACCTGGGTAATTATTTGAAGTAGTATTTAATGCCTCAAATGTACCATGTGTTTGACAAATACAGGAAAGAGTATTTTCTCTCAAAAGTATCTTTTAGGTTCACTGTGTGTCAATCCCTATTTACTTCTAGTCTTTCTCACTTTCCAGCTTATCTCTGACCAATTTAAATAAATTGACCTTTGGGGTTTTTGAGGTAGAAAGGAATAAAGATGTGACTAAAATGTCATGAAAGCCGCTGGGTTGACTCTAGGGATCTCTATACCGTGTTATCTTTCCTTTTATCTAAAACTCTGTTCTGATGTGCTTTGATCCTCAAGGATTTTTAAAACACGCATTTTTTTATGTGCAAATGGCTACTAAAAAGTTTACAGATTCACAGCATGTGTGCAGTGTAAGGCTCTCTCAAGGCTGCTTTTGATATCTGACTGTATCTGCACAAAAAAAAAATCCTTGAGCA
The DNA here is from genome assembly GCF_000691975.1 of Corvus brachyrhynchos. Taxonomy (NCBI): domain Eukaryota; kingdom Metazoa; phylum Chordata; class Aves; order Passeriformes; family Corvidae; genus Corvus; species Corvus brachyrhynchos. The sequence goes on from NW_008238337.1 coordinate 6,660,659, forward strand.
CCTGAGCAAGCTTTCTTTGTATGGTAATACCTGGGTCTTACCAGTCTGTTTTGTCTCTGGGTGTTGAGGCTTTTTAAGGATTTGGTTTAATTTTCTTCATTTTACAAATAGTGGGGGGAGAATGGGAGCTGGGAAATGGTTGTTTAGGAGTGGGAGTGAGGAGAGAGAGAAAGAAGGGATAATTTTCATTTCCAAAAAGGCTGGGGAATGGAGACACAAAATAGCAACTGCCTTGCCTGAACACCCAGTCTGCTACCCCATAGGATTGCATATGTTTTTTCTCCTGGGCATGCGGGCCTACAGCTGATGAAATACATGATGTCTGGTGTTTGGTTTACATGAACATTTATTTTTATTTTGCTAAGGTTTTTAATATCTCATGAAGACATGTTTATTGTGCCTTAAAATCTGATTTTCCCTTGTGTGATTTTCAGGCTCTGGAGGGCTTCTAGTATCTCAGTTGAAACCAAAGCCTGATCTTCCCGTTTGGCTCTGGCAGATGTTGTAGAGGATAAACAAAGAAAAATCTGTGGAGCTTTTCTGTTTATTTGTACTGCAGTCTAATTTGTGTTCTGGTGAAACGGGAGTGTGTAGGACTGCAGGAAGTGCAGTGCAAGTGGTGCTGGAGGAAGGGCATCATCTCTTTCCGACTGCACATTTGGACTGTGTGTCTGAATAGCTGAACGTTTTGGTGTGCTCTGCTAATTTGTTGTAAAACAAGGCTGACTGATAGCACCGTTCCAAAGAATCTGAACTGGAAATGGTCGTGCAAATTACTCAGCACCTTTCAGTCACCACCAAAGCCATTAGTTTCCTCGGAGGATGTTGAGAGGAGCCTTAATTAAATCAACAGGAATGGACAGGGAAAGGAGTAATTAATAGATAAACAGCTGTTCAGAGCTGAGATAAAAAATCATTCATCAAGCAGGACACATGGTTTGTGGGGAGATCTTTTAAATACTTGGATATGGCATCCAGAAAGTGGAGACTCCCCTTCCTCCCAAGTCTTTCCAGGAGCCTCTGGAAGGAGGCAGAGACCAGGGAAGCAAGCACTGATCTTGGTGACCCTTCTCTGCTAATGCCTTCCCTCCCTGCCACCTCCTGAGAACTGGCACAGCTTTCCTGCACCAGCAGGCGCGTCTATCCTGCCATCTGTACTGTGTGCAAAGAGGCAAAGGTGCCAAATTCCAGCCAGGGTCTGGTGAGAGACTTGCTCTGTTCGGGGTGGGAGACTGAGCAGAGATGGAGCTCCTCCCTGCACACATTCCAGCATGCTGTTCCCAAACGTGGGGCTGCCTGTTCTTCTTGGGTGTCGGGGTGACGTGGGGTGAAGATGGTGTGTGGAGCCCAGGGCTGCTGCAGCATCAGAGCCTTGGGTCTCTTGGTTAATTTATTGAGTCAGGCAGAGCAGAGAACTCAAACAGTGAGGGGGCAGAGAGGAGTTGTGATAGAGTGAGGAGAGTTACAGCCCTGATATGTTCTTCTTTTGCTCCTCTTCACCTGCTAGCAGTTGGCTCTGTTTTTCCCAGTGCACTGCTGAGAGCTGCTATAAACTGCAATCAAACTTCATCTTGCCAAATGCAAGTTAAAATGTCACAATGTTCCTCAAATCCTTTTTTAAAACCACATACTTCTAAGGCAGTCTCCCCCAGTATTTTCTCCTCTTTATTCTTTCTTCTCCTATGATTCATGAAGTGACCGTGTGCTCCTGTGCATAAAAAAAAAAGCAAGCATTATGTTCATAATGCGTCAGATCACACAGAGCTATGTTTTGCTGGCACGTTTGTACAAGCTCCCATTCTGCATATTGGAATATTTTCATGCTGGCTTCCAAAATTCATGAGCAAGGGCAGGCTAGGTTTTTGTGTTGGACAGAAATCAAAGGATCTGGAAATGTAGCCAGTGACTGTAGAATAAAAGGCAATTACCACATGCAACAGTATGTAAATGTGTTTATTAGGAATGTGTATGTCCCTTGTTAGCGTGTATCTTAGTGCCACAGTGTCTTTCATTGTGACAATGGTCCTGTGAAACATAATAGCGCTGTTTTTCCCGTTTTGTAAAGCTTCATCCTAAATAACTTCCCCTTCAAATTAATTCTCTTGGCCCCCTTTCAGACGTGCTATTATTTTCTTTTCTTACCAGCCATCTAGTGATGTGGTTGACCTTGGTTTTCATATCCTGCAGGCCAGATCAACTACTTCCTGAAAAATATTTGACCAAGGGGAAATGCAAGGCAGGACAGAGATTTCTGACATGTTCTGCTTTCTGAGCAGAAGCTAGATGGTGATGAGGCGGGAGAAGGTTGTAGAATAATCTTGGAGGTAGTGGGGATGATCAGGAAATTATCTTTTGGAATTCTGTCAGTGCTGCCTCTTTAAAAGCAAACAACCCCCACCCCCCAGATAAACAGCCATAAACAAGGTGGTGTGGATGCAGTGGGCAAGGGAGGTTTTGCTGTACCTGGGTAAGAAACAAGCTCTGACAGCTGGTTAAAGGCACAGGTGGTGCAGTGCAGGGTGCTCTGTGGAAACATTTTCTGAAGCACCAGGAGAGCTTTTGTTGTCATCTTTACCTTGAACCACATCTGTGCAACATCTGTTGTTTTAAAAGCACATACCTGTCATTAGGTGTACATAATTAACTTAATTTCATTTGAAGCTCTGTTTAATTTTTTGTAATGATGCACAGGCTGTTTTTCTCTTCTGTGGGGAAACTTTGTTCGGTAGTATACTTACAGAAGCAAGTCTGTCCTAAAATGTAAGAGCAGCAAAGCTTTTGGCCTTGAGAAGCGGGTGAAGATTTCTGAAGAAAACACCTTCCACTTGATAACATGTTTTTGGCAGGAAAGATTTCTTCATGTCACAAAGTTTGTCTGATCCAATCAAACTTCCCATTCATGTAGCAATACTTAAAAGGAAATTAAATAGATCATCTGTCTCGTATTTGCTGCCAGAGCCTGTGCAAGGCGAGGGCTGCAGGTCAGCTTCTCTGTGCCTGTCTCCTGTGGCCACAGGATGGTCAGTGCTGAAGTACCAACGTAGCACAGTGTCTGGCAAATCTGCCTCCTTTCCAGCTTGTGAAAGCCATCCTGAAGGCTGGAAACAGGACAGCAGTGAGCTTGAGCCAGGGTGGCTTTGGGAGAAAGGGGAAAGTAAATAAGAAGTGCAGACTGCAGCTCAGGATATAAAAATCCCTTCCTTCCTGTAAGCAGTGGCGCGGGGACGGGGATTGCAGGTGACTGCTGTTCACCCACTGGTGACTTTCCCAGCAGCTGTCATAATGTTTTTCTTTTCAACGGCCTCTTTTGTTTTTGTTAAGGAACTGTTTCAAACATTTCAGCCTTGATCCTGTGAGAAGGAATTAAAAGTTTTGGCAGCTGGACTTCATCCCCCGCTCCCTTCCCTTCCCCCAAAAGCACTCCTTAGGGAGCCGTGGCCATAATCACTGTCTGCAGCGTCCCCAGCACTGGGTGGCTGCGGGGTGGCTGCGGCTGAATGGCACCGGGGTGAGTGGCAGTGGCAGTGCCCTGTGGTGAAGCAGCTGTAACAGGCTTCTCTGCTGTGTGTGAGGGAGCCCTTAATAAGAATTGAAAGCTCATCCTTGCTGTGGATACAGTTCAAAAGCCAGCGTGGGTTGTTGTGGGGTCTTGTGTGGGGGATGCCATGCCGGGCACTGGGGAAGGGGAGTCATTGCCCCTTGAGCCAGTGTTTGAATGAGAAAGGATTAGTAGAAAGGCACCAAAGGCTGGCTCTTACAGCAAGTTTTCTTCAACACTTGTGTCTGGTGGTGGGTGGAGGGCTGTGCTGGTCTGGTTAGCTTGGCTGCACACCCAGCAGGACTGGAGCGTTTAAAGTGGCAGAAAAGCCTGGGCTGAGCCCAGCCAAGGAGGGGCTGAGGGCCAGCAGCCCCTCAGCCAGAGGTAACCTCTCCTGGACGGGTTCTGCACAGCTCTGTATCACGTTCGGGCTGGGGAAGAGGCCGAGGGCTCAGCCTGACCCATCTCTGCCCATCAGCAGCAGGGCCCCAGGTCTCTGACCCCGCTGAATGGGGCTTTGCCTCCGCAGCGCTCCCGCCCCGCGCCTGAGGCCGGCCGGTGTCCTGGCAGTGCCCAGCTCTGCGGCCCTGCCTCGCCCGCCCCGGGCGGAGGGGAGCAGCAGGCAGCAAGGGGCGAGAGGTGAGCTGGAGCAGTGACACGGAATAAGGAGCCTGTGAGGAAAAACTGCCGGGGTTATATTTGGGAATGACACCTGGATCACGGGTGTGCCAGCAGGAGGGAAGGAGGGGGAGCAGTGCTGAGAAATGAAGGCCTAAAGAAGTGGTGGGCGCAGGTGGAGGTGGGGCCGTGAGGTGAAACCGTGGCAAGTGCTGCCGAGAACATTGAACCAGGGGTCTTCAGTGTCCTGGCAGGGACACAGCAGGGATGTTTGTCTGGGAATTGCTGGGGTCCCATTTGGGTTTGGGAGGCTGTGCTGCCTCCTGAATAAGGGAGCAGGTTTCGAACCATCTCTGCCGTACCTGTCACAGCCACTTGCCAGCTGCTGGCCATGGCTGATGGAAGGAAACCAGAGAGATACTTAAGCCACTGGTACAGTGTGGAAAAAATAGGAGAGAAAAGAAATGCAGCCAGGAGGAGGAGGGGGTCTAATTCATGTTGGAGTGAGGCTGCTTCCACAGCAGTAAGTATGGGGGATGAGTGCACATCTGTGGTACTTGGGGATCATCAGGCTCAGGAGACTTTTTTTCTTTCCTTTTTTTCTTTCCAGTTAATTTCCCACAAAAGGTCATGGCCTGACATGGTCATGGCTGATTTGCAGTCCCTGCCCAGCCTCTCTGTGCTCAGGGATCCTTTGGTGTTCAGGACTGTTTGCTCAGGGCAATGATTTGACTCCAGTCCACCTGCCTGTTACTCAGACTGCTAAAAACCCTTCTCTGCACTTGCCTGAAGTTAGGCTGTGATTTTTCTAGTTCTCTGAGTGATTTGCCTTCTCTCCTGATATAATTTAGACGGGGAACTGTAATCAATCAATCAGCATTGTAATTGCCTATTTAGCATTGAGGACAGTTGAGAGATTGCCTTGCATTTAACAAGTCCTCTCTGATGAAGACAGAGCTCAGAGGTCAGCACCCGCTGACTCCAGGGATCTGCTCCCTGGGGAATATGTGGCTCTCTTTTAGGGGATACAGTGGGGGGAGAGCAGTGCAGTTGAACTTGTAGTGCTTGTACTGGTGTGGTGTCTCAGACAAGAATGGCAGCAGTGGAATTCTGTGAGATTCTAACTGGCTGCTTGGCTGGAACATTATCGTGGGACACATATCCAGGAGAAATCATAGTGGAATTGTGGTCAACTGATGTCTTGGGTTACTTGGAGATTTAAAGGTGGTATTTGCTCATATTTGGAAAGGTAGCATGAGGGATGTGATCCAGAATTTCGGTTGATAGGGAACATGTTGTGTAAACTTCCCCCCAAATATGTCTCTTAAGTGAAGGATGTTTTGCCTGTAGGATGTGTAGAAGTCGAGGAGTAAGATGAGTTGGTAAGCAGACTATGAAGCTTATTTCAGGTAGTTATGCTTCCTGTGATACTATTTTCCAAATCATTGACTTGACTTTATCAGGTAGCAAGACCCCTAGTGGGTTTTGGTCAACCTACGTTTCTTGTCCATCTGCATAACATCTCACTGCCTGGCAGATGTTTACAGCACCGTCCCAAAGTCCCTTTTCAAAAAGCAGTAATCCAGATAAATGGCAGTTCCTGCAGAGAAGACATTTCAAATCATTGGTCAGTGAACCACATAGTTCTGCTGCTGTAAAACCACTACTTTTGCTATTTACAATGTTAGAAACATGTTAAAAATGTACAGCTTTGTCCCTTCCCCTCTCTTCCCTTGACAGCTGCTGTGTGGTGATCAGTTAACTTACGCTGCCGTTTTTGGCAGGAGCAGGCTGGTTGTGTTCAGCAGCCACCAAAACCTCACACGTTTTTCCAACCATTTGATTTCAGAAGTTCTCCCAACAACAAGGTAATAATAAAATATGAAATCAACAAACACTCCTTGAGACCAGAACAGAAAAATAAAATAATGAAAAGGTCAGTAAGTGGCATTAAAATGTAAAATCTGAGAGTACATAAAACAAACAAGTTTCTGGACAGAAAACATCAGTGGATCTGAGCTCACAGAAATCTGAGCTCCAGTCCAGATGCCTGCAGTTGATGGTGTCCAATTAAACTGGGGGCACGTCTCCTCGGGAAGGAGTTCTCAGTCATACCGGTCCGAGCAGTTTTGTGTTTCTCATTCCTACACAAGTGATGTGCTGTGCCAGCTGAAGGTTTCTAAGATGGCTGAGCTCTTCCACACTGGTGGAAGTTCTTTGGTTCCCCACCCCTTCCCCACTTCAGGGACTTGGCTGATCCTTGGGTGGCAGTGAGCTGCTTTGCGAAACCCCAGTGTCAGTTGTGCCAGCATGAAATAGTCTCCTCCCCCCATTTTCCACCCCTTTTTTTAAAATGTTAAATGAGGGTGTTAATTTCTACTGCCATTCTCCATTTCCTGCTCTGAATGGATGTTGAAATAGCTGTGCTGCCACAACTTGCAGCAGGGAGCAGCCAGTGGCATGAGGCCGGGCATGGGGTGGGCAGCAGAGGAAAGGGAGAGAGCATGACAGGAACGGCTGTAAGCCACTGTTACTGCCAAACACATCGCATCACAGAACCACAGCCTAAGTGCTACTGAAAGATGCAATAAATATTCAGCAGCAGAAATAGGTCCATTGTGAATTAAATTGTAAAGAAAATAGTTAATTCAGATTTGGACATCCGGTAGGAGGGTGTCTGTAGCTTGCTGCACAATTGCTCTTAGCAACTGAGTATTTTTCTGCTTATTGTTCAGAATTCCAGTGGAAGTTTGGTATTTGGTTTCTGGAACCTGTTTAAAAAGAGTCTTTTGACTATTTAACACCTTAAAATAAAAATTCTATTGCAGTCTATACAGAGGAAATAAACACTTCTTAAACTATTGTCATTAAAAAGCAGCTGCTGAGGGTTTTACTGTGGGGCTTTGCATGTGGTTATGATCATTGTAGAGTCCTTTCATGGGGCTATGCGGTGTGCATCATTAGGGAGTGTACAGAAACGGGGTATGCATCATTAGGGAATGTACAGAAACTAATACAAAATACAGCTGTAGAAATTGCACTGAAACGCTGCATCTAGACCAGCCAAGAAGAAAAGGATAAACATTATTGTGCCCCTTTTCTAAAGATTCTTTAGAGCCCTGGGTTACATAAGAAATGAGTCGCCAGGTTTCCTACCTTGCTGGCTCCTGGTCTCATCAGCTCTTACCCTCTCCTGCCCATCTCCAAAGGCTCTCCATGAACACCAGATTGCAGAGCAGGTGCTCTGTGACTCTCGCTCTCGAGCAAGGCGAAGGAGTGCTTTTGCTTGTGTTTTGCAGTAGGAGTTCATCTGTGTTGTAATTTATGTAGATTCGTTGTTCTCCAAGAAGGTTTAACACACACCTCCCCTTCCCAAATTAAAACCCCACCCTGCATCTTTATCCGTCCAGTTTTCACTCCCGTAAGGTGGTTGGCACCGTGCTGCGTGGCAGTGTGAAGCCATGCGTTGCCAGAAGGCTGGCAGGTATTTTTAGCTTAGCCTGTTTGGCAAGGA
>NW_008238337.1:6668543-6693257 GCF_000691975.1 Corvus brachyrhynchos
CTGCGAAAGGAAGGAGGACTGCAGGCCATGGTGTGGTTGGATGGTGCTTGTGTTGCCTTTTAAAGTCTTATTGGGGTAACTGGTTGCCTTCACCTCTTGTTTGTAAAGAAATGTTTAATGCATGGGTGCTCCAATTTCCACAGCTGTCTTAGCTTTTGCCTTTCCCTGTCTGTCTCTCCCTATTTTTTCCTCTCTTTGTCTCAAATTAGCGCTACAATTAAAGTGTGAAGCCTGCTGGCAGCTCACTAGTAATTACTGTACAATGAAAGAGAGGAACATCTGTCAAAGCTAGGACAAGATAACAGCTGTAATTGATTGCCACATCATGGAGCTTGACCACCAGCAGATGGCTGGGGCCAGTTTTGAAAAACCGATAACAGCAGCGGTCCCGGGGATTCAGGGTGACTCTTCTGAGGTGACTGCCTGGGAGTTGCACCTGTTCAAAAGCCGACACGCAAGGCTCCATCCTTTTGGTTCCTTTATTTGGTTTTCCTTATTTATTTTTAACTCCCTGCTCACCTCGGAAGCCGCAGCACAGAGCAGCATATGCCGCCGCTCTCGCCAGGCAGGGAGGCGCGGGGAAGAGCGAGCGAGGCACTGGAGCTGCAAGCGATGGCTCCATGGGAATTGGCAACACTTGGCACTCCGCGGCTCAGGAAGTGCCTCCCATCACTGCAACACTTGGGGAAAGCACAGAAGCAGGTTCAAATTCATTGCAAAACACAGGGATCCCTTCAGAGGGGAGCTTTTAACAAGCAAATGAAGGGAGGAAGCCATTTACTGTAGAACCTGGGGCTCCTGCAGCAGAATTAAATCACTCTGAGTACTTGCCCTGAGAGAACAGGGTTTGCTCCCCGTGTTACATCCCCCCCCCAGTTCATAGCTCCTGCTCTCATCTCCTGTGTTGGGTCTTGATGGCAAAGTTGACAGGAAAAGGTCTGAGTTTGTTACAGCATCACGATTGGTAAAACCTGCAGACTCAGACTATCCAAGGAGCTGTCATTGTTTCCACCCCAGTGCTGGCTCTCTGTTTGACTGCATTGTTTCCAGCATGTTTGTGGCACATTCTCTATACACTGGAATTGTTGCTGAAGAGGTAGAGAACGAATAATCTGCAGAGAAGGGTCTAACTTTTATTGCACCATAATGTCGCATGCTTTGTGGTAGCAGTGAGATAAGGCCTGAGGAATCGGTTCTGTCCTTATTCTGTAGTTTTCCTTTTCTGGTTACATCCAATGCCTTCAAACCCAAAGGACTATGTGGCAGGGGGGTTGGGGGAATCTTCTCTTGTTTTCCATGAGAAAGCAAAATGCCTCAATGTAAGTGAATTGCCGAGACTGGATGTGAATCCCAAACTGCAGAGAGCCTGAATAGCTGCTGCCATTCAGCTCTCCTGGTGTTCAGTCATAGGGTTAATTGTTAAACAATTAATGCTGCATTTCAAAGGCAATCAGACAAATTGGCTCAGGTATGGTGAGCAGTTTCACCTTGCACACCACCCTCCTCACATCCTTTCGGTGACTCAGTTGGACTGAGCTCCCTGGCTTATTGTGTAAAACAGCAGCTTGTTTTAAACAGTGCAATCTGTCATTAATTCAGCTAATAAATCACAGCATAAGAACAAGAGACTTGCGAGATTAACATCTACAATCAATTGGGAATTACAACATTGGCTTTCATAGGCAAAGCTGATCGTTAAGTCATGGAAAATTTATTACTTTACAAATCTGCTTATAAAAAGTGTTGACTTGAAGCCTTTATAGATTGTACTTATTATTATCAGATATTCACAGTTTTTGATGAAAGGTTAAATAACTATAGTTGTGCTCAGGGTTTGAATTGCAAAAAGCAATGCGCAATTTTCTAAGGTAGATGGAAATTTTTGTGCAATGATCCCATTCAAGTATTCAGTTCTTGTGAATCACAATCCTCTTAGCATGACAATACCTATGTTAAATGTCATAGGAGGCCAAAAACATCTTGTTGAGTGTTCCAACAAGTCTTCAGACCATTTTTTCTGGTGCAGACTGAAGTGAGATGTGCTATTTTTTCTTTGTCTGCAATGGGAGAATTCTGTTAGAGCTGCAACCACCACCATTGTCGAGGCTTTCATGCCCTCTAATAGGAAAAGAAAGTCAGTTGAAGTTTCCTATTAAGAAAACATTTGGTACCTATGTAAAATAAAACAAAGTCCAAGGAACACACTGTACAGTGAGTCCTGGATCTGTTGTGTTTGTTTAAGGGCTTTCTTCATCCCTAAAATTAAGCACCTGTTTAAGTGAGAACATGGATTCTTCACCCTAAGTATCACCCTGTAATTTCTGCTCGGAATAACCAGAAGGTCACAGTACAGTGTGTGCATGATACTAGATTTTCTGTGATGTGCAGGACATGTAGTCTTAAATTTAATTGAAAGTGTTACTGGATATTCCAGTGGCAGCTTACCCTGAATGAGACTGAACAGCTGAATCCTGGAGATAACTATAGTTGCTGTTATTTATTTATTTGCCTATTTCTTTTATGAGCTGGATTTTTAACAGTTGCAGCATTTTTTAAACAAATGTGCAGATGTGATCCTGGTAACTGGTCACTTAGGAGCTGTTCAGGTATGTAGGAGTCATTTCCTACCTTATGTGTGGGGTGTTTTTTGGGCTGGAGTGTCTGTGAAACGGTATCTAAAGAATCCTAACCCAAGTGTTACTGTCACAAATTGGTTCAGGAAGACTGCTCTTCTTACATATATGTGTATGTGTGTGTGTGTATATATATATATATATATTTGTAAATGTTGCCTCTTTCTGTGCACCCACCCTACTTTTTAATCCCAGAAGAGCTACATCTGAAGCTGGCAGCTGGCGAGAGGCAGCAGTGAGGGCATTGGATGCTCAGTGGTTTAGGTGCGGGATCTGGAGGCTGAGGCAGGAGAGGAGGTGATGTCAGCATCTGGGGCGCGTGCCAGCTCGGTGCCATTCATGCTGCGCTGGCAGCGGTCTCCAGAGAGTGCAAGAAAGTGAAGAAATGGAGGGGGAGGACAGAGAATGCAGAGAAAACAGCTTTGAAAATAGAGGAGAGGAGAGGGCAAATGCAGGAATTAATAAATAAAGGAGAGTCTTTATGTTGTGTGGACAGGGTACAGTACTAGCTGGGACTACGTGAAGCACTAATGCGGCTTCAGAAATGAATTCCCCATCCCTTCACCCCTGTGCCTTGTTGGTGGCACCTCGGGGTTAGTGTCCTTTGCATTTATATGCATTCCAGAGCGGTGGAGACGGCGGCAGGCAGCACACTTGACATGGAGAGCCCCTTTGTGCTCCTGAGCAGCAGGTCAGCGAGTGAGCAGGGTTTGAATAAGCAGCCCTTGTGTCTTCATATGTCTCTCTGATCCCTCGAACAAAACCAGCATACGAAAGGCAGTAAGGCAATGTGAAGGCCTCCTAAATGTCACCGTAATGTCAGCAGCACTGGGAGCAGAGCAGCCTCTGAAGAGCAGAAAGCTTTGTAATATTTATAGAAACAGAATTTGTTAAAAATACATTTGCCTGTTACAGTTCAACCTTTTGGAGTCCTCACTCCTTTCAGCTCCGGGAGTGGGTGGTGAGTTGAGAGTCTCTGCATGTGTTCCAGGCTGGGTTTAAGCTGTTGCAGTCAGGCTGGGAACCTAGCAAATGCTGGAAATCTGAGTTTCGTAATATTGTGGACCAGGAGCAGTCATGGTCCTTCTACCAAAAGAGCTCAACGTCTCTTAAAATAAGCCTTTTCTACCTTTCTCCATGTAAACATGAAGGGGCTCAGAACCAGTTTTGCATTTGCAAAACAAGGGTAAATGTGGTGCAAAGCAGACAGTGATTTTTCTCCTACCAGTTAACTGAGTCACTGGCAAGGCATGAGATACCTGGCACCCCATCCCTAGAAACCCATTTTGTCTCTCGGTAGTGTGGACTGGGAGCTGACTGCTGAGAACAAGGCAGACCTGTCTGCTTGTTTTTGCAGAGCCTGCTGCCTTTAGCTGCGCTGCCGTCATGGTATGTCTTGTCACCATGATCACCGGCATGTAATGCTTTCACAGCATAACAAAGTGGACCTGGAAAACAACCAGGAAATGGAGCAAGAGAATGCTGTGAAATTACCCTGGATAAACCTGTCTCTTACCCCATGTTGTGCAGAAATGCCAGCGATGGCTCTGCTGTTCCACACTGCCCGTCAAAGAGCACTGGGGGCTGGCAGCAGGCAGGCAGTGTCCGTGGTCCGAATGGTCCAGCTGTGTTTTCCTCCCACAGCCTCAGCCCTTTTGAACCACTGGGAGATCTGGTCCAAGTGTTGCAGGGAGCAACTTTTGCTGTTAGCCCTGTTGAAGGCATTGCCACTTAAGAGCATCAGGCTGGACCCTCGCCCAGACCAGTCACCTGAAGTCACACAGGCACCTGTGCGACAGAAAAATTACTTTCTTTAACAAGGTAGAATTGCTGATCCTCCTCTCTAGGTTGTCTATTTTTTTCCTTGCTCTTGATTTCTTGCACTGTTCCTATTCCTCCTCCAAGCTTAGGGGAGAACCTCTTTAACTGGTTAGTCAGCACCCCATCCAGAACTGCTAAATGATAAATTACTGCTTAACAACTGTTTCAAATCCCTTTCCTTTCCCTCCCGTTTCCCCCATTCCAGCTCTTAGTTGCTTACATTCCTGATGTGTCTGGTGAGCAGGAGTCTCAATGATGCATTGATTCTTGATTCCCAGCTTGGTGTGCCCAGTTTTGCTGCTCCCATTTATCTGACCTTTGTTACAGTGAGGTGGAAAAAATATCTCTAAGCCTACCAAGTTGATGTTGTCTGGGTTGAACGTGCAGCTGTTGTGTTTTAGAGCACAGTAGAAGGCTACACAGGATATATTCCATTGGGGGAGCAGGAAATTATTCTTTTGTTCTGTGTGTTTGATATTGTGCAACATTTCCTGGTACCAGATTTGCTACTGTGCTGCCCGCCTCTCACTGATGTCTTCTGTGTGCTGGGAGAGCAGAGCACTTACTGCCCCTTCTTGCTCAAACCATATGTTTTGCAAAGGCATTTTCTCCCTCCCTCCCACCCTTCTGAGCAGGAAAGGCCCAACAGAACATGTAACAGCTCCTGCTGGTTTCCCTTCCCTGCACATTAAAGTCATTGACGAATGCACCACTTTAATATTGCGGACTGAAAACTGCCAGAGCTCAGATGCAGAACCAAACTCTGTTTGTGCATTGCTGTCACAGCAACCCAAAATCTGGGACGAGGCAGCTGGCCAAAGGTGTAACCACAGGAGCCGTCCTGGGCCCCGGTGCAATCTGCCGTTGTTTGTGGGTTTGCTCAGTAACGTCTTGACTTCCCTCCCACCATCTCTGCTCTCTCAGGAGCTCAAACTCCACACAAGTGAGTGGAGCTTTGTTTTACTCACTCGGAATGGCTGTGGAGGGAATGGATGGAGAAGTGCTGCCTCATGGATTAATAGTGTTTCTCAGTAGTTAGTGGGTGCTTTGATTACAGTGTATCTTTTTAAATGACCACTCGACTGCAGGTGGTGAAGGATGGCTTTAAAAGGTCTTTTTAAAATTACTCCCATACACCGTGAAGAAATATAAAATTGTACCTTTTCCCCTTCCAGCAGAGCTCTAGCAGAGCTGTTGCTTGCTTCTGGCATATAGAACTATTGTGCACCTTTTTGATTTGTCTCTTTTATCAGTCTCTTCTTGTACGTTTTTTCCCTGTGGGCAACTAAATTGCTTTGGAGGGAGGCAGAAGATCAGCGAAAGGAGTGTTTATCCATCTTAATTAGTGCTCTGTTGACAAAAATTATTTTGAGTATTTGCTGCACAGTAGTTACTGTTCATATAATTTTTTTTTTCTTGAATTTACATGTTTATTTCTTGGATTAAATTATTGGTGGAATTTTAGTGCACTATTAATGCAGCTGGCTACTGATTCCCCTTTGGTAGCAGACCCTGGGTGATTTTTTTGGTCAGTCATTTGCCCTCCATTGCCCTGCAGAGTTGCCATAGGCTGTACTTACAGTACAGACTGCGGTGGTTCCAAGCAGGAGAGCTGAGCTCTGGGAATAAGCTAGGGTCACCTGCTTTTGGAGCTCTACCAGGAGAAGTTCAGAGCTGCAGCCCTTCATCATGACCACAGTGTGACTGTACCCAGGGGTGGCTGCAAGGAGGCCTCAGAGAAGGAAGGTGGCAGGACATGTCAGCAGAGCTAAACAAGGACCCACTTTGTGTCAGGGCCTCAACCCTGTATGTTACCAGAAGGTAGAAAAGAAATGATGGGCAAAAGGACTTGAATGCTGAGCACAGCACTCCGTGTGTTCGCCGCGTGTTTTTGGAAGCTTGCACTGGCACTTCCATTAATCCTCTGATACATGTGACAAGTTTTGTAGCAAAACCTCAGCTATTCCATAGCTTGGAGAAGAAGTGAAATATCTAACAGAGCTTGAAGGGATTTGTGGATTTGCTTGGCTCTTGTACCATGTAAAAAACCAACCCAGCTCTTCTAGGCCATATCCTTCTGGAATAGGCACTAAAAAACTGCTGTGGGGTGCTGCAGGGGACTGAGAATACGGTTCTGCAAGAGCAGTATGTGTTGAGTTATGGGATGCACTGATGTCCAGTGCTGAGCATTCTGTTGCTCATAAATATCTCCCCTTCACAATCTAGAGATTGCATTCAGTGGAAGATTCTCTGCAAAAGCCCTTTTGTGGCATCATAGTGGTGTACAACTGTGGACCAAAGAAAATGGAAATTCCTGATGTGATGTTGAATGCAAAGAGGTAATTTTCTACACACCCTTAGGGGAAAAGGTGTCCGTGTAGTATCATCCTGGGTGTAAGTTGTCCTGGTCACTAGTGGCTGGTTTAATCTCACAGATTCATTTTTCTGACTCAAAAGAAAAATAATATATGGCTATGGAGATAGAAGGTTGCCATCACTAATGGTTGCAGAGTGCCTTGAAGTCCTTAAGTGGAGGATACTATGAGGAATGGTCTTTAGCCTTTGTGGTAATTGCATTAACAACTTCCAGTGACAATCCCTGCCTGTCCTCTCCCATCTCCCTGCTCTTTGCCTTGGATTTTTAAAGAAACGTGGCAGGACCATTTCAGTTTTGAGCAGAACTTTTCAAATCTAGTGTGAAAAACCGCCTGCCTCTGTGGTTTACTGACTCCTTGGGTAACATCCCTTTAAAGCAGCAGCTGCTGCCAAGGTCTGGACGCTGTGGTCACTAAATCACTTAGAGCTGTGCTGTAGCTGAGGGCTTCCAGCTTCGCCTTTTGTTACTGTCACACAGTGGGACCTGGAAGAGCGCCAGGGCTGCAGGCGCCCATTGTGCAGGAAAGCCGCACATCTGCAGTAGAAGACGAAAACTGGATGTCAGCTGCCTGAGCAAAACTTCTCAAAAGTGGTGTCGTAAGGCCCTGAAAGGGGGGCTGGCAGGCTTTTTCTCTTCTTCTTGGTGCAGCCGGGCTCTTCTGGCGTGTTTTGAATCCTGATCTGTCTCTGTGTTTTTAAGCTCTACCTTTCATTTTGGTGCAGGGGATGGTGGTGGTAAGAGAAGCGTGGCCAGAATCTTTATAACTGTAATAGACTGCAACAAAAGGTCTATTCACTTCTTGATGAACCAGGGATTTACGTGCATTAGTCCCCACTCTGTACGGAGAGGGGACGACTGCCTGATGAAAAGAGAAAATTCCTCTATTCTGTGCACCCTTTCTGACACCCCCCACACCAAGTCAGTCAGTGGTGTCTGACAGGGCTGTTCAGTAATCAGGAATCTGCAAACTCTCTGCTTGGGGGAAGTGTTTCTGCACTTTGCTTTCTTGAACATTCACACAGAGCAGCAGGAGCTCCTTTATTTATTTTAGCTTTCTATTAATTTTAATTTTCAGTCCAAATGTTTGCAAACATAAATTAAGTAGGGATGGGTTTACATCACAGCCAAGATAGTTGTTAAATGAAATTTGTGTATAATGTATATATATAGTACAGAAACAGCATGCTTGTCTCATTAGTGCAGTCAGAAGTAATTGCTCTGAGTCTGAACATTTATGTTGTAGCAAAGCCCACAAGACTTAAAAAAGGTCCATGCTGCTGGATGCTGTATGAACTTGTGCAGCAGAGTGGAGTAAGCAAAAGTGAATGAGTTTTAAGACCTCCTTCAAAGTTCCAAACAAGGCTGGATTTTTTTCCTTGAGTCAAGAGAATATACCTTTGTCTAACAATGTATTTCTCTACCCATCCCACCTCCTTTTAAGTGCTCAGGGTAATCCACTGAGTCAGTCTTCCCCATGCTGTGAGTGGACTGAAACCATGCTCTGCCTTTCAGGGAGAGGATTGGCCTCCTACTGACCACAGCATGTCCAAGGCTGTCTCAGGGCAGTGTGGTTATGGTGGAGACCAAGTGCGGGGCTTGGCCTGTTGCAGAGTTCGTGGGAATCTTTGTGCCCTGAGATCCCGATCAACATTGGAAATAGCTGAAGTAACTGATGCAAAACATCTTGTGAACAGTGTGGAGGCCAAATCTGCTATATTGCAGAGTTCTGAGAGTGTCTGTTGACTGGAAAGGATTATTCAAAACAGCAATGTATGTGTGTGGTGTGTGGTGTAATGCAGAAGAAAACACCAACTCCTGTGCCATCGAGCCCCTTCCTGTCTGCTGGTGCTGAAGAGGTCTGACCCTTGGCGTGTGCTGCAGTCCCTTTGTGCCTGCAGAAGTCTGGCAGGGAACGACAGGGAGGAGAAGTGCGGCTTTCCTTTAAAAACAAAGTGGAGGACAGGAAGGACCAGCTGGTCTGTAAGCAGCTGTCTACTGATGCAAGTATATTTTCCATTAAGACACAACTGGGAAAGATGTACCCACGCTAAGGGAAGATCTGGTGCTGTAGTTTATGTACATGCTTTGGGGCTGAAAAAGTGTCCTTATCCTGTCTCCATAGCACTTTGGGAGCTCCTTCATTCAGGCTCCTGCATGCTGCCAAAATATGAATGTATTTCCAGGGACTTGGGACAGACTCAAGTTCCTAATTCCTCCTGAAAATACATTCTCTGAACCGTCTCCTTGGGCAGGCACAGAAAGAGCCACGTTTTTGTTTCTTCTTTTAACATTTAAGCATAACCCTGTGCTACAGTTCATGAAGTCAAAGCTGCGAATCCCCATTCCCCTGGGGTTTTCTACTAGCTGTCTTTGGCTCTGGGATAATATGCCAGGAAAACTCTCTGGATTTATGAAGCCACAGCCTGGCTGGATTTTGCTAGCAGTATATTTGGAAATGCAATTGGTCTCTTGAAACCAAAAATAACACTGCACTATTTTTCATAGGGCTCTCATACTGCTGATACAGCTAATGATTAGAGAAGATTTGGAAAGAGTTATAGCAAATCATAAAAATAAATCTGAACTGAGGTAATAATTCAGGAGGAACCTTTGGTAAGTCTAGGCACGTCATGTTTTCCTGATTAGAGGTCACTCAGCCTGCATACTTTCTATAGTCAGTTAATTCTGTACAGCCTGCATGTTAGTGTCCTGTATCCAGTATAACCAAACCAAAGCTTTATTTTTAAAGGGATTAAATTTTGTAGCACTCTGCCAGTCTACTTTTATAGTTACTGACAGCTGTAGTTGAGTTTTGAAAGGTGGATTAGTCTTCTTCACTTTGCTCTGTGCCCCAGCACAGCCCACCTGCAGTACTGATGAACGTGGCTGTGCTGGGTATTGGCAGAGACATTGCAGGGGCACTGGGGAATCCATCCAGCACAGCAGGCTCAGTGCTTGGGCTGGAGTTACTGTGATGGTATTTTGGTTGCAGACACGCTCCTGTGGTGCCTAAAACACCAGTCAGAAATCTGCTAGGGGAATGAGAAGATTAATGCTCGAATTGGGGATAGGAAAGTCTACAGAGGGGTTTGGTTTCTAAAAGAAACAGCCAAGTTTTGATCTTGAGGATCATCCTGCTATCAGCAATGGGTCTGAACAGGCAGGAGTTTGAAGCAGGAGCCTCCATGAATTACTGCTGTGTTTATCTTTGGAATTGCTGGCCACGGAGGGGGTGTGGGATGTGCGTGTTGATGGTTAATGGTGTGAAGGTCCATAGCTGATACTGGCAGCCAGGGTCTTTAGATTATGTAAATGGGCAATGCATTATTAGTGCAGCACTGCTCAATTTTTAATGTAGTACATGGAAGCATGGTGATATTACTGCCATTATTTAATTAGAAAGTTGTCTGGGTAACTGTTGCAATCCTACTTTGAATTTTTGCATGTTAATAACTGCTTTATACGAAGTTGGGAGTGCCCAGTTTTAATAACATCACATGTGTAAATACTGTTGTCTTCAGATTGCTGAGACCTTTCAGCAATACCAAGGGGAGGGAAGCAGTCTGTATACAAATGTTTAAACTTCATTCTGACCTTGTAAATCCTGTTTCCTCCCCAAGTGCAAATGTGGTGCAATGCAAACAGCAGTGCTTCAAAAATAACCCTAATTAGCAATTAGCTGCAATAAATCGAGCTTGGATGGGTGTGCTCAGTGCTGTTGAATTTGATACTATATTATGGCACAAGTTGCATAATAGACATTTAACTGTTTTAGCTTGTAACACTGCTTTTCTCACATAAGGTAAAATATCTAAATGTCATGTGAATTTTAGCAGCAATGTAGTGGATCATATGTACACTTCTGGTGTAGTGCAGACTTGCTTTCTGCATAAGGATAACAGATAATCTTAAATAACTATGTGCTGCTGAGGTATTGATGTCTTTATTTAATATTAATAAAGATTCAGCCATTCTGGTTTCCTTCTGAACTGCATCAGGTTTAAATATAATGATTTCTGATAGCAGCCAGAAAAAGCTAGAAACACGAGAGGGATCTGGGGGCTAATTGGGCTTGTAAAAAAGCAAACAGTATTTTGATGATATTCTAACCAGAATGATGAGAAGTGCATTTTTATGGCCCGGGATACATGAATTTTCTAAGATCTTTTAGAAGTAACTGGGAACTGTTCAGCATTTTCTAACGTCCCATGCTGTTTGTAGGTATTGGAGAAGCAATTCTTCTCTGAAAACAAGAATCAGTGCTGCTGGTTTCAAGTGTGGGAAGATGGCAGTGGTCAGCAGAGCAAGCACTGAAATGCCTCTTTAGCAGGAGATTAAAAAAGATGCGTTTAAGTTCAACATTTCTATAAACGGCTTTTAGTTTTCAATAGCAGCGAAGGTTTAATGCCCCTTGTCCAGCTGTGGGGCTCTGGCAGTGATCCCGGTGGTGTGTGGGGTCTGTAAGGAAGCCCAGAAGCGCTCCTGGCCCCAGAGCCCCTTTCACAGGGACTTGCCCTACAGCTGCTGCCTCGGAGCGGGGCTGTGAGTCAGCCCCCAATGGTGCTCTGACTAATGGATACTGCACCGGGAGATTTGCATTCCTGTGATAGCGATTTAAGGGTGGAGCTCTTTGCTTTCAGTGGTTTCCTTTTGTTTTTGTTTTCTTCTGGCTAGTTGGGACACTTATTGCACAAGTGAGTTCTTATTTACTCACTTTGAATATGCCTTTGAAACTTTTTATCGCTGTTAAATCAACGTTTTGATAATACAAATTTGGATTTTGGGGGAGTTTGCTGTAGGTTTTGTCAAACTGAAATGTCAGTATAATCTCTAAATAGTAAATACTGATGAATCAATATTTTTCAAAGCAGCAATATTAATAAAACTTTGTATTTTGCGTATATATATATTAAAATATATATTTGGTCCTCCTTTTAGCTAGGTAAATATTGCTATTAGGCCTCTGGGTCAGGTGCTGAGATTAGGAGTCTTTTCCATCGATTCCCAATCCCCCAGCTCAGTTAAAAGATTACATTGACTGGATTTATCTTTATTTAAATTTGCCACAATGTGAGCAGTGTGGCCTGGTGTTACATTCAGGTCCTCTAAAGTGGCCATAATTCATGTTCTGACTTGGTCAGACGGCTTGCTTTCTTTTGTTAAAAAAAAGTCAGTATTATATTATTGTACAGGAAAAAATGACATTAGTGTCTCTTACACCTCAGTTTCTTTGAAAGAGAATGTCATTATTGGTACTAATTTAGATGGTGGATCCCTTATTTATCACTAACTGTGTTCTCAGTGTACTTTACCTAGTTCCTTTCTTGATTTTTATCTATGCCTTACCAAATTAGAATGCTGTTCTTACAGGTCATTCCCCTTCAGTTTCTGGAAGGATTGTGCCTTGCTGAAGTTGTACTGGGGCAAGAATGGTACTGTTGTATTGAAGGGGCAGAGAAAAGCAGGTGCCTGAGGTCTGATTTTGTTTGTAGTTGCAACTCTTGGTGACTTCGTTCTACTGGGTGAGGAAAAGCATTGCCCTGTGTATGATCAAATAGCAAAAGTGACATTTTCTTTTTGTGACTGAATGAGCTTTGGGAGAGTAGCAAAAAATAGAGGTACACTTGCAAGGAAATCCAATTTAAAAAATTCTAATTCTACACGTACAGGAGGGAAGGTTCTCTTTTGGGATGAAATTAGAAATCAGCATAACTAATGGAGGATGATTTAAGCCGTGTGCAGAGTGTGTGTGTCTTTTAATCTGAAATAAGTGCTTCCTCTGGGGCTGTTTCTAAATCTTCTGTTCTTATCATACCTTATTGTTTCTGCTGAGCTCCCCTGGGTGTCCTCACTCTGCCAAGGCCTGTTGTGACCTTCGGGACAGGCAGCTGCTTTTAGGAGAAGCTGCTGTTGAGCTGGTGCAAGAGGTGTCTGTGGTACTGACCCCACAGCGCTGCCCACTCTGCAGGGCACCAGGGTTGTGCCTTTGTGGGTCCTTACCCTCTCTTGGACTCTTCCATATATTATAGGATAGTTTTGACTGAATTGCTAAGTGCAATTTTATTCTCTGCAATAACCAAGTGTTAGGATTTACACCAAACAAAGATGAGTGTTGTCTTTCTCTGCATGTTTTCGATGTGCTGTTCGCATGCTTTGAATTTCTATGCAAAGACCTTCTCAGTGTATTTTGAAGCCAGGTAGGTTCATTTTGAACAGTGCTTTAAAGGATGCTGGCTCTTATTCAACTAACAAGTGAAATCCTTTAACAACTCCAATCTTAACCTGAAATTTGTGTTGTCTTCTCCATAATCTTACTCCACTCATAACTGACTGTGTGTCATGTAGTAGCAAAGATGCTGATAGTGTTGTCAGCACCAGCTGTCCCTCTTTGCAGCCGTTTCTTGTACTGAATTATTTACTACTGGGATTTATGCTGTGTATATAGTGTAAAAGTTTTATCACAGCAGTTGTGCATGTAAACTAGTACTGGGTACAGAGATGGTCTCCAAAGTGTTGGAGGAATGCTGAAGGGAAGGACTTCAGTTTAATTGGTTTTATCTGTGGCTCCAGATTTATTCATCCTTCTCTTTATCTGTAGCTTTCCAAATAGTCATTCTCTGTAATTTGACACATTATATGGCTCAGTAATTATGTTCTAATTATGGAATCCCTTAACTGCAAGGTGTAGTTCCGCAGAAGATTTGGGTATTTTATTAACTGTAGGCACATTTCCATGGGATCTTTCTTCAAAGCAATGTAAGGGTTCCCAATACTGGAAAACTTTAGATTCATACTGTGATTCTTACTGTTCAGACAGTGAGACAGGAATGAGTAACGAATGGAAGAATGAAAAAATTGAAGAGCAGCTGTTAGCCAAAAGTCGTAGGTTAGTCCTTCAGTGCAGCCAGCAAGAATCACGGTACTTAAACTTTAGCTGAACTGAAAGGGAGGAGGGTGTCTGACTCATAAATTTACACATGATACATTGAAATGTAGTAGATGATTTAAGTAGCTCAATGTACCTGTGAGTAGTGTCTTTTTTGATGACTTCTCTGGGTGTCTTTAATTCAAGAAAGCACTAAAGTGCATTCATTAGGTGGCTGTTACAATAGTTCAGGACTTCTCCAAAGTGAAAGTCAGCAGATGACATTTTTTAAATTAAAAAAAATGCGATTTATTAAAGGCTTAAAAGGTAGTGAGTCGGGAGTGTTCCTGAAGTGTGGTCACCATTCCTGTTGGGTGGAGTATCTGCAGTGCTTCTGTTGTAGCTTTGGAGCCCATTGTTCACCGATGCTTTCCTGGGTAAAGGCCTCACACTGTCTTACTAAATGTGCTCAAGTAGAGCTGCCTCCCTTATAGTTGTACAGATTATTTCCTGTAATCTGTTGATTTAATGTTCATCTAGGTGACAGTCTCTCTGTCCTTCCCCTGGGCAGTTGTCTGGCTGGACTGAGAGTGCTTGAAGACAGAAGCTCTGTGCAGTAGGGCCAGAGGTGCCTGCTGGGTTAGGTCATTTCTGAGGAGTTTGAAAATATTAGCAAATGTACAAACCAGCAGCGTTATGTGCTTTGCCAAAGCAAGCATTTGTTAGCTGCCAGCTATTCCCTGCTGTATTAGAAATCTTCAGGGAAGAAATGCCTGCTCCTCTGCCCTCCTCAAAAAGGGCTGCATTATCTGATATTATAAAAGATAATATATAGCAGAGCTTAATGCTCTCCTAAAGTATATTTCCTAAAGATGTGTCCTGATTTTATTGTAATGTAACATCTTGGATCTGTCAAGACCTGGAATTGTTATGAGATGCTGGACATGCTCCTAACCATGTAATTTGATGCTGTTTTGTTTGACAAACAAGAATACGTAGCTTGCAGTTGCCACGGCGTGAGTGGTAAGTGATAAATCACAGGTGTGGTGCTTAGCTGGGGACTGCTGGATTGTTTCCAGTAATTTTCAGAGTATGTGGAGGTGGTGGTGCAAAGCAGACTTTCAAATCTGGTTTTTGGGGCCATGGGACTTGGTGGGGGCAGGAGAGAAAGAGCGGAGGAAAACCCTTACTGCCATTCCTGTGTGTGTGCATAGAGGCTGGAAAGCCAGCTACATCTTTGCCGTTGTGGGAGTTACTTTTTTGTTACAAAATATATAATTATCACTTTTTGTTTAGCTGTTCATATAAATTTCTAATAAGTGCACTGCCTTTAATTTTAGAGAGGGATGAAGGAGGTTTGTTTTCTTGTGCTTGAGCCTAAGAATTGCACTGCCTTCAGCTTTAGAGAGGAATCAGGGAGGTTTGTTTTCTTGTAGTTGAGCCATGCTAAATGGGCATCAAAAGTAACTTCAGAAGGTGCTTAGGACAAGGTGAAGGCAGGTATGTACAGAATCTTGTGCATGTGCCTGCACAAACTCATGATATTTCCCAAGTATGTTTATCAGGGTAATCTTTTTAAGAGAATGGTGGGAGGATTTATTTATCCAGTAGTCTTCAGCCAGAGGCACTCAGAGATTGGTGTCACATCCTCCTTACAGGAAGGGTCTATAAAGAAATAGGAGATCATGGGTAATAAATGTCCTTCTCTCCTGGAGGAGTTCCAGTTCAGAGGTGGGCTGTCCTTTAGTTACCAAAATTGATGTAGACAGCCCTTTATCCAGTCTGAGTTTGGTGGTAGATATTATTTCTGTCTAAAATTCTGAGAAGGGGGTGTCCTGAGGAAGAGTCTGTTATTGCCTTCCTTGTTAACAGGAATTGTGCTTCACTACCAGTGGGCAGAATTTGGCTCTTTGGAGACGTCCTATTAAATGCTTTGGGGAATAGGTCGTACATGATGTGTTCATTTCCTTAGTATAATTCCCCATCACCAATGCCATTAAATGCACCATTACCAGCCCTCTTATGTAAATGATTTTTCCAGTCTCTTCTCTTAGCTCAAAATACCCTTTTGGAGGGCTCTTGATTAGTTGAACTCAATTTGCTCAAAGGTTAGCATGTTAAATTGGTATTTGGTTTTCATTAACCTGTGGAGTAATATCTTGTCATTAGGAAAGGCCTTTTGCAGGGTCTCCATCATCATTCATTTCTTGTAGCCAAGTGCTTTGCCTTTTCTATCCATTTCACTCTGTAAAGGATGCTGCTGTTAAAAAGCAGCTTGTCCTTTGTAGTACGTAAGAAAAAACTATGGCAGGATGTTGACCCAGAAGTGTTCTGTGTAGTGGGCTCAGTTAGCAAGAGTATCTGTTTTATTCTGGGTTTTTTTAGTTAGTCTTCAATTGGGTTTTGTTAAGCTGTTATTATTACAGTTTCTTAAGAGTATTTATTGCTTTGCTGACTGAGGCACAGTTGAGTGATCAAAAATTAGCAGTGTAAAGAAATAACTCTGGGAAACAGGTGACTTTCTGCTGTGGCAGACTTTCAGGAGACACAGATGAGAAAATCTAAAATATGCTTCCAAGGAAGGTTTGGGTTGGTTTTGGTTTTTTTTTTTTTTTTTTTCTTCCTAAATAATGACAGCTTGCCTGTGTATCTGCAGGAAGGGATGTAAAGGCAGGGATCTAAACATATGGTTGCAGTAGATTTCTGAATAATGCTTGGGCTATCTATTACCCTGTAATTGCTACCTATCAAAGCTGTGCTGCATTAATATGACTGATCATCCGAGGTGGTTCAGGCATCTCCTGCTCCTGTTCTGCCCAATGCCTCATTCTGAAGTACAATCATGTTCCTTCCTCCTGATGCATCTCTCTCACTCATACCAAATTGATAAAAGCAGCATATTTGAACATAAATAAAATTAATGGAGCAATAAAACAAAAGAAATTGTATTCTACTAAATCCTCTCTGTTTGTTTTGGTTAAAAAACCAATACATTACTCCAGGGATAAAGGAAAGCAGCACACGACAAGCTCTGAATCAAGTGAGTTTCTTATGTGCTTTCCATCTCAAAATTGAGGGAAGCATCCATACAAATGGTTGCTCCAAGAAAGCAAACCCAGCAATTAATTTTTGGTGCCTAATACCAACAGTAGAATATGGAGTGAGATTTTCTTCCAATGCTGAACAAAAGTCAAAATTGTTGGAGAGGAAAGATGGCAAGTTCCTGTTCTCATGGAAAATGGGAATAATTTTTGTCTTGTAGGCTAGAGTTTCATCCTGCTCATGATTTATTACTTTTATTAACTCACCAGTTCTGGCTGCAGAAACTGTTTGAGTTTTGCATAACAAAAGTATATAATATTAAGAGTATGATTTTAAAAAAAATATATTTTTAAAGTAATACTGCTTGTAGAAAGATGTGACATTGGGCAATTCTGCCCACCCTCATTTATTAATTTTATTAGTAGTTTCACAATTGCAATGTGTGCTTCTAGAGTTGCAGCAGAAATCATGTTTTAGCTGAAATGCTGCAGGTTGGTGTCATCTCTTAATGCAAACTGGTGACCAAAGTGAATTCAAGAGTGGCCATATGGTATCTCTAAGATGACACTGAGATAACTCTATTCTTCTGCCTGCCTGCAAAGACCTGAATGTAACTTAAGGTAGAAGGAGGGAATACAGATTTTTCAGAGCTTCTTCCTAAGAAGAAACAGCAGCTGTCCCTCAAGAGAAGGCTCAGACAGGTCATCCCCATCCTCATCCACCTCTGAGGAGGCTGCAGGCCTTGGGCTGGTCCTGGCAGTGCTCATTGGGAGGAATTGAGACCCGTGCACTTAAGGTTTTTATCTTGTTCAGTAGAAATTTGAATGCTTTAGGAGTCTGAATTTTCTGTGCAAAGCTTTGCAGCATTAAAAATTACAGAAACAATAGAAAAACTGTAAAAAACAAAACTCACTCTTACTTTACAAAAAAACCCAATAACAGAAACAACCCAATCTATTATGCTTCATTAAACAGGGATTTAGAAATTCCCTTAATGATTTATTTAATTTCATTTACCAAATTATGTTGTGGGAGGTTTTTTTTGGTTGATTTTTTAAAGTTAAGTTACAAAAGTTTGTTGTTACGGTTGAATAATAGCAAAACAAAGTAAGTAGAACCTGATTAAAATGTGAATTTTAATGGAATGTTGCTTTATGAAAAGAATCAAATTTCGGTTTTGAGGTGTCACAGTATTAGAATCACATGGTTTATGAATTACGTATAATAGAACTGTGTTTATAAACAAAGGTTGGTTTTTAAGTGGAAAAAAATACTGCTGACGCTCGTGACCTAATGTAGATGAAGGTTTAAGGCATCTGTTTCAGCTTTTGCTTTCTAATCTTGCCTGTTATTGCGTGTTCTGCATTTGCCCTTTCATTCCTAAGAGAGGTTTCACTTTTCCCTTGCCAGTAGCAGTGGAAGCTGCAGAGTTTGCCTTGTGTGTGGCAGAGGGCTCATGCTGTCTGCATTCAGCAGTTTCAGCCTTTCTGCTGAGGCTGGGAGAGCAGTTTGTTCCCAGCTCACCTGCAAAAACACCAGAGATGATGAGGATGCTCCCCACCAGCGCCCCAAACCTGTGCTAATAAAGAGCTTGCAGAGCTGACTGTTCCCCTCTGGAAGGAGCCCGAAGTGAAGCTCTGAGTTGCCTCAGCCTTAATCAGTTTGAAGCAAGATGTCATAAAGTAATCGTGCTCGGCTTAGAGGAGTTGCCTGGGATTGTTTCAGGCCAAACTGTCAAGAGGGAAGAGTGGAGCAGTAGCTTATTGAATCTAGAGTCTGAGCTCACCTTTGATGTGTCTACATTCCAGTTTAAAGAGCCCTTAAAATCGCTTTCTTTCGTGCCTCTCAGCAGCGCTGTGTGGGCAAATACATTCTTTCAGAGTTTGCTCAGGGATGTCAATGCGTGCTTTTTATGAATAAGGTACTTTTCTGAGCTGCGTGGCTCTGTCCCGTGTCGGGCTGCTTGCAGAAGCCCAGACGGCTGCGTCATCCCGGCCGTGTGGCAGCGAGCACGGCGAGGAGCGGGTCCCTGAACGGGGCTCCTGGCTTCTCCAGTAACCCAAATAGCACAGACTGGATGGGAGTCTTCAGGGAGGGGTGGGGGGAAATGTCAAGTGGAAAATAATTTGCAGAGCAGACACGGTGTGTCATTTTTTCCCATTGCCACGCTCCAGATTTTCTGGGTCTTTGGGTGTGTTTTGTGTTGGTTTTTTTGCTTTTTAACATTGCCTTTTGAGAGCACAGGGCTTCCTCTGGCTGAGCACTCAGGCTAGGTCAGCTAAAAAGAAAATCAATTGCTAACTATTAGGCCAAATGATATTAATATGTGTTTAGATTAATCTGTGTCGCCTGTCCAAGGCATCCTTGGTTGCCAGTGGAAATAGGGCCTTTCCTGCTGTTTCCCCACCAAGCTCAGGTGCTGCAGGCCTTTGGGAAACACTGGGCAAATAAAGCTGATCTTGGGTCGAGTGGGATTCCTCTGATTCCACCCTTAGCCTGGGTGTATGATTAATTTCTGGTAGAGCAACAGAGAGACTGGGACATGTGGGTGCTGACAGCAAGTGGAGGGTGCAGGGCACAGGCATAGGCGAGACTTGGCAGGTATCCTAGAGAATTTAGAGTGCAGATTGAGATAGGGAGTGCTTAGAACAAAGGGTTTGTCACTTTTTAGCTTCCCTTGGAAGAAGATACACCAGCTCTTCTCTGCTTCTCTTGGTTTTATTCTCCTTTAAATCACTTTTGGAAAGGCAGAATAAAAACTAACTTAAGAGCAGTCAGGAAAATGAAGCAAAACAGTTGCAGGCTTAAGCTTTCAGCAGCAACAGCTGGCACAGGCATGTCTCCTGGCAAGTGACATCTTGACTTGAAAAAGCACATGTCGCTTCTGGTTGGGGTTGTGTCAGGATCCTAGGACAAATCCTGAAATTTTGAGCCCTGCAGAAGTTCCTCTAATCCCAGAGCTGAGCTGGGCCAGGATCATGTTGGAACAGCTCTATTTCTTTCCCCTAGGGCACTGTTTTCATCTCTGTCCTGTCCCTGAAAGGGAGAAACCTGGTTTTGTTTCCCTGCCTTTTTGGAAGAAGAGGGAATGTGGGCTGTGTTGGGAGATGGCCAGGTGAGGAGGAAAGGCCTTGGTACAAAACAGGGGAAGGGACCATGCTCCCATTTCAGTGGCAGCAGAGCTGCTTACCTGTCGCTATGCTCCTATGTTTGTCACTCTTCGTGACTGAAATTATTTCAGCCATTTGTTGCAGAGTGAGAGTGGATTTCCCCTTTCCTATGTGTTTTCAGTGCTCAGCTATGATTCTGTCATATTGTATTTGGTGGCATATCATTGTGCTCAATATGTGTGTAGGAATCAGCACACGAAGGTTTGCCTTCAACCCCAAACGTGCTTGGGGTTGACAAGTGTGTTTGCTGTTCTGCAATGAAATGTGCTAGGAAATTATACAGATCTGGTGTTTTCAGAGCAGTACATACAGGTGAGGCTTATAAATACTCCTGAAAAGGAAGTTAGATGCCTGATTCCTTTGGGACTTTCCTGTGGGTTTGTTATATGGCTTTAGTGTATTGGTGCATTGAGTGGTGCAAACTCTGTGGGATTTGTGTGTATTTGGTGTGTACATAGCAGTGTCACTATCAAGTACCTTGTTGTTTACTCTGTGCTCAACAATGTAAATTTTAGTAGCAAATCCCCTACAATATACCAGACTTAGGCTTTGCCAAAACTGTGTATGCCAGACTTGATTGAAAATTGGAATTTAAAAAGTTATAAAACCTGATCATTTGTGTTTAAGGCTTTCCTGTTTTGCATAGCTCTTTCATCCTCCTAAAACTGGTCTCTCAACCATCACACCTTCCCAAGCCTTCCAGATCAGAGCTTCTCTCCTCCAAAGCACTGGGGTTTGTTCCTTCCAGGTAGCAGTGGGGATGGTGTTTCTTCCATGCATGTCTGGAAGGAACATTTTAGCCTTTTTGGTTTAGAGTCTGTGGATAATTATCAAGGGTCCATGAGAGCTGATTGAAAAAACCAAGTTTGTGTGTGCTGTAGAGCAGTGGATGTATGTGGAAATTCTTTGGATGTCCACTGGCAAGAGGCCACACTTTGCAAAGACTGTAAATCATTACTTTATTAATCGATAAGGCCATATTTTTATTTCTATTTTTTTCCCAAGATTTCTGGACAAAAGTGAAGGAACGTGAAATATGCTGAGTTAGGAACTGAATAACCCCCTGCCCCCACGTGTGCACTCTGCTGCAGATTGAAACTGATCCCACAGTGCTATTTGTATTTTATGTGTGTGTTCATTTCTCCTTTTAACGTTGACCAAAAAAGAATCTTTCGTGGGAGTACAGCGAATTTATTTTAAATGATGTATTATTTACACAGTGGTAATGGCTTCTTTGTAAAGATGTCTTTTGAAACTTTTTAACATGCATATTATCATTTAAATTCACACACAGAGACTATTTAAAATGTGTATTACAGTGTACATGTGTATTTAGAGGCTTGTGTATATTATTTTATCCTAATGGGTAATCCATCTTTTCACTGTGTATTTAGGGACACTTAAATCCGTGGATTATTCAGCAGTTGAGCATGCACATTAGCTTTGCAGGCTGAAATTCAGATGAAATGTTACTGTGTTTAAAAAGAAAAATGCACCCAAAAAAGAGCAATAAATTGGCTTTTGTTGCACTGCTCTTGGGGAGAAGAACCCTCTAAGAATCAGCCCATGCATATTTTGCACCAAAAGGTATTGACTCTATGTCAGGAAAAGAAAAATAGAGAAAAAACCCTCCCAGTAAAAAGTAGTGCTCTTACTCTGCTCCTGTCTTGTATTTGTATTCCCTTCAAATTCCAGACAAACAACGAGGAACTGAAACAGTTTTAATTTAAGAAAAAAGACTCCTCTTGATTTTTGGTAGTAGCTCTGCCTACTAAAGCAGAGTAGTGTTTTCTTTGTTAAAGCTGCCGTCATTTGAAGTAGTGGGAATTCGCAGTTTTGGAAAACTCTCCTTTATGAAGACTTAATTTTCAGGCTTCAACCTGGTCATCTCTTGGATGGAGAAATGCCACTGACAAGCTTAGTTCTGGTCTCATTTTGCATGTGTGTTTTCACTGAGGCCATGAAGAAACAGGTTAAGGCTGGCTTGCTTTTTTTTCCTTTTTATTATTTTTTTTTCCCCAACAGCCTGCAAACCCAGAACTGCTGACACTTTGTGGAAAGCTTTGCTGTCTAGAAAAAGTAAAAATTCTGCTTTTCTCTCCATTTGCTTGTTTATTTCCATGAGTGCCAACCTGAAAACAGAACCTTTCTCTATGGAGAATTGTGTGGTTTTGGGGCAATCTTGAAGTGTAGATAGCGATCTGTGCTGCTTGTTCTTCAAGGAACGCAAAGCAGCAGCTTTCAGGTAACAGTGAGCTGAGAGGTTGTTCACTTTTTAAAAAGCGTATCTTCGGATTTGGGGTGGGTCAGGGTGATGAAACAGGAATGTACAGGCAGGGAAACAGACTCCAGCAGCTTGTGTGGCTCCTTGCCTTGCTCAGTGATCCTTGGCACAGAGGAGCAGTGTGTCCTCGGGACACTGCCTCCCACCTGAGGAGCTGCTTGCTCTAGGCTTTCAGTGGTTTGGGATTTTTTTTAAGGATGCTAATCCATGGAAAACCTATGACAGCTGCAACTGGATTCAGGACTGGAGAGGTGGTTGTAATCCACTGGGTTTTTTTTCTTAAAAGAACTGTGACTATTTTTGCTCTGAAGTCCCTTCAAAAATTGTGTGGATGTACAAAAGCTGGTAAGCAGCTAAAGGAAGCGGAATATAGAAACTCCCCATGTTCAGTTGTGGTAGCAAACAGTTTGTAAGCTGCGTGCAGGTGCAAAGGAGCATCTCACAAGCCTTGGACAGCAGCCTCTGAGCATCCCCCGAATCACCTCTTTGATATGCAAAAAGGAAAGGGATTGGATTCAGCCATCCGAGACAAGGCAGCTCAGGCAGTGAACGCTCAGGCAGAGAAAGCACAAGCGTGTCCTGAAGAATGAGCCACTTGTACCTACTGGAGTCAAGCAAGCAGATGTCTTTCTGCTCTCTTGTACTCCACAAATATGGTACTTGCTGCTGTATAAGCAGCTATGCAAGCCAGTTGCTGGAGTTTCTTTTCATCAAATGACACAAAACTGATAATCAGCACAGTCTATTTCAAGGTGGAGGAGGGCATGCAGCAGAAAAAAAAAGCAAAGCAGTAGCTTTTACTAAGCCTACAGAGGCTGGACATGACCTCAGCCAAAGTTTGTGTTAACCCTCTGTGGAATTACAGTTAGTGCCATCTGAAACATTAGAACTTGGGTCTGTGTCTTTTTTTTTTTTTCCCCTCCCTTTTTTTTTCCCCCCTTTTTTTCGCTGGCACATTAGTTTTATTATCTTCCTGACTATGCAGTTTTCTGGTAATTGGGTGCATGCAGAGTTTCTGTTGGTGACAGCAGAAGGACTGCTAACATAAAAATATTTTTCAGCTCTAGGCTGGTACCATTAGTCAGTCTCCTGTGAACTGTGGGTAGAACAGGCCAGACCATCGGTTCTGCTGGTAAGAGTAAATGCCATTCCCTGAGAGTCTCTCTTGCTGGAAGTAGCTGAACTTGGTGAAGGGAACACCCCAACTAAAAGCCACTGTTCTGCTCTTTTTTGTCATAAACACTGTAATTAACTTTTGATCACCGTCAATTTTCATGTGCCTAATTCCATGGAAATGTTAACGTAGGATAGCAAAAGAACAGACATTTATCAGCTCTCAACCAAGTAATGTAGGGGTGTCTGTCCTGCCAAATGCTTTAGGTCTTTGATACCAATGTATTATTTGCCATTTCCCCAAATATCTTCTTAAAGCAGTGGTGAGGGAAGAGACTGCAATATCAATGCATAAAGTGTGAAGCTTTTGACTGTCTTTAATGGGTCATTTTGAGGGCTTTCTCCAAACCTCAGCTGTTCTAAATTAAGTACTGTTAGGTAGATGTTACAGAATTTGCCTTCTGCATGAAGAGAGGGAATTTTTCCACCCCCA
Organism: Corvus brachyrhynchos; assembly: GCF_000691975.1. Classification (NCBI taxonomy): domain Eukaryota; kingdom Metazoa; phylum Chordata; class Aves; order Passeriformes; family Corvidae; genus Corvus; species Corvus brachyrhynchos. Next base: position 6,692,342 of record NW_008238337.1, read on the forward strand.
CTTTTCAGCCTACTATTACTGCTACAAGAGGCTTGTCATCCTACACTTCTTAAGGAAGCCAGATTTTTGGCTTGGGTTCAAACATATGTTTCTCTGCTGCTGCCTTGTGTGCTCTCTGATCTGCCATTGGAAACCAGTTTCAAGTGATGCTCTTCCCCAAATTTCCTTCCCCCACTCCTGAAATGTTGTAAGCATCTATGAAGTACGACTGGTGGATTGACAGGAAAATTCATGTCTCCTCAGAAGACTGAACTTCATTATTCTGTGGCCACTTTATAGATTTTTCAGTCTGTTTGAAATAAGTATTAAAAAAATCTATAGCAAAATTATCCGAGGCATCAGGAACCTCTACTAAAAAAGGAAGGTACTCTATTTATTAATAGCAGTATTGTTAGTATTGTTTAAATATTTAATGGAGAAATTATAGACTGTTCATTGGCTGCAGTGCGGGAGTTTCAAGGACCTGAATTCCCATGTTAGCAATTTGTACGGGTCTGTGGTGCTTTCTAGTCTGTGTGAATGTGACCTGCATCTAAATGAAAGCAGCTGGTGGAGGCATGAAGTGCAAGCATGATGTTTAAACACATAAAGGCTGGCTGCTCCCGTGGGCAGACAGTGTCCTGGGACCTTTGCCTTCTCAGCTTTTATAAGTTTTAATAACCAGTCTGGGGGAGAAGCTAAAGTAACATATGTTTTGTCCTCTGAATTTGTAACCGGGCCACCCTCACATTGTTTCAGCCTGTAATGAAGCATCAGTGAAAGGATGCTCAGTGGGGTTACTGGATGTGTATTTTTAAAAAGTACTTCTATATGGAGGAAAAAATGCAAAGAAAACTCTCAAATTTGGGCTGTGGGTATGTAAGAGGAGGCTTAAAATCTGGGAACTCCTGTGCCGACTGTCTGAGGCATAAGGGAA
>NW_008238337.1:6693460-6700846 GCF_000691975.1 Corvus brachyrhynchos
GAGTGGTTAGTGCTTTTTATCTACCCAGTTAGGAAATGCTGGAGGACTTAGTAACTGCTTAATTGTGTGAAGTCAGGCTTTATTATAAGGTTTGGGCAGTTCTTTGTTTTGAGTTTGTTACAGGTAACTTCAAATACTGCATTAAAGAAGAAAAAAGGCCTCTGCAAAGTCCCAATGCTCTGTGGGTGTTTTTCTTTCACAAATTACCAACTTTTGGAATCTCTCTCCATGCAGGTAAATAAACCTGCTGCTTCTGCCTACCAATCAGTTCCTGCACTGCAGTGGGTGCTGCTGGGGTTCTAATGCTGCCTATCAGTCTCAGATATGAGGCAGGGCTTAGCCAAGCTGGCACTTGGCTGCCAGCCCTGCAGACCTGGCCCTCGGGGCCCCTGTGGGGAGGGTTTGATGCTCTTGCTCCCCAGTGGTGATAAACTCCTCCAGTGTGGGCTCTGCACCACAGTAATTGCAGAAGACCTGATCCACTAAGCTGATGGTGACTTTACTGAGACATTTCTCACCCTAATTTCTCTAGTCCTGAATCTGCACCTTTAAGGAGGAAGCAGCAGTGAAACAAACAAAAGCATAAATTCAAGGAAGAGTGAGTTAAAACTCAGCAGTTTTATATCTAGGTATTCTCTGAAGTTTGGGGACTGCAGAGAGGCGCTGGGTCACCTCTGGCAGCTTTTACTGGATGTGCTGCAGCAATCAGAAGAACATACCCCCTTCTGCTCTAGCACGTATTTGCCATTCTGCAGAGCTCCCTGGAGCTTCTGCCTTACCTGTTCTGGGCATCACCTCTCTGTTCCTACCTGCAAGCTGCTAGCAGGTGCATCACAGCTTAATCTTCCTGTTATGGCTCAAACAGCAGGAAGCATTTCTGCCAAAAGGAGACATTTTCACATATTTATTTTCTCAAGGTTAAGGTTTCCAAGAAGGCGTGTAAATGTACAATAATGGATGTAGGCACATGGATGCATTTTCATAAAGGCTTCAGAAAGACTTTTATAAGTAGATGTTGAGTGGCGGCTGTGCGCTTTGTTTGGAAGTTTTTTGTGAAGTGTTGGAAGAAAATATTTGGATTGGTTTGGTTTTCTGGGGGGTTGTTTGTTTTTTCAAGGGGTATGGTTTGTATTTGTTGATTCACAAGGTTTGTTCATAAAGGGATGCTTTCTCCACAGTATTTGAAATTCTCACAACAGAGGGAGCAAAGCTTCAGTTAGCCCTTTAGCCTTCCATTCAAGTAAACAATAGTGGGCATAGCCAAAAATCTTGCTAACAGGCAAAAGCCTGTTTTTACTGATGCTGAGACAAATAATGTTAATTATATCAAAGAATCAAGGGTGTACATTTACTCCAGATCTGTTTGAGAGCTCTCAGACTGTGACTGGAGGTGTTACTTGCAAATACAGCCCTGCTGTCCAGGGGCCCCTGCAGATAAAGGGGTTTCACTTACTCTCTTTTCACCATCACTTTCCCTTCTTTATATCTTATTTTGGCTGTTGTTCTCTGTGGCTACAGGGATATGTGTGTGCTTTGATTTAAAGGAGACTTTTTGAAAGAAATGATAAATATTTTCCAAATTATGTCAAAATCTGATACATTTTTCGTCAGCCTGACGTTTCGGGATAGAAACAGGATGGAAACATTGTGCTTCAACAGGATCATCACAATGATCTATGTAATGTTATCCTCGCCCTGAAATGCCTCATGTGCCAGATGATGCACTTTCATGCTTAAATAAATTTTCCAAATCCTTAAATTTTCCTGTTTTGAAGGAAAAGTAGTAACAAATTGATTGGAAAGAACAACATAAAGAAACACCTATTTAAAAATTCCATGGTCTCTCAGTCCCAGGAGCGAGTGTGGGCAGGGCCTTGGCAGCTTTTTCTTTGGCAGCAGCTTCTCACAAGTGTTCTGTGGCAGTGGCCTGTCAGGGTTTCAGAGGCAGCAGCAGCTCTGGGCCATTGCTCACAGTGCAGGGAAGGCTTTGCAGGAAGGAAAGAAGGTGAGCAGCTTTCAAGTCCTCAGCACTAATGAGACATGGTTGTTACAGAGGAAAACTGTTAGGGTTTCATTCGTGCCTTTGGTTTAAAATTGAGGACTAATTTCAGTGTAGCTTCCAAAAAGTTGAAAGGCTTTGTGGTTGGAAATGTAGATCAGTAGGAAAATGGAAAGGACTTGTTCAGGAACGAAAGCTCTTGACTCTGACAAACTCTTGTCTTTTTGTTCCATTGACCCTCTCCAAGACTAAATACTAATGTTTCTTCCAAGTGCTCCTCCTGCCCTGACCTTTCTGCTTGTGCTGATGAAACACTGTCCAGGTCCTTCTCATCTCTTGATGGCTTCAAGCCCCTCATTGCTGACCTCTTATAGATTTTATACCTTTCCTTTCTCTGTTCTGCCTGCACAGTTGTTCAAGATGCAATTTAGACATAATCTCTCAGGCTTATCTCTGGCTGTTGATGTCTCAGGCTATCCCTGGTGTTGCTGCATTAGATTAAAATGAAGAAGGGAACCAACTTCAGAATTAGTGAGTGAGTAGTGGACAAGAGGTTTGTCCTACAAAAGTCTGTGTATTTGCTGAGTGGGGAGATCCCAGCCAAAGCACTTATTTATTCATTCTTCCATTCCCTGGCCTGCCTTGGCTGCAAGTGTTCTGATATCAAAAAGACTGGTTACTCTACTGGTGGCAGTACATGTTTGCTTTATCTTTAACCTGACAAGCCATTTGTGCTCCAGGGCATGTGTAAGAAGAATTAAATGCAAACAGTCAGAGTCCTCTGCAGGTTAGAGACAAGGAAGATAGTGCAAAGGGATTAAGGATTAAAGGGAGAGCAGCCATAAGCGGGATAGAAGGTTCGTTTTATGCACTTGGCTCCAACTAGATAAATATTTATGAGCAAAGGGGAATGGATGGTTGTAAGAATTTCTGGCCTTTGTATAAGCAGGGCAAATAGAAAATTCTTGAAGATTTTAGCACTATTGACATTCAGAGATTTTTTTTTTCTAGCAGTTTGAAGGAGTTAGGAGCACAGATCCCATTTAAAGCCCTCATTAGCTAGATATTTATGGCCACTCCAATTCTCTTCTAAGTTTGAAAAGATTGTATTTCTTGGTTGAGCTGTACTTGATCTGCTTTTGATACTCTTTTCACTTTCTTCTCTTCAGAGTAAGTTTTCTATTCATGGATTTTCCCTATGCTATGTAGATAATACACTACTCTCACCACACAGTATAATTTTCAGTTTATTGTGAGTCTACACAGTGAAGTAGTATGAGGTGAGAGGACTTTGACCTAGCTTTTTTTTTTCCTCTTGTTTTTAAACAAATGACCAATAAAAAGACATTGAAGGGAGTGGGAAGTCTGTTGGCGATGGAGATGAAAGGAGGATTCTTTGAAAATTAAATGATGACACTAGGCCAAATTCCAGCAAAGTTTCGGGGAGACACTTGCAGGGAAATGAGGCTCATTAATTGTTTGCCTTGATGTATTAAATGATGAAGAGAGAATTCTTGCCCTTAATGATTTGATGCTTTGGCTACTTGACTGGCAGCAGTCATTTGTGCAGTCTCAAGGGTCTAGGTTGGGTTTAACCTGCCAACTTTTGCTAGACAAGATAAAAGCTTTACACTGACTTGGCTAAAACACTGGCAAGCATGATGAAAGTTCATTTATACAATTTTTGTGATAATTCTTATGAATATATTCAGAACCTCATTTTGCAGAGATGAGTCAAATCATAATTGCAGGAGTGTTTAAACAAAAACTTTGCATGGGGTAGACATGGACTTGTGGCACTTTCAGAGCTGTTACTGCAGCTAAAAGCAGAACGAGGAGCTTTGCCTGGTCTCTATTGCAGACTCCCTTCAAGAAGTCCTTGTGGTTGGTTGTTCCTGCCAGGCAGGATAAGAGGCTTGTCAGTTCTAGTGACACGAAAGCCACTGAAAAATGACACGACCAAATTTGCCAAGTACTTTTCTTGGTGGGCAGAATGTAAGGAGGACAAATCCCCGGTGAGCACGCAAGCTGCTTGCAGAGCTGTGTGGGACTGACAGGAGAGAGCTGTCAGCTTCTCCCGGGCTGGATGTTTCAGGAAAGCTCCCAGTCCCTGCCTGCCCAGGCTCCCTGCCTTATCCAGGCTATTCCTGCCAAGTACAAGGAAAAGCAACACCTTCCTTCAGCCTCGGGATGTGCTCAGTGCTGGGGAGAAGGTGCTATTAAGGCTCTCACTGCTGTGTAATACGCAGTGTTGCCCATGAAACTGCCATTTTACATTGATTTCCTACACCTCTGCATGAATTTATCATTAACAGCTTTATCATGCTGTTCTTATGAGAAATTCCAGATTGTCGCCCCTGGGAAGTTTATCCAGGGCTATCTTTATAGCTCTTTGGGAAATGGGAAGAGGAATCTAAGCATAGATTTAATGTCTTTAGATGTGGGGATTTAGAGACACCTGTTCTGCAGCTAATCTTAGGTTTTCTTTGCACTTTTAAATTTAATTCTTTGCCTTTTATTTTCATCCTTAGTCCAGAATCTCAGCATTGACAAGGACCAGAAAGTCATAACCTCACTATTTTTCAGGTGAAGTTGCTTTTGTTTTCATTGGTGTTACTGATTCATTAAAGGACAAACCCCACTAAGACAAAGGATGTGCCTCACTCCTGAGTTGTCCCTGTCTTTGTGTGCAGGTGAGACTTCATAGTGGACCTGAAATCCTTTTAAAAATGTGTCACTAGTGTGGAAAGTAGGCGCCTTTCTCTGTGGCACACAGAGGCAGAAAAAATATGTTTCACTTTTTTCCTTGCACTGGCTTTTTAGCAGCATTTTAAGTATGTGGTTTCCAGATCTTAGAGTTGGAGTGGCTCAAGATCAGTTATTTGAGAGATTAAGGTACGTGTGATTGTATGTCATCAGGAGCACTTTTTAAAGAATAGAATTGGCTTTGATTGAGAACAAGCAGCAATGTAAGAGCTTTGCTTTGCTTTTTTGAAAGAACAAATGGTAGAACTTTGCATTGACTTCTGCACTGTGCAGGCATGGTGGTGGTGCTGCTGGGAGGACAGCAGTGGCAGGCACTGCTGTCATGAGGATGAATTCCAAGATTTAGACCCAGAGGATTCAGCTATGTATGTTCAGATATTATTTAGATGCATTCCTTGCATCCCTTCTCTCATGCTTGCTTGTCTGTCAGGGACTTATCTCCAACAGGGCTTGTAGGAACATGATGCTGGCTGTGGTTGTGGCTTTTCGAAGAGACTGCAGAGCAGCAGAAAGAGTTTGCAATTGTGATATTTTGATACAGATAAATCTATTTTAAGCACAAAATGGGGAGTGTGAAGTCTGGTGGCAAGTGGAGGTCCTGGCTGGTTTCCTGATACATCATTTTGTGGAGATGAAGAAGGAGGGGACTGCATTTAATCACTGGACCTCACTATCTAGTCTGAATGACCTGTTCCAGTTCTCTAGGATTTTTATTCAATAACCCCCTAAAATAACTTGTAATGTTATGGACGAGAAAGCTCACTCTCAAAATACCTCATTTTCTTCAAGTGGGACTGCAGAGCATGGCTGTCCTGTGCAGCTGCCGTGATGGATGAGGCTGGGAGCTCGTGGTGGAGTTGGCTGAGCTCTGGCTGGGGCTGCTCGCACTGTGCAAGGATGGGACACGTCTTGCACAGCCTCCTACTCCTCTGGAGAGCCTTGTTCTCATTGCACTTAAATCTCTTCCCATTACAGGTAATCTAATTCTATCATGGTGGGATTAGGGGACCCTGCTGAGAGGAGCTAAGGGGACCAGCTGCTCTCTGCTTCAAAGGCACAATCCTGGTTTCTCTAAGGCCACCCTACATAACCCTGAGGAGTTTCCTCTGGGAGTCGGAGCTTTCCCTTCCTCTGCTGGGTGTGCTGCCAGTGCTCCTCCCAGGCCCGTGAATGTCACAGGTTTGTGACACCCCGAAATGTGCAGCTCTGCTCTCCAGAGGGACAGTGGCAGCATAGGCAGATGGATGTGGATCCTTGGGCACTTTACAAACTTTATGCTATCTGTATGGTAGCTGGTAGCTCTGTTTTTCTCTGAGAGCTGCTGCAATCAGCTGTGAAAGCCCCAGATATCTGGTTCAATATATTTTGAAGTTGAGGGGTTTTGTCCCAGCTTTATTGTTTGTTAATGCAGATATTGAACGGAAGCAGCAGAGCTGGATTCCAAACTGTCTTAACTGGAAGGTCTCAAAATTGGGCAGACAAAAGCAGGTTCCAGAAGGTATGTTTGTACTAGGTTCTTAGCATAGCACTATTTAACTTCTTTTAATCAGTGACCTGGAAGAGAAAAAATAAAACCATTACTCATAAAGCTCTCAGATAACACACAGATTAGGTGGAGTGCAAGATAAGGCAGGGCCTGAGTGACTAGGATTGCTCTGTGAACAGTGTGTTCTGATGCAATAAAATGCCATACTCTAGGGACAAAATGAGGGCCCTTCTGCTATAATGAGGAGGTGGAGGAGGGATAGGCATCTCCTGGGAAATGGCTAGCCTGAAAGAGGTTGGCATGTCAAAGTAGATAACCATCTGAACTGGAGTTTTCACAGCCTGACTGTGCCCAAGACTGAATGTATAGACAGGAAAGTACTGAGCTGAGTAGGTCCAGGGTAGTTATAGCCCTGTATTTGGCATTGGCACAAGTGTAACCTGAATTCTGTATTCCATCCTGATGCTTGCAGTTCAAGAACATTGGTTAAAATTGGAGAAACTTCAAGAAAAGTGTCGTGAGGACTGTTAAAGATTCAGAAAATCTGTCTGGCAGGGAAGGACTCCAGGAGCTCTGTCTGTTTTATTGTAGGAGGGCAAGGGGTGACATGACTACAATTTATAGCAGCCTGTGCAGGGAAGAGAAATTTGATAATAGAGAGCTCTTCTGTCTGGCAGTCAAAACTGTAAGGAGATCCAGTGGCTGGAAGGCTCTAACACTGATACTTTTAGACAAGAGATAAGCTGCAAAATTTTACTGGGGTGAATAATTAATGACTGTAGCAGTTTACCAAGGGTTGTGATGACTCCATCTCTGGATATCTCTAAGCTGAACCTTTCTAAACAAGAGGCTGTGTTTGAGTCTGGGATTAATTCAAACAAGTCTGGTGGCCTGTGTTGAGGCAGTGTACCTGCAATTTTGAGGCAGATTTTTCTCTTAAAATCGTCTGGGAATAAATGTACACCTGAAGAGACAAAGCTGCTGCCTAGGTATGTGAGTTTTAAGAGTTCTCTGTGCACTTGCCATTTTTTTATGTTGTTCTCAAAGATCTTGAACAGTTCCAGCTTGCAGATGCTGCTACAGCTCTTGCTAGGAAAACTGCATTTTTGAGGTTAGTTGTACACCAGAGAGAAGT
>NW_008238337.1:6701082-6715980 GCF_000691975.1 Corvus brachyrhynchos
ATGCTGCTGCTTCTCAAGATTCAAAACCATTGGGGAAGCAGTGTTTGCTGTTTTATCCATGATATTGCAGTTGTATTTTGTAAACTGATGAATGCTAAGTTGGAACTTTTGAAATGGGAGAGATGAGGACACCTGGCACCTTTGCATTGGTCCCTTTTGTTTGCAGTGAGGAGTGTTTGCATTGAGCTACACTGATGTTTGTGCTGAAGAGTTACCTGAATTTTTGCTTTTGACCTCGCTCTAGAGGATCCTGCTTGCCTCCCTCCCGATCCAGGATTTTGGGGAAATCTCTTAACAACTGACAGTGATGATGTTGAGAAAACATTGTAATATTGGTGCAGTAAAATTGCTGGGGCTCTAAGCACTCTAATCTCTTACTTCTTTATGAGGCTTGTGCTTGTTTTGCTTATATGTCACCGAGTGGGTCATGACTCAAATTTAGCCAGCACTGTTATTAATGCTGGAGCAAGTCTTCAGCGGGCTATTTTTAGCAGCCAGGGCTGTTGTTGAGAGCTTGCGCTTGCTAAAAATGCCTTGGAATGATTTCACAAGCGATACTGTCTGTGGTGGAATTTGCGCACCAGCTGTCTGTCTTCAGGCCAGTTGATTGTGTTGACACGTATTCCCTGTGATTTGTCATCTCTGCCTCCCGCTCTGCGATGGCTGTGACAGGCGTGCTATCAGTGTCTGATGGCAGGGAGTGAAGGAGGGGTAAGTGACAGCAGCAGCCTCATTACTGACAGCTTGGGAAACGCTGAGATCGCAGGGACGGCTTTGGCCTTCGTGATGTTTGATTTTTCCTTTGCCACCCCGTCTCGTGCAGCCCACCTCGCTGCTGCCATCCTCTCTGGCAGCTGTCTGCTCCACAGCTGAGGCCTTCCCTTGGATCTGCTCAGCAGTACTTTAAACATCTTCCTGGTTTAAGTGGGCTCCTCTACTGCTGAGCTTTATTTTGTTGCTGGCGGTGGCCTTCTCTCCTAAGGTAATAGGATAGATAAAATGTAAGCCAAATTTTCAGAGGGAGAATGCCCCAAGGAACAAGGCTTGGTGTGGAATGTCTACGAACTGTGATTCTGGGTTTGACTTGTCTACTGATTTCATGTGTAGTCTGACTGTGTATGATTCAGTTTTCCCACCAGAAGTTACAGGGTAAAGGAAAGATACGAGGTTTATAAATTAAGTGATTAAATTATCAAAATTTATTAATGAATATATATCCAGGATAGCTTTTAACCTCCAAAATAAAATAAAAAAGACTTGCTAATACTGGCAAGTGCCCTTGCTCCTGTAAACGTAATACATAGAGATGTGAAACTGCACCTGTGACTATTTTCTTAGTGAAATTACTCATTCAGTTAGTGAAATAAAAGGGTGTTAACTCTTATCCAGGGATTTCAATGTGTTTTAAGTCCTGGAAATACAGAATCTTGACATACCTTTGTGTTTTGTGGCTGAGAGGTGAATCAAAGCTACTGTGATTAAATGACTATGAATTCATTTCAGGACTTTGTTTTATAACAAATCCACTGATGAATGCAAACAGTACTAAACTTTCAATTCACACACCTTCAAAGCAACCCTTTGCTCTTGTCTCTTGAATCTGAAATATTCTACTAATTTTTTACCGTTACACAGACATGGATTTCAAGTAAATGTAAAACTGTGCTAGGAAGGCAAACAGGCAGCCAGTGATGCTTTATAATGCTGTAGGATTTTTGCCTCCAGAGACTTTAATGCAAATCTTGGCCCCAGCCTGTAGAGGAAATGAGTTTGGTTTTAGACGAATTCTTAGTGGATTCTAGTTCACGCTACAAATGATCTGTGGCTCATCTGGCAGTCAGAAAGCTTCCCTGAGTAAAGGCTGAATTAGAGAATGTGTTTTAATAAGGCTTAATGGGGAAATGTGTCTGGATGAAGCTCTGAACAATTCTGCATCACTTGTTTTTATAAGCACTAAGTTTGGCAGAAATCCTTATAAAAAAAGGGGTACACAAACTGTTAGCGGTGGTATATTTATAATTTGCTGTGGAAGAAATCAGACTCTCATTACAAGCCTGTAATGGTGTGTGCCCTCTTGTTTGATATATACAGTATTGTATTTCTGACCTTCAGCTCCTGAGTTTTGCCACGTGAGAGAGACTCTGTTCTACCACAAAGGCATCTTTCTCTTCCGTTGTCAGTCTGAGCCCAGCACTGAGTTATCTGTCCTGAAGGTGAAGGCACTGCCCCAGCAGCAATAAGCAGTGGCTGAAAATCCCATGCCCATGGCTCCTAAATAATTCAGCTGGCAGGTACCTTGTGCTTCTGCTCGCTCTTTGAAATGAGTGCTTTACCTGAGAGCCTGCTTGGGGCTTTCTGGTTCTGAGTCCTTGGAAGTGATTTCAGAGGAAGGCATTTGAATTGTGCCTAAAATAATTCATGCCAGGAAGAGCTTTTGGGATAAGGAAAGTTTAAGCTGGGGGGGCACTGATGGCTCCCGTTGGAGATGTGGTGTGATGTGAAGTGTGCTCAGCCCCAGTTCCTGCACAGGGGCCTGTGTTTCTGGCTGCTCAGCAGCTGATTTCTGTGTGGGCAAACTTGCTTGAGAGCCCAGATCTCTTTTCTTTAGAGTGCATGAAGACTGGAGGGGGGGATGTGTGCATCAAACTCCCTCACTACCCTCAAAAGAATGACATTCTTAGCCCAGCTGTTTGAAAAATGAACTTCATTTCCTTTACTATTCCCTTCCCAATATCTACATTCTCTTCTTCACAGTACTTCCCTTCTACTGACTTACCTATTTTTACCTTGGCTAAAGGCTGGGATTAACTCTGTGTGTGTGACTGTACATCCAGCCTCAAATTATACACTTCAATCTTATGGAAAGGTCCAGAATGAAATATTCCAGGGATCAAGCAGGAAGGGAAGGTGGAAAGGGAAGGTATGTTGCACTGTCTGAGCAACTTGATAAAAATTCTGTGAAACAACCACCCCTGCTGCAGGGAGGTGAGCACAGAGCTATTTTCAAGACTCCCCAACTCCTGTCACTTTGTAAATTACCCCTGTGGTATGAATCCAGACGTGTGGTCCTGGGCAGTGAAGAAGAAAAGCAGATTTTGGAAGTTGCTTGTTGGCAACTTCAGGTTGCAGTTTTGTGTCTGGTTCACTTGTGCTCTGCACGGGGGTCAGAGTGGTCTGAAGCTGATGAGAAGTTCAGTCATGTTTAATTTGTAACCTGTAAATATCACTAGTTTGTGACCTCGTCACTTGTGCCTGATGCCTTTAGTCTTTGCAAGTCTTGGTGGCACAAAGGTTGACTGCCGATGTGTGTTGGAGATCTTTACAAACTGACCTACCCATATTTTATCTTGTAGCTGTTGGACTGAGCAAATTTCAGTCCTGTGTTTCTTGAGCTTGGATATGTACTGGTTCATTTATTTAACAAATCAATTATACTCTGAGTTTATCTATTGGGATGGTGTCTGTGATCAAAAAAAGGAAAATGCAGTGGTACGTGTGAACTGATTAATATAAAGGCAAGTGCATCAGGTTGTGTGAGTGCATATGCTGCTTTTAAAACAGTGTTTGCTCTTTAGTTACTGCTATGAATCTCTGAGATGGTGCTAACCTGTTATAGAGAGATTCAGACATGGAGTTCTGTTTATTGTTCTTTTACCCTCCCTTAACATCCTTCCAATCACTAAAATCATAAGTCACCATGGCATATTCAGAGCATCAGGATTTTTTGGTTCCCTGTGGTACAAGGAACTTAGAAAAAGGTGCAGCGATAGGAGTTTCTTATTCAGGTTTCTAGCCACTTAATGCAACCTCTGGCTGATAAGAGTGACTGGAGATAAAGTATATACATTTTAACTGCAGTGTCCTTAAATATCCTTAACAGTTGAGCAAAGGCCTGTGAGTTTATTTAAAGAATATTGAGAGCATTTGGATTTGGTGACCTTTTTTTCAGTCAAACACTGGTGGAACTTCATCATCACTTCTGAATGAGATGATTTGACCTTTATAAAGAATTTAAAACCTCTGGAGCTAGAAGAAGAAACCAAAAGACCTACTTCTTTCCGAGTAATTATAAGCATGTAGATAGATCTAGCAATGCCATTTCTTTTTTAATTGGAGCAATGTGCTCTACACAAATATGTGCAGAATCTGAGCACTATTAAAGGAGGCTTTTTCAAGTGAAAGAAAATTCCTGGGCTGGTTCTTGTTGAAAGTAGTTGCAGAAAATGCAAGTTTTTACAATATTCCAGTTTTTGGTTTTTATTTTCTTCCTGGTTAAAATGTTTCCCTGTGGAAGTCAGATGGGGGCAACCAGCGTAGTTATTTACATAAATAACTTAAAACTTGCATCAGAAGGAAAGATAGTGAATGGGACATCCATTACTGTGATGGATCAATCTTTGCAGGCAAAGATCGACTTTCCCCCATGAAGAAGTTATGAGGGTCTTAAAACAATGAAATGCTGTTTCCTCACTGTTTTGTAGGCCCAAACACAAGGTAAAATCAACTTCTGCAAAAGCATTATTTGGGGGGAGAATGAAATCCACACTTCTGAGTGAGTAAATTCAGCTGGAGTAGATTATTTGCTCTTCCTTTGGTGCACAACAGTACTTTGCTTGCTTGTTTAAGTCTATAACCCATAATAAACCCTTAATTTTTGTGTGGTTAGCTTAAATTTCAGTTCTCATTTTCTTTTTTTTTTTTTTTAAAGTTTCCTTCATCTCTGTAACCAACAAGCTGTATGCATTAATCCTTTCTGTATACACAGATTCATAATCTGTTGTTGAAAGTATTATCCTTTGCTTCTAGGGATCAGATGTCAAAAGCAGGGTGTTTGGGATTCTCTCTTTTTCTTCGGATTGCTGCAACTGTGGGGTTTTTTCTTCACTGGATGTAGGATAAAGCACTCTCTTCCTTAAGTACTTACACAGCCCGTCTGAAAACTCTGTAGCCCAACATAATGGTTTTAACTTTGTAGTGAAGGGTTACTCTTCTTTTAATACATAAGAAGCAAGGGCAGAGAGATGAGGGACGTGGGTTCATCCTCCCTGTGGGCTTCTGCTGCAGCAGCTGAAAGTGATTTAACTGTGATCAATTTATAGTTTACAGTAATCCATCAGGTTGTGAACTGCAGGGGCTGTGGGCTGGATAAGCTCTGTGCTGTCAGCTGTACTTGTGGGGTGGTAAATTCCAGCAGAAGGGCAGGGAGGAGTCAGATCAGAGCTGTAATTAAATCTAGTCGAGGTCACAGAGCCAGGTGCATTGAGGGCACACCTTTGCAGCCATCAGTGCTGAGGCATGGCTGGAGGGATCGCCCTGCTGGCTCAGTGTGGTGACCAGTGGCTTGCTGGTGGCAGTGGCTGGTGGCGGTGCCACAGATGTGTCGGTGTTGCGTGTGCATTTTGCAGGTTTTGCTACACAGATGGTGTGCCGGGCTGTGGAAGGAGGTCACTGCACTTGGCAGCCCTGTGGTACCGGCCAGCATAACCAGCATCACTTGAGCCAGCCATTAAATTGTCCTGCCCAAGCCCCAAACTTTGTGCTTCCAGATGCCTTGTGCCTGCCTTTCTGCCAGGTGCTTGTTCTGCCTGGAGCCTTGGGAGGAGCCTTGGTAATGGTTTTCCTGCGATGGTCCTGAAATTTCAATCTCAATTACTTTCAGCTGCACTTCTCTGAGAACTGTGCTTCCACAGTACATGCTAAATTGTTTGGAAGGACTACATATGCCTCAGGATCAAAATGCAACAGGAAACGTCAGCAGCATGTCTAAATAAACATCTCTGTCTCTCTTACAAGAGTGTTTAGCAGCTCTGTTGGCAGATGTTTCTATAAAATGTTAAATACTGTGCTTTCCAATCTTCCAAACTGTTTGTAATGCAGTAAATAGCAAAGGACAGGGAAACCAGATGAGGAAGGTACAGCAAAGAATGGGAGAGCCCTAAAGAATTAGTGGTTCTACAGAAACAAAAAGTGAAAGTGGGTCCTGGGAATTAGTATTTCGTTGATAATGGTGGGATTTAAAATCCTTTATTACTGAAGTGCTTTGGTTTAGATGTGTAAAAGTACAGAAGGCAATAGGTTGGTTTCATGCAAGTAAGTGGCTTTGTGACTGATGTCTGATTTTAATGTATCAGGAGTTTTCTACATGCATTTTTGTATCAGTAGCCTGACCTACCAAGTTTTAGAAGTGTAAAACCTGAACAAAACGTAATGATCTGTTTTGTAGATTGTTTTTGTTGTCGTTGTTTTGTTTGGGGATTTTTTTTCTTGTGCATCCCATGCATCCTCTTAAAATGCCTTTTTTTTTTTTTTCTAATGACTTTTGCTTTGGTGTGCTTGGGGAACAAGGGACTTTCTCTTTTTCAGTTCCTCTTTGTGTCTCCTGTCTCTTCCTTCCTTCATCACACAATATGTTTCAACTTAAGCTCAGGATATCACTTGTTTCCAAACTTGTCAGTGACTTTGCTGACTGGGGCAGTCACGGACACCTCGTCCTCTGCTTCCCAAGCTCAGCTGTCTCTGCGTGGTGTCAGTGCTGGGGCTGCCTGGTGAACTGGGGCAGCAAACTGCTCCAGTTCGCTGTGCTGCTGCCCAGGTGTTTGTGCTGGTGTCCCGGCAGGGACTGACAAAGGAATTCTGAGTTATCACGGGTGCCTCCCTGATGAAGGAAAAGGGCTTTCTCAAGGTCGTTCTCAGCAGGGCAGGGCACAGCTGGGGTGGGTAGCAGGGGTGGGAGCCCGACAAGGCTGCAGAGAGCGCTGGTCCTTGCACCAGCACCTCCTCACTGGCCAGCAGAGACAATTAGCGTCTTCATTCTAATCTCCCCGGCTGCTTCTGCAGGCTGTTTTTCTTCCAGATGCTTTAAATGCCGGACCTTCGATACTGTCAAGTACCAGAAAGTAAGATTAGATAAGGGGAAGTAGCAAGTGTGTGCTGAGAGCCGGTGGAAGTTGCCTGAATGAAGCCTTTGCATGGGGACAGCGGTGGGTGCAGGCTGGGCTCTGTGTGGGAGCAGGGGGCTGGTTTTCCATGCCCCTTTCCCCATGTTCCTTGGCTCTGGAACCACTCCTCACGGTTCAGGCTTGAGGCAAGTGCTGGATCCTGAAACCAGAGGCCGGGCATTAGGGACTGGAGATGGGAGAAGGCACTGTGCTGGCAGTGTTATCACTGCAAAACTGAGCAAGGGATAATTGGCTTGTTCTGTAAAGCCAGTGATCTCTGGGAGTGAATGAAAAACAGGTCAGGCTCAGAACAAGGTTTGACTACTCTGTGTAAAATACTGGGTTTTTAGAAAGTGGATAGGTTGTCTGTATTTTCTTAAACTGTAATAGGCATTTGGTCCGATTACTCAGTGATTCCTGGGGGGTTTTTGAGTTGGCATAACTGAGATCATGATTGTTCTCTCTTCTCCACCACTGTGACTTTCCTTGTCTCAGTGGAGTTCACAGCTGCATAAAACCATGTAGGTGAATGCAGAATTGGATGGTAGATGCAGTATGAGACATCCCACTTGTTCTCTTGAACAGATTGCAATTCATGCTGTTACCTAAGTAATCTCACTTCCTTACTGCCAAATCATCCCTGAAATGCTAGAAACTGAAACTAGAAGAATCTAGTGCACTGTATCCTGGTAGCAGGAGAGAAGGAAGGAGTGGCCTATGCCATGGCTGGGAGGCCAAGCTTTAAGAAGTTCTAAGCCATGGAATAACATGTTGGTTTTGTCTGCTGTGTGATGCCAGGAGACCGTCATGCAAGAGTGAGTGTAAAAATAGAGGTGGAAAAACTGGGCTTTTAAACTTAGGGATTAGTTTTGGGGCAGGAGAAGAAATGTTCTGCTTCAAATCTACCCCAGGAAAAACTTTTTGCGTTTTTGTTTGACGTTTGTTTCTTTATTTGTGGGTTTTGTTTGGTTTGGGTTTTTTGGTTTTGTTGGATTTTTTTTTTTTTTTTTTATTGTTGGCAATATTTTCTACAAACAAAACAAATGCTTACCTGGATCTTATGTGCATGAGAAATTCTCAGCCCTGCTATTGCCCTGAAGTAATTTAACTGGCCCTGTGTTTGCAGCCTGCTGAGCTGGCTTTGCAAAGGCTGAAGAGATTTGGAGTCCATGTTGCTGCACTGATATGTCACTTTATCTGTCAGCCAGGAGTCTCTTCTGTCCTCTTTGTATACACATGCCCATGCTGGCCAGATGGTGCTGGATTTGGGTGCCATCCAAAGCAGCGCATTAGAAAGGCCAGGTTATGTGTCATGTTTCAAAAGCCAAGAAGTGCTGCCAGTTCTGCTCTTCTGGTAACAAACAGCTTGACTTAATATATTGATCATGTTGTCCTTGCTATTCTCAAGCTGATTTCATCTAAGACACTCAAAGGGATATAAGGTTGAAGCTGTACAGATACCACCTGTTGCCCACTCTGTAGCTAATATCTGCATTTGCACATACTGCGTGTCCTAGAAAAATCTGCGCTCTACCACCACCATGAAACCTTTCCCAGTGCCAGAAGGAGATTTTGACACTGTTTGACTGTCGGTTCTCCTGCAGCACAGTATGATTAGGAGCTGGGAGATGTAGATTTGCCAGAGAAGTGATGTTTGATTTTGGGGCGAGCTGCTTTGCATTTGTTAATTTCTCATTCTGTAAAAATAGAGGTCAAAATACTGACTCCCTTTGTGTTGTGCTTTAAGAATTGCTAATGAGAAAAGCTTGATAAAAGCCAAATGGTGATGTTATTTATAAATTATGAGAGAACTTTCCCTCACCTTCTCTGCATGCTTTTTTTTTCTTCCTAGAGGCAGACTTTTGCTAATGGGATGTGAAAGCCACAAACCCCATCTGTATCAATGAGAGAGAGAGAGATGTGGTGTGGAGAGAGATGGGGAATTAAGTGCCATTAAGCACGTGTTAATTAACATGGCCCTGCACTCCCCGGCCTGCTGCCTTCTGTGGGATGGGTGCACACTGAAGCCGGTCTTTCTGATTTTTAAGGCCTTAATATTGTCAGCCCAGATCTGTAAGGTTTAAGAATACACTTGCCTCTGATATCTTTGCAAAAAGAGTGCTAGTGTCTCAGTCACCTGCTTTTACAGAGTCTGCTGAAACCTGAGAACCAGTGCTTACAATTTTGCTCGGTCACAGTGGGGAACTTGCAAAATCCAGATCCCTCACTGGAAACAAATACCTCAAAACCTCTGTGTTTTTAAACCCCTTTCTGCTTTAGCGAGCACTTCTGCTGTGTGAAATTTCCCCTTGTGCCCTTCTATCAGCTTTTTGAAATGGAGTACTCTTGATATTATCTTTTTATCAGCAGTTTTTACTATCATAGGGCTCCCTGAATTCCTTGACAAGAGTTGCTTTGCACACAAAAGCAAGATTATCAAAGGCTCCAGGAGAGACGCTGTGACCCGTTGGGTGCCGGGTTTGGGAATGGGGCTGAGGCACTGCGGGGCAGAGCTGGAGGATTTTGCAGACATCCGTGGCGCTTTGTCTCTTAGCAACAGCCTCCCGAGATGGAGGTGGCAGAGGGGACGCTGGCCTGCTGCACCCCAGCATCTCCCTGCGCTGCTGGCCGGGGTCCTCTCACTCGTGCCTGGACTGCTGCTGCTCGGGTGTGATGTGCTGTGGGAATAGGTGGGCACCAAGAGTCCCCTGGGTTATAGCTGTGATGGAGATTAGAGCTTTCTTAACAAACAGGAGTTGTAAAATGCTTTTATAGATCTTTCTCATCTTGAAAGTTGTGTCGTTGCACGTTTGAGCTGTGCTGCAACTTGTACCTGATTTTATGAGCAGTTTTTAAAACAACTTCTAGACCAAGTATCTCACACGTGAGATGTGCTTGTTCTCCGTTGCTTGTGCTGTTGTAGAGTTGTTAGGCTGTGTGTGCGTGTACAGTATAATTGCCATGTCAGCTTTTCTGTTTCTGGTTATCTACATAAGGAAGTGGAGATGTCAGCTGTGATGTGGGTTATTAAGAACTACAAGACAGAAGTAATCACAAGAAACCCTGCTTCTACACAGGCTGTTCCCCAGAGTCTCTGGTTGCATCTGTTCTGTCTTAACCCTTCTCACATTGACTGGGTTTTTGGTTCTTGCCAAAGGGTTATGCCTGTGCTGTGTGTTGCACCTGTATTTCTCCTCTGTGATGTTTACTGTTGACACAAGGTGCTGTGAACAGAAAATGAGAGGCAAAGTTGAACTCTGAGATGTACAAGAATCAGATGTTCAAGCACTCTTAACTAATTTGAGTGGGTCAGCAGGGATGAGAGTTGCTGCTCTGTATCATATTTTAATTCCCTATTGTCTTTCAAAGTTGAGGGCTACTAGCAAATGGAAAACTTTGCATGAATGCCCCTTTCTCTAGTCTCTGACTGACAAAGTCTTGTTCCAGTAAGGAAGAAAAATGTCCTACAAGCCAGCCAGATTTCAGTTTCAGATCTGGGAAGTGCAGATATCTGTTTCTGTATCTGAAAGCTTTTTATATCTGAAAGTTTCTATATCTAAAAGCCAAGCATTAAGAGAAACTTGTAATTTAGCATGGGAATTGAGGAAATGGTTGTAAAGAGACCCAGCTTAGCACCTCTTGGTTGGGGGAAGACTGAGGTCCTCTAAACATAATGGAAAGAGAGTGTCAAAGCCGATGAAAACTTGGAGCACTGGCTCTGGATTTGGTGAGAGAGCGTGGAGTGAGTGACAGCACCTGCTCTGCCGAGCTCTGTCTCTGCAGTGGGTTGTTGTCCTGGCAGCTCTGCCTGCCCCAGGCCGTATCTGACATGCCTGGCTGAGTGGATCACATCATTCCCATTCTGCACATGTTCTCCTCACTGCAGCTTGCTGCGTTTGTTCGCTTTTATGCTTTAATTGTGTGCTGTCCTGATGGTTTGTTTGGTTACTTCTTCCTCCGTGGCAAGTGAGACTAACCAGGCAAAGTGCAGAGGCTCCTTTTCCTCAGGAACAGTAATGGATGTGCTGATGTATCTGTTCCTTCTTGTATGGCCCACTGTGAGCTGATGTACCCAGGAACTGGTGGTGTCATTTGTCAGTCTCTCGGAAGTCTCTCTTCCCATTAGCACCGCACTTGCCCTCCGTTCCTTGCTTTCAATTTCATGTCCCAGAGGAAACGGGGCTGGAAATGAGAATGAAATATGGGTTTCCTTCTTAAAAAGAAAATAAACCAAACCGTAAGGGCTTCCTATTGGAATGTGATGGGATTGGACTCCTATCTCTTACCCTTTGAAAACCTCAGCTGGAATTATTTAATGTCAAAGCCTGGAATTTCCCAGTGTGAAATTCATGGCTGGCTAAGGATGCACTGGGGATTAGAGAGACATCACTTTGCCAGGGTAGCGTTGCTGTCACCGCAGGAGACCTCAGTCGCACAAAGGGACATTGCTGGTCTGTCCTGCTTCAAAGCTAAATCTTGGGGCTGAGATTCCTCAATTCCCATTGAGGTTCCATGCTGTGTGACTGACAGCTGGATTGGGGCGGAATAAACCAGAGCGAGTAACACTTTGCGCTGCCTGGGAATAGAGAGGAAAAAAACTGAGGGAGATGAGCAAAACATAATCTGCTGTTTTTCTTATGTGGTAAGAGGATAGTTTGCTAGTGCACATCCAAAATTTCCCTGAGACCACAGTTTTTGACTTTGCTCATTTGGCTGCATGATAAAAGAGTCAGATCAGATGATTACAATTATTTCTCCTCCTTCAAAATTAAAATAAAATAAAAACCTATGGTATGGAAGCCTGATGTCTTGCAAAGCTTTGGCTTGGATAACAGCACTCTCCTTGGGAGAAATCTCTTAAGTTTTGGAGGATGTCTTCTCAGTTTCAAAGTAGTTGTATAGAGAAAAACCAGCATATTTAAACAGGATACTGGGTATCCACTAAATGCTTTTTTGTCTCTCTGATCAAGGATGAATATTTTAAGTAGGCATCAGTGTCTGTGTTAGGGATCTATGAAGGACTTAAGTGGAACAGGAGCTGGTGGCTGGATGTGCACTGACTGGTGAGGTGTTAACAAGGTGTTGTTTCTGAGACTCATAAATCAACAGTGCTTTAGGTGATGGGGGGAGAGAGAAGAGCAGCTCTGTAACATTAAAAGAATAACCTTTCTGGCCTCTTTTTCTAAACTGTTGATCTCTCTATAAAAGAGGATTTGCCCTGCTGTTCTAACAAGAGTGGTAATATATGTGTAATTAGAATTTAATAATTATTTGTGTGACTGGATCTACTGCATAAGCTGGTTCAAGTGATTGTGTAACCTTTGCATTGTGTTCATTATCTAATGTTAAAATAACAGCTGGAAGTGGAGAGACTGACATGCAGTTTTAAAATTACAGAGCCTGAAATTGCTGCTGTCGGTAAACATATGAAAATCTATTAATGACCTTTGAGCTCTCTGACTGAAAATGTTTTGTAACATAGAATACATTAAAGTTGCCTGCTACTATAGTGTATGTTTCCCATTTCTCAGCAATTGCCTAGGATATAAATGAATGTTTTGCTTCTGCCACAGATATCAGAATATTTGAAACTATTCTAGAAAGCCCTAAGGATATATTGAAACATTTGGCTGCTTGTTGTTTGTTCAAGCAAACCAGTTATAGAAGAGCTGCCCAGAAGCACGTGGTGTGCTCAGCCCCATCTCTGCTGGCCAGACTGACAGCTGCAGGCCTGCACTGTACAATGCATCTCTCCAGCAGCACGTGAGGAGGAGCAGGGGTGGCCAGGGTGGCACAGATGCACCGTCCTGGGCTTTTCATCAGCACATGTGTCATTTAGATAGTTAGAAAGGCATCTCTCTCCTGCTGCAAGTCATCCTGCTGAGAGCTTTCCCCTTAGGTTGCAGTAATGTGCTATGGGCAGCTGTTTCTGGAGAAGGCTGGCTTCTACATATTTCTTCTTGTTGAACCATTTATATTTCTTGTCGTTTGTTTCCCAGCCAGAAGAAACTACCAGAGGACTAATTATTGAATACACATTCTAGAGCTCATGACAGCTGAACTGAAAATTTTTGCCTACCACTGAGGGCAACTGCAGAGTTGGTAAAAAAATGCCTCTAGTGTAATGGTGTTTAAACATAAATTAATTTCTAACGCAGCACCAGGGATCAGGATATGGCTGTTTTTATTTCTGGAGACTCTCACCCCTACAGCAGAGTTGGCAGGAGCCAGTTTGCGAGCTCTCGTCTCTCCTGGTGCGGCGTTCGCTGGCTCTGTGCAGGCTGTGTCAAACTGCGGCTGAGGCGGAGCTCGCAGCCGGCTCTGCTGGAGCTCAGGAACGTTCACCCCTCTGTTCCGCAGCAGCACTGGGAACAGCACCCTTCCTGGAAGGTGGGAATAAAGAGTGTAGGCTGGAAGCAGAGTCTCAAAACGTCTGCAGTTACTGGTGGAGTGAACGCGTTCGAGGCTGTCACCGTGTGGGAGATTCGTCTGGAGCTCTCATGCTGTAGGTGCTACTGCCTTAAGAGCAGTACATTTCTCATGGCTGTGTTTTAAAAGTGTCTACCATGAAGTGAACGTGTGGTGGAATCCTAAAAAATAGAGAAAAACTTCATATTTGACAGGTGGAAGCTTTGAATTACTTAAGAAACCAGGCTGAGGTTGTGTTGAAGTAACATTTGTCATGACCAAGCTACCCTAAGGTTATAGCTGTATCTCTTCAGCTGCAAAATGAAGCTGCTCACATGGTAGTCAGTACAGTCATACTGTGGTTGTTGTGTATTTCACACGGTGAAGATCAAAACTTTAAATGCAGAAGTATAGATGGAGGGGAGCAATTTAGGCCCCTGTCTTTGGTAAATGAGCCATGTGTCCAGTCCATCTGCCCAGCCTCAGCTTGGCTCAACTCCATTTCCAGAGTCCAGCTCATGGAAGCATGACATTCTCCCCTCAACAGAGGTAGAAACAGCTATGTTTTCTCCTTTTGTTATTAATTTTAAAGACAGATGTAGTATTTCTTAGCATTCCTGGCCGGAGGCATTTTTACTCAACATGGTTTTTTTGGTTTTATCTGACTAGTTTAGATGAAAATTGGTAATGATGAATGCATCCAGCTGCTGCACCAGTTTGTGCTGGTAGGATCCTCACGCCTTTTCCTTTGGCAGCTTTGGGCCAGCTGGGGACTGGGGACTGTGTTACCTTCCTGGCAAGATTGGAAATGAGTGATGAAATGGCCACATCTGGCTTCAGGGAAGGAGCTGCTTCTTCAGGTCCTAATTCTGGCACTCTGTAGGAGCTGTTTGAATTCAATGAGTGCCTGTTAGAATAATGTGGAGAGAGGGAAATTAGTTCAGATTAACTGTTTAGAGGCTGCTCTGTCAAGAAGCATGTGGTTGCTGGTTATCATCAGCTTGGGCTCAGCAGTGTCCTTGGATATTGGCACACTTGAGGAATGTCTTCCCAAAACACTGGACCCTGGAGTGAGTGCCTGACTCTGTCACTTGCTTACTTACTGGATACCTTTGGAAGTTAGTTGAGATTGGTGGCCTCAGACCACATTCTTCAAAATGGGGGCGTATTTGCATAGTCTGTCACTTGTGGGATGCTGGGCGGTGTGTGGTGCTGCTGCCATCCCTGATGGGTCCCTTGGGAAGGAGCTCCCGGGAGGATGGGATTTTGCAGGAAGGATGTGCTCTGTGCTCAGCATTCGCACCCGGCAGCACAGCGATCAAATCAGCTGGAGAAGGTGCTGTCTGACAGGCACAAGCTCTCTCCAACTCCTTTGTACACAACATAAACCAGGCAGGCTGAGCTCCCAATCTTGGCTGAAAGCGGCTTCAGCCAAAATGTGCTTTTTATCTGCAGTGGAAGCTGGGCAGGGTGGCGTGGTGGTGCATGGGCAGCAGCACCTTTCAGCACTCCTGCAGCCTGTAAAAGCTGGGCAGGCTGTGCTTGCAGCATG
>NW_008238337.1:6716275-6782799 GCF_000691975.1 Corvus brachyrhynchos
ATCTGCAGTGGAAGCTGGGCAGGGTGGCCTGGTGGTGCATGGGCAGCAGCACCTTTCAGCACTCCTGCAGCCTGTAAAAGCTGGGCAGGCTGTGCTTGCAGCATGCCTCATTTCATCTACCTGAAAATGGTGCCCCAGCTTCCCTTCAATCATTTAAGCTCCCTTGCTCTCTGACACACTTTCCGCTGACAGTAATTCTGTGAGCACTCGTCGGGCATTTACTGCCATCACTAGAGGAAATACTGATGGCTTAAAATGGGATCATTTCCTTTCTGATGGACAGCAAGCACCTGTGGGAGTTCTAATAGCTGTGCAGTGTCTGTGAGTAGGCAGCGAGGAAGACGGGTGCAGTTCTCTGCAGTGAGGCGCCCGCAGGCTCTGAGGAGGAAATTGCAGGAGAGGGAGAAAATCATGGCTGGCTGCCTGTGGAGCTTGTGGAGTGCAGTTTCAAACGGGAGATTTTGTGTATCCACCTCCCCGATGGGTGATGGGGGAGAAAGGCTTATACCAAAAACATGGACAACCATATGCTCACATCTGTGCGCATTTCCTTGACCTCTTACTAAACTGAAGGTGTTTGCTGTGTGCATTCTCACTTTTATTGTCCCCCAAATGACTGTTAAACATTCTATTTCCAGGTACTTCCTCCTACTGTGGAGGGAGAGGACTGGATTTTTCCTTGAGTAATTGAAAAGGAAGGGAACAGTATCACCCCCTTTCTCCCCAGTTTTTAGAAACAATTATAGGGCCCAGCACTATATCATTATTTATTCAGGTCTCATGCAAGCAAAAAGAGCAATCAAAGCCTTGTAAATTCAACGTGGATTGAAGTGCATTTAAAAGTAGAGTGAACTGACCTTCCTTTTGGTGATTTTTGATTATGTTGTCTTGAAGTAACATTTGTCCAAGCTTTCTCTACTTGTTACTGTGTCTTTGATGTCCTAGAAGCAAAGGTCTTAATTCTTGGGAGGCACAACAAGCGGGTGTTCAGCAGAGTATGGCAGCTTGCTCTTCAGCTATTCATAGGTGACAGGAACGTAGCCTCTGGTAATAAATTTGAGTGTTTCAATTACAGCGAGTTTCTTGGTTCATCCACTTGTATTTTTAAGTTAAATCATGAATCATAAACCTGCAAACCAGTGTCAGCTTCAAATGTCTTAACATTTCCAAATCTGTCTTGTCAAAAAGTCATCTTATTCTTGAGCTAAACGTGTGACAGGGTCAGAGCAAATGTGATGCATTTTAAAAAGCAGGACCCAAACTCATCTGGAATATGTCAGCTGTGAAAGGAGAATTGCAGTCCAAGGTTAAACAAGCAAGGATTTCATTTGCAATCATTTTAATTGATATTGATTGCATTGCTTGAATGTAGGGTCAAAGCAAGAAAGTCACTTCAAATCTAGACTCTTGTTTCTGCCTTTTAAAACAGCTTTAGTGCCTTTGGCTGAGAGGCTGGGGGGGCTTGAGTTATATGTGCAGTGGAGTTCACAGTGGGGGAGAAGGGAGGGCTGGAAAGTAAAACAAACAAGTGTGTGTTATATTTCAGGAGAAGTGAGAACTTCCCCATCGGTGGAAATTGAGCCGTCTGGCTGGACGTGCCAGCAGACTGCTTCCCAAAGTGCCCTGAGCTCTGGGAGAGTGAATCCAGGCTGGCCTCCTGCCGTGGGGGGGCTTCCAGCAAGGAGCCACAGTGCTGAGCTCTGGGCCAGCCCTCCTTCTGCAGTGCCTACCCCTGGCTGCCCTCACTGACAGCAAACTCTGCCCCACAGCTCTCCAGAGCAGAGCTCAAACTTCTCCCCTCTCCCACTGTTAAATGTGCTTCTGCTCATTTTCGAGATCTCCAGTTGCGTTTGCTGCCTGTTCAGCATGCTGAGTTCAAATTCAGTCACCTTGGTGCGGTCCTACCTGATACTCTCCAGTGGTCCTTTTTTATCCTTTTTTTCCTTTCCTTATCATTCACCTTATTTCATTAGCCTGTTGGCTATTCATCTCTTACTGTGCTAGCTCCTATTCTTGCAGTGGATTCTCTCTCTCTACAGACTGGTCTTCAAATCCATGCTTTAAAGTTAGTCTTTTCTCATATATATCTCCAGTATTATCTTGCCATTTGAATGACTGTCTCCTGTGTCCCCATTATGCAAATAAATGGACAGTAGGTTTGCATTTGTAGTGGTCCTGTCTGTATTTGTAATGTGTTTTGTCTACTCAGAAGCAGGAGAAAATTGTCAGCAATTGTTTCTGTGGTGCTGGTCTATAAACTGAGTATCAGGTCAATAGGAATATTTAAAAATTAACCTAATTAAAAATAAATCTGTTTCAGGTCCTTTCTGAGCCAGGATCTCTCCCTGAACTATTAAACAAACATGTTTGACAACCCTACTGCTAATTGCACGATAAAGTTGATATAAGGATAGATGGTACTCGGATCCTCAGGGCCTTTTCCATTGCAATTTTTTGAGAGAAGCTGGAGGCAGAAACAGGGACAAGCAGGGTCAGTTTTAGAGACAGCAGTGGTTTTTATTTCCTTTGTGTGGATCCTTCTCCTATTTGATGTTTGGTAGGATGTTTCACATTCCCCAACTTAAGGAATAAGTGCTGCAGTGAAGAGCTGTGGAGAGAAGCTAGAGGCTGTTTCCCTTCTGGGAAAGCAGCCCATATAATCTTCTGAAGTTGGCAGAGGCAGTCTGGTAGGAATGGAGTGTAACCAGTCCTTGGCTGAGCCTTGCAGTGTCTGATGGGCCCTGGGGATGGGGGATTGTAGTGGACTTGTTTTTTGCACCAGGGCTGCATTTTGAACTGATGCTTGAGGGCTAAGGATAGTTATTTTATTATCTGTTGGTGTTATTTTTACCCTCTGCATCCCAGCAGCAGTTTTCATCTAGCTATGTGGGTTTTGGACACTTTCTTCAGGTTCTTTAAGTGTTCCCTGTGTATGAAAGGTATTTACAACCACTGCCTTCCCCTGCACACTTTGTGATCTCAGAGCTGTGTAAATTCAGAGGATTAAGGCTGAGTTTGAGCTGGGCTGAGCAAACAGGCAGTGATAACTGCAGCCAGCGGACGGCTGTGGGATGTGAGCTTGTGCCAGGCTCCTCCAGGGCTGATCATTATTTCCTGATCAAACAGACAACGTGGAGTCCGTTGTGCAGAAGTCTCTTGCTGTGGCATTTTAGGGGTAAGAACAGTCTCATTCCACAGCTGAGGGCTGTGCACCCACATTGCTCCTGGCTTTACTTATAAACTGAGCAGTGTGTACCTTGAGTGTCTTTGAAGATTGCAGCTGTGCCTTGGTGACAGAAGAAAAGTGGCTTTTCAGGAGGGAGTGTTCCAAGTGATTAAAAGTTCCTGCCAGATCCACTGCAAGCAGAGCTACAGTTGCATAACTAGCTTGGGCTGAATAGTGATGGGAAAAAAAAAAAATCACAAAGGTTTTTATTGTGGACTCCCAAAATCTCTTGCAGAGCCCAAGTTACATACTTGGGTTGCCAGCCTTTGCCAGGGTCTTTGTCAGTGGATCTTCACAGCTGCTGGTGTGCGAGGTATTCCAGGGAGAGCTGGAGGAGGTATCACAATCCCATTTTCAGATGAAGTGTTCTTTGGTGCCTGTACATCCAAATAAACAAATAGGAAGATAGAATCTGTGTGTTTCATGGAGTAACTGCCAGGAAAGAGGCTCTGAAGAAAGGCCTAATTCTTCCTTATCTGTAACCATGCAGCCAATTAGAACCATCTGCTCTCCGTCTGCAGCCCAGACAGACAAGGGGCTGCAGATGGAGAGGCTGTAGCCTGCCCTGGAAGGTGTCAGAGAAATTCTGAAGTGAGGACAGGTAGGAGACAGTCCTGGAAGCAATGAATAGTAAGGAACAAAATAGTATTCTATATTCTGGTGCAAGATTTAGCAATCTTGTTTCTGGAACTGAGAAGAGAGAATGGAGGGGATTTACTGGACCTGCGACAGCAAAGGTAGTCAGGTCTGCAGACTCCTGGGTTGAGCAGAAACCATAAGGCTGATGTGGAGACCTTTTGACTTTGGGGTCTGACTTCAGGTACTGTCACTGTGTGAATCTCTAGGCTTTACATGATATGGAAAGGGTGAAAATATCTGCTGCTCTGGGCTTGCGAGGGGGGAAGGCTCCAGTGGGGCAGTTTGTTAGGAGGCCAGTCTCACCTGCAGGCTGGGCTTTCTGGATTGGAGTCAGTCAAGGTACATCAATAAATGTCCACTCTTGTGATGTACTGTATACTCTGGATGTGCTTAAATTTTCTAGCAATTGCCTGTGCACAAGCACAGATGCCCATCCCAAAATAGTATGCTCTTGTGCTAAGTGAGGTCCCCAACTTGGAGGTCATAAACTTTAGTAAAAGAGCAATCACTGGAAGGCTCTTTTAGTAGAGCAAATAGAAAGGAAACAAAGCAGGCAGGAACAGAAACCCCATTAGCCCCCTCCTGCTCTCTGCCTGAGGCTGCAGAGGTCTGCATTTAGCAGCCTGGAGAACACCCCGCTGTCACCCTCTGTCAGCAAGGACATGCTGAGTTCAGTGTCCTGCCTTCTCAGGAAAAAATCCTGTGAGCTGTGTCCTCTGCTGAAGCAGGAGGGAATGGGACTCTGGAGTAGGTTTTCTTGTCACAGGCTGCCAGACGTGGCTTTGTCCCCGTGGCTGCTCCAGGTCTTCCTGTACTGTCCTCCCTCTGGAGGCAGGAGCAGCCTCGGCCTTGGGGCTTAATTCGCGGCTGTTTGGAAAGTGCTTGAGATTCTTGGATGCAAGTGGCACTACAAGTGAATGAATTATTTCCTTGGCTTTGATCCAGCTATAACTGTATTCCATGAATTAATTTTGCTAGTAGCTCAGCGATGAGACAAATCTTAAATCTCCAGACAAAATAGGGATAAAAAAGCTGCATATCAAAGTAGGGAATTTTGTAGGATTCAGTAAGGAGAAAAACACAGATTTCCAGACCAGTTCTGTGGTGAAAGGAATCGTCTGAAAACCTGCAGTGAATGTGCTGTGTGGGTACCAAGGGAAGACTTTCCCTGAAGCACTAACAGAGACCCAATCACAATGTGAAACCAAATAGAATTTAAACCAAAATGGTAATTTATTGGCTTTGAAGGCATCTTTAGAAGTGAATGTTGCACCTCAGGCCAGGAGTGCATGATTTGCTGGTGCTCTCAGGTGGTGGCATTCCCCTGCCCCAGCCTCCTTTCTCCCCCATCAGGGGTCCATGTCACTTCATGCAGCATCTTCCATGCACCCGCTGTCACGTCACAAGCTGCATATGGCTTTGTGAAGAAGTGCACATTTGTGGTGATTTCTGTTTCTAATGTTTTGCTGAGTATCAGTTAGCAGATATCATTTCCATGCGGCCAGTTTTTGATTAGTTACTGAAGATTAGCATTTTGATTTTCATCTCAGTAGCTTCCCAGTAAACAGCACAATATGACCTTCCTTAATTGGCATCTTGAACTCCTGCTTTAAAGTGTTATCTTTAAACTAAAAGCCAAACTGAGCAGCTAAACACTGATTTATATTCCTTATTTTATCATTCATGGAGAATAATGCCAGACAGGTATTTTCCTCACTCTTTCACTAGTTACGGACTTGGCAAGCTGAGCTGTGTTCTGGTGTGTTCTGCACTTCCAAGACAGTGATAGGTATTTTAATTTTGGTGGAAGGGGTTGTATCTTTGGGGGTTTTGCAACTTGCTGTATCTGTGTGTGCTGTAAGACGAGCCTCCAGCCCCACAGGACCCCTGCCCAAGGTGCACAGAGGTTGGGTGCTGGCTGATTGTCTGGGAGCCTGGGCTGGAATTGGAAACAGCTCTAAGTATTTTATTGCGTGGTTCTAATTTCAATGTGTCTGTGACCCTAAAGTGCCAGTGCATCATCTCACTTCCCAGGGATGGGTAACTTTAAACAAGTGAGTGATTTGGAGTGGAATCAGCATGTTGCACACTGAGGCAGTCAATTCACTAATTAAAGGAGAGGGGGAGGAAGTAATCTGGAGCAATCAGCAGGGCATTTCATTCCAGTTCCTAATTTTCTTTTTTTGTTGGGCTTCAGTTTTTGAGAGACTAGAGAGCTAATGATTTTCATGAGCTCTCTTGCAGTACTGAAGGTGGTGTGTGCATTGATGTGAGCAGTTGTATTGTGATCTCCATTCATGTAAGATACAAATATCTGTCATGTAACTGCTTGAGTCAAAAGCAAGGCATTTAGAAAAATATCTGTGGCTGAAGCTGACAAATTTTGGCATAGTAAGCAGTGCTTTTAAGGTATTTCCTAATTGATTTACCTCACATAAAAAAATAATTGGAACAGATACTCTGCAAAACATTCTCGTAAGAATTCAGTTTTTATCCTTGAGCAGTTAATAAAAGACATAAGGGAAAATTTATCTAGCTTTAGTGGCCCACTGTCATAGTGATTTGGCATATTATTTCTTCAACTCCTTTTCCACACGGTGTGTGTAGGGAGTTTGGTACATTGTCACCAGGAGTTCAGCTTTCAGTCCTCAGAGATGTCAGGGATAGCCGGAGTAATTCCCTTCTCTGATCTCTCTTCCAATGTTAATCATTATGACATGACATACCCGCTTTTAAGCTGTGCTTAGATTGTGTGTTACAGCCCTGGTTCAGGGCAGACACTTAACACTTGGAAGTGTTGAACCTCTGTTGTGTGTTTGGATCCCATTGATCTCTCTGGCTCAGGGAATGCGGGTAGGGCTTTAGATGTGCCTTTCTCCATATGAATGCTGCTGTGAATCAGAGACTGTCAGCCCCAAGGGGGGTCTGATGTGTTTAGTTCTGAGATCAGAAACAAAATAAAACCCACCTCTGTTTCAGTTGAACAGTTTAAGGCATGGTGATTTTTTCACGTGCTGTTGACGTATGGTTTCTGAATTAATCTGAAGTGAACTCATTTTCATAGCCAGTTCCAGCATCACTGAAATGAATCAAATACATAGCCTGGAGAGTATTCATCCTAATCTAATCTAAAATTACTGTTTGCATTGTGCATGCCTAATTATTCATTTTAAGTCATCTCTGGAAGAAACATTCTGTCTTGTTTGTTTTTATTCAATATTTATACAGCTCAGTTCGTAAAGGTGGCCTCAAAGAACTTAAAGAACTTACCATTCTTTTTTTTTAATCTCCTTTGCAGAAGGACATGTCACTAAAGCCTCAGGAGCGGAAGGAGAAATGGGAGAGGCATCCAGGCAAGAAACCTAGAGAATCTGAAAACTGTGTATCTGCTGAGCCCAGTGAAAATGGCCATAACAATGATGCGGGGAGCTCTGAGAGAGAGGCAGAAAGAGGCAAGGAACGGATGAAGAAGAAACTCCCCTTGAAGCTATCCAAACAGGTAGGGAAATTCCTTCTCATCTGAAGCGACCATCGTCTGTTGGCCACTGTGAAGTGTCCTTGCTGGTAGGTGAGGTTGTCACTGGAAACAGCTTCTCTGGTGACTTGTGCTGGTGAAAGCAATGCCTCTTAGAGGACTTGTGGCCAAGTGCACAAATCCAGTGTTCAGGGCAGGTTCCATAAGCTGAAGTGGAAGCCAGGTGTACTGAGTAATGTAGGAAGGAAGGAGCAGGCCTCCCTTGTATCCTGCAGCTTTGAGACAGTGCAGTGATTCATAGCATAGATTTGTGGCTCTTATGGTCATGGACACAACTAGAAATCATCCATCAGATCATAACTTCCTTTGGAGAATGTGTGCTGGGCAATGTGCACCCAGAAGTTGCAAACGTGGATATGTCCATCTCGTGAATCAAGTTTCACTTACCCCCAAAACAGTGTGTTGAGGGGGAGAGACTATTCAAGTATTTCAGAAGTGAAAAGTCATTTTGGAGGAAGTTGTGCTCTGGGCAGTCTTTCCTGTGTACCCTTCTAAAATGTGGGACAGCATTAATGAATGAAGAGTTGTGATGCTGGAGGGAATGATTCCAGAGACTCCCATCTGAGCAACAGTGTGTACAGAGGGCCAGGTGACAGAGGAAAGGCGCTGTGGCTGGTAGGCTTTTATCACTTAACTGCTGCTCAGCAGGGAGATTTGTTAGTGCCTTAGTGTGCATTCATCAGTTGGCAGTCCCCATGGCACAGCAGCATCTCTCTGTGGACACTTTCCCAGTTGTCCTTCACAGGGTTGCCAGTGGGAACACCAGTGTACTTGACCTTCTAGCATTTGTTCTGAGCTGAGAAACACACTACAATAAAAAGTGCTTTTTATTCCCCATTCCTCCAGCAGAAAAAGAACTGCTTAACCCAAGTGCACCTTCTGTTCCGTGAAACTAATCCTGTGCCTGTGCCAGACAGCCAAAGATTGAATTGTCCAGTTACTGGAAATGTTTTTTCAGACTTGCAATATTTTAAGATTTAAAAAGATGGTGAAGGTTATCTCATGTAACCCTCCCCTATAACTTCTCCACCACAGACAGTCTTTTGGGATGATGTTTTAGCATACTGGTTTAGAAGTGCTCATCACGTTTTAAATTAGAAATTCTCATGGTCTGGTGAAAGTTGTTTCTTCAGATCTAAAATTACACTGCAGGAAATCCAGTGCACAGTGGGGATTTGCATAGTTGTGGATGTGTGAGACAGTGGGGACGTTCCCTCTTCCTGCAGGAGGAAAAGGTTGTTAATAGTGACATCTTCTACGTGAAATTTAAAACTCAGTTTTACATAGTTGCATGCACTAGGGATTGCATGACACTTCCATAGAAGCCTCTGGGGTAAGAGATTTTGTTGCACTGGCAGACTCCAATTTCTCTCATACTCTCCTGCCTTAATTGACCAAATATTTAGTTTTATTGGTATTTTAGTTTTGAAAAATGGGGACATTTTTACTTATTTCTTCTGACTAGTGTTTGGCTGCCATCAGTGGTTAAATAGGGGATTTTCTGCCACATTCATAAAAACCTCAATTCAACTTTCATTGTTTAATTTTTTTTTAACCTGTAAGTATAAGTAATAAACTCTAAAAAGAGTGAGGAGCTTGCACAGAGAGTATCAAATAAAACCTGTGATGAGTGACTCATTAATACACTGTGCCTCTTTAAAGAAGTCACATTTAGAATTCCTCTCTTGTTGGAAAGTGAGTTTTTTAAAATACCTGCTATTATCCTAGCTGATACAGTTGTGAAAACCAGACAAGTTTGGAGGTCTGTAAGGATGATGAAAGTAGCAGCACAATCTAAGATACATAAACTAGGCTATTCTTAGTTCAAACTAATTATGCAAATGATACAGACAAGTTCAATAATTTTTCCTTCTTTTTAGTAACCACAAAGTTCACACCTAGAATTCTGGCATTTCCTGCCAAGCTGTCTAGACAAATTGGCTGTAATATTAAGTTTCCTGGAATTTGGGGGGTGATTTTTGCATCTCAGGGTTATTAAAGATAGGTTTATACCTAATTTGGATAGCTTATTGTAATTAATGCTAATTATATTGAGATGTTGCTTAGAAATTACTGTTCAATTTGCAGCTTTCCTTCTACTCGTATTCCTTCTCTTCATAATGCTACTGAATTGTCATCTTTTCTACGCAGCCTCCTCTAATAAATCAAATTGGGCATTATAATTATGGCATTCTGCTAATCCTTGTAGAGAGGTGCAAAGTGGTAAGCTGATTTCAGTGCCAGGTTGTCTGCTTTGTTTAGAAAATTAGATTTATACTTCACTCCATTTGACAAAGCATCCAGATTGCTATTGCTCCTGAATATTTGGTTGTTCTGTACCTCAGGCTATGGGGAGAGGGCTGCAAGAACCAATCTGTCCTTTCCAGCCTATTACTCCCAACTGTGTGTAAAAATCATTCAAACACATTTATCTCTTGCTGTAACTAAGCAGAGGGAGAAAAAGGCATTTCAAGTAGTTCTAGGTCCTTTAGTCCAAGATTTATCAGGGTCTGGGGCTGCTCTCAACACATGTACACAGGGAAAGGTGCTGACTTGAAACTGCTGTTCTACAATGGGGGTCAACAAAACCTCTTGCAGTCATCAGGATCAGGTACATCAAGGAGTGAGAAAATGTTGAAAGCTGTGGTGTATTTCCCTGTAGCCAGAGTGGCCTGCAGTATATCCAGCCCCTCTGAAAGGCTGGAACTGCCTCCAGCACAGGAGCATTCCTTGGAAGTTGAGTCATTGCCTTTTCAAAAGGCCGTGTCCAAGGCTAACCCAGTGGTTGGGGGAAAGGAGTCCCCACCACAGCTGCACACAGTGCTGGTGGGGGAGAGCAGCCCATCACCCGTTTAAGGGATTTAAAGGGTTGGATGTACGATTTGATTCAATTAAGTAAGAGATACATATAAAATGAAACCTCTTAGTTCCAGTGCTCCCTTATGTGTCCTAGGTCATTCCTCTAGTTTTTGGAGAGTCGCTCTTTGAGTCGGTCTTTGATTAGTCTTAGCTGAGCTGTTCTTCTCTTTTCTGGTTTCATTTTTGGAGTTGCTTATTCCTCCGAAAGTCTGAGCACCATGGGTGTAGAGCAGTTGGGTTTTTGGGGGTTTTCTTTTTTTTTGGGGGCTTTAGTCACATTCATTGCCCTTTCTGTACAATGACCACCTTTGGAAAAGAGTTGGGGCTAATAGGAAAGAGTTGCTAGTATTTCCAGATAGCTTAGCTTTAAGCTCTCTGTTTAGTCAGCTTGGGAGCATCGCGGTGTGTTGAATATATTTAGATGTTAAATGCTGCTGTAATAACACACTGTTCTGCAAATAGTCATTTGTCACGAAGATTAGTGTCTTACACCTCCTCCTTCCTTTTCTCACCCACTGTTTAAATCACCCGAGATGAGGAAGAGTCTCAGAGAAGCTGAGGAGCACAGGGTGGTGTAGCACGTATTTAGTGCTCATAAATAGCGTGCTGGCTTTGGAGCATGGGAGGAGAGGGCAGGGGAGTTAACGCGGTCGTGTTGCTCCGGAGGCTTGACATCTCTGTGACTTCAGCAGAGCTTCCTGGAGGGAGGGAAAGCACAGCTAATTCCTGAGTCTCATTCACTCCCCAGCCTTCCCCAAACTGCTGAGAGCTATCAGCAATTAATGTATCTTGTTGCTGTGGCTCTTGCTGGACTGGAACTGCTAAATTGCATTAACAAGTTTGATTACCTATTCATGTGGTTTTTCTGTGATGCTCATCATCTCATTATCCAACATTCATTAATGGATATAACACCCTCCCTGCCCCCCAGGAGAGCCGTGCTCTGGGTTACTGCTGATCTGAGCTAAAGGTGATACACTAAGTCATTTTTTCCATCCAGGATGCACGTTGTTTCTTCTGATGCCTAGGTGAAAATTGATAGCTCCTTTTCAAACCATTTACGTACCCTTGTTTGTGTGTGGTGGTGGTGGTGGTGGTACTGCAAGGCTGTGGGGCCTTTCCCAAGACAGAGAGAAACGGTCTAGAAACTCGTCTGGATAATGAAATACTTTGTGTGGAAAATTTCTTTTGGCATTATATTGTTTGTGCTGACGCTTGGGCAATAGGAGAGTGTAGCTGCTTGAGGTTTACTTGTATTTTTTCTGATAATAAGAGTAATTGGAAAGCTTGGACTTGAAGCCACTGGTGGGCTGGAGGCTGTGTGTGCTTAGTGGTGCACAGATGAGAGACTGAAATGTCCCTTTCATAGCTGGGGTTCGGCAGCCACATAGGAGAGTGAGTCTGAAAAATAACCTTTGGAGTCTTTGTCTTTAGCCAGAGGACATGGATAAGCCTGTTCTTCCATGTCTTAATAACGTAGCATTTGGAAGCTGAATTGTGTCTAAGAGGGTCTAGATATAACAGTAACTTACTCTGTTACCTTCAGTATCTCAGGCTTCTAAAACCCAATGAATTCTAGGCAGTCAGCTTACCGGAAAAAAAAAAAAAAAGAAAAAGAAGAAAGGTTGCCTTTAATGTGGGTTTTGGGGATTGGTTTGGTTTGGTGTGTGCTGCTTTGGTGTTTGCATTTCGCTGCTTTTGAACACTGAAATTATACAGACTAGTTTCTTTCTGTTTCTAATTGATGTTACCCTTTTTGTTAGCAGATATTGTTATTTAAACATTCTTTGAAACTAAACAACAAAGCAAGAGGAAAAAAGGCCATTTTCTTTTAATCAGTGAAATGTTGCTTAAAAGCAGAATCCACTTCTACCTTTGTAAGTACAAGAATGTACAATTTGGATATGAAAGCTCTGCACTGATTATTTTTAAGTAGGCATTTGTGTTGGCTGGGAGGGTAGGGCTGATCAGGTAGTGCCATTGCCTGTGTGAAGCTCCTGTTCCAGACTTTGGCCAGGCTGTCTGGAAGGGTGAAGTCTCTGTCCCAGACTTTGGCCAGGCTGTCTGGAAAGCTGGGGTTTGACTTCTCCTGGTGCTTTGGTTCCATCCAGCGTGGCCGTGGCCAGCAGTGGAGGTCACTGAGCTTGGCGAGTTGTGGTGCTGGGCTCCAGCAAAGCCTTCCCAAACACAGACTCCCTCCTGAATTTATGAACAGCCTCGCTGGCTCCAGAGCTCCTAATGAGGGTGTAGAGCAGGGTCCTGGCCCCGGGGATTTGGGAGGAGGCCTTGTTCCGGCTGAGCAGGGCTGCAGGCGCAGCCACAGATGGCCCTGCCCTGCTCTCTCACGCTAATCTGCAACTGCAGAGACTCCACAGCTGCCTGGGAAACCACTGGGGAGCAACGGTGCAAAGTACTGAAATGGGCAACACGGCATTGAGGCATTAGGTTTGCTAATCCAAGGCCTAAAATCTGCCTCATTTCAATCAATAGCAATCTGTTTGCACTGTCAGGAACTAATTTAAAAATCTGCTTTAAGTCCCAGTTAGGCACTTGGTATTCTGTTTTCTGGATCAAAGTAGAGGGAAGCAGTAGGCATAGCACAGCAGTGGCAGGAGAAGGAAAAATCCTTTGTAAATAAAAAGTGGATGTTTATTTCCCAAATGAAACCCTGCTATTACAAAGAAGTGCTGTTGTTTTTGCTAAATTTATCCAAGAATTCATCGAGATTCTTGAAGTGGCTGCAGAGCCTGCTCTGCAGCAGAGGGAGAACTTTGCAATGTGTGTAGTTTGTTTAAAATGCTGTACCAATATCAGACTATTAAAGTCTACATTATAGCTGTGGCACAGGTAACTTCATCTTGGGATTGCAGCCACCTTTGGAGAGCTACAGCACGGCTTCCATGACAGATTTCTGTAACACACTGTGCTTCAGGAGTAGTGCAAAACAGTGCCATCAACCCTCTGGGAACTGTGACAAGAGGCGGCCTTTGCTTAAGCCAGAAAAAATATATTTCAAAACCCTCTGCATTCTGGTAGGGAAACATAAATTGAAGAAATCATGCTTATTAGAATTGTGGGGTGTCCAACTATTTTTAGACTAATGCTGAAGAATGAAACAGAAGCATATGCTGGATTTTACTACACTGCAAATATTATTTTCCGAACAGTGATGTAAAGCATGTTTTGGCTGCTGGAAGTCTTATATGTAAGAGAATGTGGCTTTGTCTTTTTCACTGAATAGTGAAATGCTTGCTTGTCTGGACCAGTGTGTTCTGTAGCTGACCTTCCCTTGTCAGTATTGCTGCTCCATGTGTCCCCACTTGTCCCTGCTTTTGTTGAGCTCCCCTGATTCTGCCAGAGAGGTTCAGCTGGCTCTTGAGTGCAGCTCCTTGGTGTGCCTGTGCTGGGTTGGGCAGGGCTGGCTCACCTGGCCAGCACTTCACTGCCATGGGCTTTGCTTGGGTGGGGATTTGTTCTGGGTGTCAGA
The DNA here is from genome assembly GCF_000691975.1 of Corvus brachyrhynchos. Lineage (NCBI taxonomy): Eukaryota > Metazoa > Chordata > Aves > Passeriformes > Corvidae > Corvus > Corvus brachyrhynchos. Next base: position 6,730,022 of record NW_008238337.1, read on the forward strand.
GCAAGCAGGGCTTGGGGGCCCATGGGGACTGCCTTGCCACGAGCACTCTGCTCCCTGCTTTGTATTTAAGGATCATACTGCTGCTGTTACGGCATCAACCACGCTGTGTTCACTACCAGACCCCAAGGCTTTGCCTGCAGCACCGGCTTCTGCCTTCTTGGTCCCTGCTTTTCCTCTTCTCCAAGATTTCCATTTGTCCCCTCACTGCTCGCACTTCACAGCATCTGGCCAACAGCGAGGTGGCCAGCTCTCCAGATGGCTGCTGGCACTTTGAGGACATGTTGGAGTAGGTTTAGAGAGCACAGCGAGGAAAGCACAGGATGCTGCGTGGATGCCTGCAGTGGAGCTGAACTGCAGTGACTTCAGGGGCCTCAGGCCTCCATCGCGGCTCCCCACGGCAGCAGGCGCAGGAGCTGCAGCCCCAGCGAAGCGTGGCTGAGCAGAGCTCTGTAACTGCAGACATTTCCTAAAGGGAGCAGTCCAGGGGAAGCCGCTCAGAGCAGCTCTCATCGGGCAGGACTTGTCCCCAGCGAACAGGGGCTTGCAAACAAATCTTGACATGATGTTCCTGGTGGTTTCAAAGTTAAGAAAGGTCAGAAAATTCAAGTGGTAGGAAGATAGTTAAGCCACGCTGGTGCCGTGTAAGGAAGTGATGTTGTATGTATGTGGAGAATCAAACCAGTTATAAAATCCATGTTTAAAAACTCTTGCTGGTCACCTTTAACTTCTCTGCCTGCATTTAGATGACTGATAAGGACTTTAGGTCACGTTTGCTTAACTATAGCCTCAAAGAGGAGCAGAATAAAGGGAAACAAGTGATCCTCTCTTCTCGATGACAGTCTGTAAGTAGCTGTGAATGAATCTCATTACAGCAGCTTCTTTTGAAAGGGAGAAATATAAAGGAAATTTCATTGCTAACAACTTAGGTGGCATTAGATGCTATAAAAAAGGTTGTTGGTGGTCATTGGTTACATTGTTATAAAAGAGCTAAATGGTCTGTAATTTAGAGAAGGGGATTTAATTACACGAAGTAATTTACAGGAAGCTATAACCACTTGTATCTTTTTCCCTGTTGAATATAGTTGGTTGACACAATGCACAAAGTCCTCTTTCTTTTCCTTCTTCCTTCCTCTCATTTTTTATTTGTATGTTTCTTTTGGAGAAAGTACCAAGATAGAGCACTTCTATTGTAGTTGTGATTTTAGCAAGTTGAAAATGGAGTAGTGTGGGCTGTTTGAATAGATTCAAAACCCTGGCTGGAGGTTTTTACTGTACATCTCTTCATAGCTGTGAGACAGGACATGTTCCAGGTGTCCTGTGAGATGTGTAAGACCTTTTTCCTGGGTTCATTGTGGATGCTGCAGGAGGGGCTAGGACCCTGAAGAAGCCACAGTCTTTTTGGATGTTGTTTTCCTGATTTGGACAAGAAGCATCTGAATGGATAGTTAATTTGATTTAAGCACTAGCTGCCCAGTATTTTAGCTAACTTTGCAGAAGAGGCTTGGATCTGTTACCTAATTGTAGCCTATGTTCCTCTGCTTGCACCACATGTCTGCAGTGATATTTGGGATGATCACAGGTATTTTTATTGGTGTGAAATAAGCACAGTTGATGCAGACAGCCAATATTCTTCTCCTAGCACACTTATCAGTGTGATAACTAAACCATCTGCGCTGCTCCAGTCTAAATCTGAGCTGATTTAAAGCAAAGTGACATCCCAATGTCATGTGTGGTTGAGGCAGGATAAATACCTTTTTCATGAGGTGCTGTTACTTTCCTCATGCAGAACTTGTCCTTGCTCACTGTTGGCCTTGGATCTCAGCTTCTTCAGGAGACTGCTGGGATACCCAGTGTGCCAGGAGCTGTAGCAGGATTGCTTTGGCAGCTGCCAGTCTTTGCCTGAAGTCATTCAGTGGCACTGGTCCAGCTCACTTGGCTTTCCTCGTGGAAGCGTATCAAAGATGATGCTGTTTTCCACCGCTCAGTTGCTCTCGCCTCACAAACTGCAGCCTCGGGCAGTGTTACCCACATCCCTCAGCCTCTTTCTGTGTGGATTCTTAAGGGAGATAATTTTCATACTTCTGCCTGATGGATGGTTTACACGAGCTGTTGAGAATATACACAGCTTGAGTGAGCACATCTTTGGTTTGAAGGCATCTCTTAGGTAAAATAAGCACTTGCATTTTTCCTTCAAGCAAGGTTATTAGTAGCTATTCAGGTGAATGCCATTGCACAATTGTTTTGTCAAAATCAGTCTATTTTCCCTAATGTTTTGTCTTAAAGAAATACAAAAATTAAATAAAGCCAGTAGGGTTTTGTGATAGATTTAAAGCTCTTCCAAACTTAGTGGTTGAGAGAGTCCTAAGGTGTAGTTGGGGATGTATCTTTTAAGTCAGGAGTTGAAATATGTTGTCTGTATGTAGGTTTTTTGAGCTATTAGCACTCTAAATTGATTCTAACATTTTTCTGAAGTTGAGCATTGAAATTAACTTATTAAAAAAAAATCCTAACAAGGTTTCATTTATTAAGTATAGGAATGATACCCAAAACCTCTTACTATCGTCATATGCAAAAGTTGGGGCTTTTTTTCTTTCTGTTAGCTTTCATTCAGTTTTGCTCTTTCTCAGTTGGAATTGTTGAAATTATGAAGCAAAGTATTCTTTGGGTAGCTGTTGGATTCTGGATGTTTGTGTCTAAAGTCAACTGTGTAAATATGTGCAGGTTTTTTAATTTAAAAACAAATCTTTTATCTTCACCTTTTCTTCCCCCTTCCACTTTCTTCTGGTTAAAGGGTTTCAGTTGAGCTCTAGGGAAAGGAGCCCAGGCTCGATTCTTCCTTCAGCTGCGGATCCATTGCCAGCTAAAGATGAAAATTAGCAATGGGTTTCACTTTGCTCTCTGATGTTTCCTCCTACAGCTCTGCTTGACTCATTGACACTGAACAGTAAAAACAAGGAAAAAACTCTTTCCAGGGGAAATCTTATCCACTGGAATAATATTGCTCAAAGAATCCAGGGACAAGGTAATGGATCAAGTAGTGGGTGCTGTCCAGGGCAGCTTGAATAACAGTGCTGTGATGAAGAGCCCTGTGGTGCTGTAACATTGCAGCCTCCTGGAAAGTGGTACTAAATCTCATAAAGTTGTCTTTCCGTTGGTTCTCAAAGCTTTTGAGTGGTCATAGGGCAATATTTTATAATTTAGCATGACATTTATTGGCTGTAGTGTCAGTCAGAAGTGTCTCTTTGGAGTTAGGGCTTCAGTCCTTTTAGGATTGAAGATGGAGGTAGCTCAGTTGGACATTGTGGAATACATCAGCAGCTTTAACATGAAAAAAAAGAATGTTCCAGTTTCCAGTTACTTTTTAGCTTATATGGAGCAATTTCAGTGTATAAAGGTGTAAATGGGGATGGCACAAAGAAAGAGAGTCATATTGCAAGTGTTGCCTGAATTGAGGGCTTTGAACTTGTTCCACATTTGTACATGTGCTCTTTTTCTTCCTGGTTCAGACTGTGAAAACCGACGATACAAAAATAAACCAGTTATTCTTTCCTTACCGCATAGGAAATAACCATAACAGCAGAACAAAGTTGAGGTCCTCAAAACCCAAACCCTGTTCTGCAGAGCTGGATTTGGTGTTTTCCCACCATGTGCCCGTGCCCTCTGTGAGAGGGGCTGGCAGTGTGACCTGGAATGTTCCTGGGCCATGGTGGTGTGATGGCCGTGAGCCACTGGAGATTGCTTCCCCATTTTCGTCTCTCGCTTTCCTTGCGACTGCCTCATTTTGTTCATAAAGCAGCTTGTAATTGAGTGTTTGACAAAGAAGTGTTTACAAGCAGTGTTTCTTGTGCATAACTGCCTAGCTGAGGGGAATAACAATTTGGGTCTGAATTTCAGCCCTCCTTTGTCACTGTCGTATCATCGTCAGTGGCAGTGCTGTCTCTGCTTAAAGAGAAAGATGGATTAAAACTGTTTCAGGGCATGGCACCCGAGTGGGAATGCGTGGTCTTGGAAGAAGCTGTCAACTGTTCTTTGTGGCCCCTTTGTGGCTCATCCTTTGTCCATGTGCTGATTTTGGACCACACCAAGGTGTGTGCTAATTAATTACCACGTGTGGCGACTTAGGGTTTTTACACGTGGAGTCTGCTAATTTAGGGGGAATTCTATTCTGGCCATATGAAATGTGAAGTTGGAGTTCTGCCAGATGTTAAGCCTTCTCCAGCCATTGTGTGGGGTGAGATGCTGTCCTAATCTGTGTGGGGATGTGGTTGGAGTTTAGTCTTCATGGGTTGAAACAGTGCAGATGGGACCAGCATTATCAAAATAAAAGCCACATTTAGCTATCACACAGGAAGAAAGGGGATCTAGGATTAAGCTTTTTAGTTCAGGCAGCATGTGGGTGTTTCAATTGTCCATGCTAAAACCCTTCTGCAAATTATGCCAAGCGGGCAGGGTGTGAAGGGAATAGAAGCAATGAAGTTATGCATGAGTAAGGAACAGCTCAGGCTTTATTTAGACCCATTATAGGCCATTAGCAAAGGGTAATTTTTTTTTTTTTTCTTTTGAGGGAGGTGTCTTTAAAGGGGCTGTTTGCAGGAATTAGCCTGTTTGTTCAGAAGCGATGGGAATCAGCCATAAGGAGTAAGCAAAGACAATCCCTACAATCACCCACAAATAACTGGAGGCACGTGGAGCTCCAGACTCACTCCAGGTTGGGGGGCTGAATGGGACAGTTCCCATTAACATTGGTGCCAGTCTGTGACTAAAACCCACACACAGAGTCAAAATAAATAAATCACAACATATGAAACAAAAGTCATGCAGTCAGGCATGAGTAAGAGTGGTACTTGGCATTGTGACCAATGAGATTAACTCCTTTCCTGCTGCTTGATGCAAGCCTGAAGCGATTTCTGTAGCAAGTCTGCCAGTGTCAAATCTGCTTTTCTGGGTAGAGTTACTACTTACTGGTTGATACTGGTGTGTTGAGCAAAACCAGTCACAGCTTTACTGGCAAAACTAGGAGAGGGTTAATGTGGTGACTACGCTGCTCAGAGCATCTCTGAATTAGTGCTATTGCTTGTCGGAGTTATTTGACTGTAGCAATGTACTGAGCTGTTAAATTCCTGTACAAAGATGACCACACAACACTCACATCCAGAGTGCCTTTTATTTGTCCTCATGCAAAATACTGCAGGTGTTTTGCTAAGACATGTTCCCGATCCCCTTAGCCTTGTTCTGAATCATCCTGATACGTTGAGTAGCTTGGTAAATAAACAGTGTGGTTTTATATGCCTGTACAAATGCTGGTCTCTTACAGTCCTTTGCAGCTGGGTATTCCCTCCCTGTTTACCTGACTTGTCAAGAGCAGAGGGAGAAGAAAAATGTCTTTGTGACAGCTTTTTTTTTTTTCTTATAGTGAAGCAAAGGAATAAAGGGATTATTTTTTTCCCCAGTCAGTCTACCCACAGCAGCAGCACCAGGGACCTCTGGTAAATTGATCAAGGAACATATTTGACCTTGGGGCTGCTTGTTAGAGAACACTGCTATAGGCACGTTGTAATAGCAGATGTAATAAAGTCTGCATTGTCCCAGAGAAAAAACCCCCAGTAATTTGTTTTGTGGTGGGCTTTTTGTTGGTGTTGATGGGGGTTTTGGGGGGGTTTTGTGTGTGTGTTCTTTAGTAGGAACTGAATTGTTGTCTGACAACCTTGGGTTACTTCAAATAGGCATAAGCCTAAGGCATGGCCAAAAGCAGATATTTTGGTAGTTAATAGGGGATTTACTGACCCAAGAAACAGGGAAATAATATTTTTCAGGAATTGGCTATTTTTATAGTGCTTTGTGTTCATCCAACTATCATGTAGCTTTGTAAAGATGATTTCTTTCACAAACCCCTTTTTACTCTAGCAGCTTTTAAGTCCTTGCTGCTTGAATTGCATTTTTTTCCCTTTTCTTCAGCTACACAAGTATCACCACTCTGGATCTCAGCATTTACTGACCTGCCACTGTACTTTAAGAATAAGAATTTATTTACAGTCCCATGATAACTGCTCATCACAAATCACAATTTTTCTATGAGAGGGTTTCAGTGGCTTGAAACTTGGCGCTTGTGAAGTCTGAACACATGAATGTGTTCTTCCTATGAATAAAAGAATACAGAAGCGGATGAGCTGTTGGGAGTTTCTTCACTAGGAGGGTGATGAAGCACTGGCACAGGCTGCCCAGAGAAGCTGTGGCTGCTCCATCCCCAAGAAGTGTCCAAGGCCAGGTTGGATGGGGCTGAAATTGCCCCCATAAGGATTCCGTTAGCTGAGAGCCTAAATCCCAGTGACTTGTTGTGCAATGTGCTCCTCGTTCACTTAAGCATTTATGCAAATCCCACTTAGGAAGTTTGCTCTGCTTTCTAGTTTCATATTCTGATACCTTTTACTAGAATAAATGTCTTTCTTCTACTTTGATAGATCCAGGCACATAAAATGCACAAGCTGTTTTAAGATGTTTGTTGTGCTCCATTAATGGGGCTCAGAATAGGATTTCTGATCATTCCAGAGGCTTCCTTCTGTGGCGTCATGTGCTCATTTTCCTAATGGTAATTATTTATTTATTTTGGCAGAATGTCTGTAACTTACATAGGCAATAACAGGAATTTCTCCTGCTTCAGCTGTATTCATTTGCAGGATGTAGAGAAGGGAGAGGATTTTTGCAGCATTCAGCACCATGTGACCCGCATTGATCGGTGTATCCTGCTGTTCAGAGACCTGTGGAGATGTGCTGTAATGGCCTAAGGTGGATCTGCTAAACCTGCTAAAAAGCTGAAGGGCTTTTTCACTTGTTTTGTGCAGCAAAGGCTGTTAACACAACTACACAAATGGGAGCCCTTAGTTAATTCCTAGTTAAGTATTGACATACTTGTTGACTTGAAGCTTGTTCTGACAGAATTCGGATTCAATCAGTAGAAGTCAATCTTTTCTTTCTACCTATCCAAAAAAATGAGCTGTTTCCAGTTCTGAGCTATATATGTTAAAATAAAAATTAAACAAGTGATACATTCTTTTTCACTATCAGATAGTGGCTTTCACCTGGTAGTCACTCTGTAAGGAATTAACTTGTATGTGATATTTTTATTTCTGTATTGAATAGGAATCTTGCTCTAGCATGATGGTACTTGGTATCTGAGGTTTTTTATGTTTCTAGACAATGCAGACACATAATTTGAAAACCCCTTCTCCTCGTCCTCAAAAAATAACCCTGTCTGGGAGAGAAGGGAAGGCTGTATTCTTGTCAGTAGTGCTAGTTGGTAAAGTTGTTGAGTTTAAAGGATTTGTGCTACTAGATTACTGGGCAGGAGGGTAAATTGCTTAGCCATATCCTTTGTGTGGTTGCTTATCTGTAATGGGGAGAAAATAATTTTTACTTGCTTTTTAAAATGCTTGCAATACACAGAGGTAAAGTAGTAGGGGACGTGATGATTATTTTATTATCACACAGCAAAACACAAGACTATTTTTTCAACCTAAAGAAGTAAGGGAGGAGGTCATTGCTGTAGGAGCCTGGGTCTTGCAAGATTTAAGGGTCTAGCCTTAAGTTGTGGAACCTCATCACCCACAGACTTGTCTGGATTTGGAAACAGCGCTGGCACATCAGCTCAGAGCGGACTCAGAGCACAAGGAGCTGGTTCAGATGGAGGACACGAGAGAAGTGACTCCTTTCAAGTTAGTGTTTGTGCATCATGCAGGATTAATGTGCCAGATCAGGTGCCCGGGATGGATGCCAGCATCAGGTTTCAAGGGCTTGCTTAGAGGTGCTGAGCACCATTCAATGATTTAATCCAGCAAGAACCTTGCAGAAAGCTCTGGCAATTGCTGAGGATGATCTAATGCTGGTATTAATCATCATCTCATGATTGAGAACTAGGTGTGAGGGTGTTTCCACAGTGCAAACACCGGCAAGGATCTTGATAGCAAACTCGCTCGGCCAGTTTTTAAGCCTAACCATTTTCTTTTTCTTAATTATATACCCTCTAAAAGTCTTCTAGGGTGAAGAGCTGGTTAGAAGTACTGAATGTGTAATTTTGTGGTTTTCTGTCTTTGGTAACTGGCTTCTCTGGTGGCTTTAGGAAGGAATAGATCCACTTAAGGAAGCTTGAAATAGGACTCAGGTATCTACTACTCTGAAATAGCCCCACTTGATTATGAGCTTAGAGTATGAAATATATGTTGAGCTGATTGCAGTGAGCTATAAAGGCTTGCCAAGAAAAAAAAATTCTGCAATTCAGTGTTAATTCGTCTCTTTTATTCTTCCCAGAAGTGGCATTTGTTTATGTATTGCTCGTAGCTCAGAAACCCAGACCTTCACCTTTCATGTGGTCTTCTGGTCCTCCTGCAGCGAGTGCAGGAGCCCTTTGCTTTCCTCACTGACCTCAGAAGAGAAGAGGCAAAAGGAGTTGTTAAGGTCTAACCAGGTGTGAGGGTGGCAGATCTGTGCTTCAGGGGGTTTGGCATCCAAAAGATTTTCCCTAACAGAAGATGGGAGGGAAATAGCAGCTGCTGGTGGGTTGTGTTGGCACCTCCGGTGTTGGTGGCTTACATTCTGTTCACTGAAGCTAACTGGAAAATACTCCAAATTCTTAAAATTCTGCCTGCCCAGCAAAATCCATGGGGAGTGTGGCATTACTAGGCATGGGAATGATTGCCTCATTTAGCAACAAGTTATGACTATTCAGTGGCATAAGCTTCAGCAGAGAGGAGGAACAGGAATGCAGACCCAAGGGGATCCCAGCTTGTTAACCTCTGCTGCCTTGGGCTCTACTACCCTGTGTGTGTGCTACCTGGAAGGAAATTGCTGTGGGTGCACTCATCCATGTCACAACCCAACCTTCACTTTGCTTTGTAGATGTTCCCTTGGAGCTGCTCATGTGGAAGTGGGACACTTGGGCTCTGTGTGAATGTGAATGCATGTGCATGTCTGTCAGGTTTACTCTTGCAGCTTAACTGTAATTCATTACATAAAGCCTGTTTGTCACACATGACTTTAAATATCCACGGGCCAGACTCATGTACTAACTCCAGTGTCAGTTTTAAGTACAGAGAGGAGGGGGCTGCAGTTTACCTCAGATCTAAGCACAGAGGATAAATGTGGCCTATGATGGGAATCCTGCTCCTGAGCCTGCCTTCATTGAAGCATCAGAGGTTCAAGTGACTTGTCAAAGGTTGCAGAGTGAGGGAGCAACTCCACTGACGTTTTGTATCGGGAGCCTTCTGCTTCCCAGTCTGCTGCTGATTTACACTTTCATCCTCCAGTACACATAACTGCTGCTTTGAATTAAGCTGTGACACATCTTCGCTTTGGTGCAAAATTATTTCAAGTTAGACCTTGTAAAAGGAATGTCGTTCCTTCCGCTAACACCGTGTAGGATCAGCCCGTTCCCACCTGGTTCATATGCTAGTTCAGCAGCACCGACTAATAAATTACAATTATTGAGGTATCAATTCATCATGTCTGAGGCATGGTGTTGCCTGTTCCACTGCATTGACTGAAGCCGTTTGCTGGCTGCTAATGTACTGCGGTTTTACTCTGTCTTGTCCCGTAATGATGGGATCCCTTGTACCAATTTGAATCCTATTAGATTGCAATTAATTTCTCTCTGCTGCAAACTGAGGCTGAGTCAAGTGCTGTTCAGTGCAGAGCTTACAACACGGATATATCACAAGGGTGAAGTGCTAAGAACCCAGCCTGAACAATTTTTTAATCTGTGCTTCATGTTCCCCAACTTCCCTAATGACACTAATTAGCAAAGCAAATTCCTTGCTTTGGGAGCATGAGTGTGAGCAGGTGAGGAGCAGAAGGGTACTGGTTTGAGAATGAGAATCAGAAAGAGGGGCATTTGCAGAAAGTTGGTCTTGTGGGGGAGGGATCTCTGCCTTCAGGTAAAAGAGGTTTTTATTTCGCTGCAGTGGGACATTCTGCTACAAGACTCATTGAGCTGGCTTTGTTTCACAGTGAGTCATTTAATGCATGGAAAGTCCTGCTACAGAATCCATGAGGAGCCTGTTCAGGCGTTGCTTTGATGTTCTTGGAGAGTGCCTGGGCAAGGTTAGTGCTGTGTGAGGATCGATGTTTCTCTGGCAGTGCAGGTGCAGGCGTAGCCTCATGGGCGCAGTGTCAATACGCAGGTGCATTGAAACTCCTCCCTGAGAGGGAAATCCTCAGGGCCTCGGGAAATCTGTAAATAGTCTTCCTAAGCTCTGACTCTATAAACATTCTGAGAATGCCAGGTCACAGTGCAGTCACCTGGAGAATAGCAAAAGTAAAGTTGCTCCATGGAGGAAAACTGAAAAAAAAAAACCTCTTGGGACAAGAACCCCCATCTGTCCTTCTTGCGTATCAGTGCAGTGCTGGAGCTGTGCTTTCAGTGCTAAATAAATATGTAAATGTCAGCATGCAGTCATAAAACAAATTTTGTTTTATAGTTCAAGTTCAGATTTTGGAGAAGAAGGAACTTGATTGCACCATCACAATGCAGTTTCTGCAGGATAAATCGATCCTTGGAGGCAAACTAGATTAATACTAGGAGGAGACGGATTTAGAATTCGTCCTTCTTTGTGGTTTCTATAAACTGAGCAATACTTCTGGGCTCTTTGTTGCTCTAGCAATTTTCTCTCTGTTGGATGATGACCCTTTCAATAAGTGGTCATCCACATTGAATTTTTCTGACTTGGAGCTTAAAAACCAGGGTTTTTTATTGACTATAGAATTCCCATACTGTAGCTTGACCTCGCTGTTGGCTTTCTTTGGAGACTATACAGAGATTTCAGCTAATGCCAAAAGAAGCCGTTCACCTTTTAAGCTTTCTTTTTCCTGGCTCATAATCTACATCTGGGTGAAATATAAAGTATTGCTTATCTCTCATCTGCAAAGCTTCAGTAAGCTCTGGGCTACAAGTGTGCTGCCCGACAGCTGTGGCACCGCTCTGCAGCACCGGGAGCTGCCACGTCCCTGGCAGAGGCAGCTTTTGGGGCAGGCAGTTGCTCAGACAAAGTGGGCATATCACTTTAATTTTTCTTTACTTATAGAACCACTCAGATTGGAAAAGAGCTTTAGGATCAAGTGTTGCATGTAAGCTTTGTAAACTTACTGTCTTTGATGAACTTATGATTGCTGTCACATATGACACTGACAGCCCACTCAGCTCCCTTCAGGAAAGGGAATGGATTTCTACTCAGTCTAAATCCAAACAAGAAAAAGAAATGCTGTTACATATTAGTATTTACAATTTGTATTTGAAATATCACGTTGTATCTGTTCCAATTTTTTTGTTGGCCTTTTGCTGAGAATTTACAGCTCTCTGGGGATATTAGCACAGAAAAGATACTTGGGGTGTGGTCTGAAGGAGAGGATGCAAAGAAATTAAGGAAGCTTCTACTAAGGTATAATTCTAGTATCGTTTGTCAAGTTGAAATGGTTTTATCTTTAATTTTCAGGCAGGCACTATGAACATCATGTGCTGCTTTTCTCCTTAATTTAAGTAATTTTGTTCTACTGCATATTTATACTGTGTCTTACTACTATAAGTTGCTACAATATTACCTCTAAACAAGGCTTCTTGAAATGATTAAAAGTTGATGTTTAAGTGTACTTGTAGTTTTGGGGTCTTTCCACTGGAAAGAAATATTTCACCCTAATTTATACTACATAAAAATCCCCTTAACACAATCATAGAAGGAAAAAAGGTGGTTTCTCGAGTGAGGTGCAAAAGGCCTACAGGTCATCTCTAGATCCACATATGACCATCAGCAGGTTATTTAAGGTACTTTGCTCCCCGCTGTTCTATGTCTAAAGCCAGGCATAACACCTTCCTGTTACACACAGAAGTTGTAGGTTGACATTTTGTGACCATTACATATTCCAATATCCCTGAGACTGGGATAGCTTGTAAAGGGAACCACTCTAACCTTCCATGTGCTAGGAGCAGGAATTTGACTTTCAAAGACTCCCTTCAGAGCACACCTAATATAAAGCTATTAAATCTGCATGTCAGATTACAAAATAATGTAAATGGTGGACGTTGGTGGATGAAGGATACTGATGACAGTCTCTGGACCCTGTCAAAGTGCTATAAAATCAGTCTTGGCAAAATGAAGGTTTTGAGAGTACCTTGTTAAATAGGTTTGTGTGGGGATTTCATGCTGGGCTTTTGCTTTGAATTACTTGGTGCTGGTTAGCAGAGGAGAGGTGGTGACTTTCCAGCTGCCTCCATGGGCTGAATGCAGCCTGCAAGACGTGTAGGGTTTTTTTTTGCTGTACTTCGAAGATATCTCTGGATGATGGACCCCTGATTTACTCCTAAAATTAAAATTGTAGGGGGGGATAGGTCCATCAGCCTGACACGCACTGATTTGTGCTCTCTCAGGTGAGCAGTACTTCTTGGGAAGAGAAGTGCAGCATGGCACAGATAAGCACGTTGAGATGGAGCTCCAGGGAAGCAGAGCACGGCAGGTCTCCATCCTGGTTCTGGGCTTGGAATGCCGTATTTCCGCACCAAGGCTTCCTGTCTGCCCCCTCCTCCTGAGAACTGCTTTGCCTTGCAGGCTGCCCCAGTGACTTCAGTGAGTGTTGGAGACTGACTGCGAGCTGGTTGCAGTCAGAGGAGTTATTTTTACAGTTTGCATTGCTGGAGGGTCTGACCTGTGTTCCCCTCTTTGCAGCTCTCCCTCCCATCGCCGTGCCGGGGATGTGAAATCCAGAACATTTCCTAACATGCACTTGGCAGTTTGTGTCTGTTTCTCTCCAGCTGACTGGGCAGTGGGGGTTGTGTGCATTGATTGCTGACCCTTTGAAATGTTGGCTCTTCCAGTTGCTTGAATTTTTTATAAATATTAAGTCTCTGCATAAGTGATCTTGTACAACTTCTACAAAGCATAAAAGAGGAGAGGTTAAATTGAAAATGAGGTATATTGGACTTCAGAGCACAAAGATAAATACGTATTTAAGTTGAAGTTTAAAAGAATAGTTCCTCTGGATATGTACTAGTGGGTTCAGAGGGTAATTTTTTTTTTTTAACCTTAATATGTTCCACTCTAGCTGTGCAGATCTAATTAGCATGAGCAGCACTGACAGGACTGCGGCACTATCGCTTGCAGGCAAACTGGGCAAGGCAGGAGGAAACCAGAGTCAATGTTCTGGACTTTTTCCCTATTTATCATTAAGTTTCATTCATCTCAGTCCTGGCAACTTGCTGATGTTTCCTGTCAGTGGCCTGGTCAGGGAGGATATTCCATATGCTGCATGAACCCACGATGTCAGTGGAAAGTGTGGGCACTCCAAATATACTGCAAGGTAGGAACTCCTGGATTATTTCTCTTTGGTTTGGTTTCTTTTTTCTTTTTCCTTCAACTTTTCTTAAGCTACTGGTTCTTAGGATAAGTGATGCATGAAGACAGTAAGTGACAGCCAGTCTTATCTTGTCTTCAGTCTTTTTTTGCTGGTGCACCTTCAAGGATGTGACCATCTCCTTTTGTTCCTCTGCCACTTGACATGTCCTATTTGGCTTCTTACAGAAGTACCAGACTTTGCATAGATCCATCTGTGTTCTTCTCAGGGGCCCTCTTTGGAAAACACATTTTCCAGACAGGAAATTCTTCAAGAATACTGCTGGGTACTTTTGTAGTAACACAGACAAACCCCTTGTGAACATCCTCAAAGTGCAGAGTTATTTTCAGATCAGAGATAGATTTTAAAAGTTAAAAAGACCATTTTATCATGTAAGAATTAGTTGATCATGATTTCTGCATTATTCTAACATCAATCACAACTGTTTGCAAGTCGTCACAATTGTGCAGCTCTAACAAAAATGAGAGGCCCATGGCTGTGAGAATTCCTGTGTCTTTGTTTTGTAAGCAGTCATAAACTGTCTCTAAAAGATAAACCAATGAAAGATTTAGGTTTTGACCTAAAAAGGGTCAAATAAGGGAGTCCTGTATGCTGGTTGTTCAGAGTTATCAAACCTAATGTTCAGAATCATAATATTGTCCTCAAAATAGGTGATACTTCAACATAAAATATTTAAATCTGTATACTTGCCATTTAGGTACATAACTTTTAATCCTGCAGTTATGAGGGCTGCTTAAAAGGCTTTATGAAAGGAAGAAAATTTAGATTTTCAGATCCCAAGAATCCAGGGTGTTGAATTTGAGAAAAATCTACCAAATATCAGAAGACTGCCAACTCTCTTGAGTTAATGACTGTGTTCTCCTGTCACAATGGTTGTGCTTCATTTTGCATTATAATGTTGTCTAACAGCAAGTGGCACTTCTGATTCTTTTGTAATTTCCAAGCAAAATGCTGTTTGCAAAATAAACGTGCTGAGCATTTCCTAAACCTAATGTCATCAGCAGAAGTGAACTGCATAGCTAGGTCAGTTCTTTGGTGGAACAGAGATGGGTGGTTTCTCTTAAGAGTTGCTGCACAGATGTGAGCCCCAAATTGTTTTCTTCCTTCCTTCAGCTTGAGCAGACTGCAGCTGTGCTGTGTCAATTTATTGCTGCGCAGTGGAGAATGAAGCAAACCTTCCTATTTTGCTGCTTTTCAACAGAGTTGACAGTAAGACAAAGCAGAATTGCTGTGCTGCCATTCTTGGAGCACTTCTCTGGTGAAATGGCCTGAGGATGGCTGCCACACCATGAGGTTTGAGCACCAGCTCAGGAGAGATCTTGTAGAGGGAACTGGGGATTTGTCCTTTGTACCAGCCCTCCTTAGGGAAGGGAGAGAGGGAAAAACAAGGAAGGTTTTGCTTAGCCCTATTGCTGTGGATTGTTCTATTATTTAATTAAAATAATAATCTAAATAATATAACAAGAATATATTATGTATTCTAAAATATAATAAATGAGGGAGGTGGTAGGGTGGGCAGTGATGCAGGGACCTGATATTTCTTCTCTGCATCTTTTAATGCTAGAACAATTCAGGCCAGAAATTCATGTATCTGTAACAGTGAACGTTATATAGCAGTGGGCCAACTTAACTGGGATGTGATTAGAAGTTTTTTTGGCCAAGACTGAGTTTCTTCCTCAGACAAGCCTTCAAAATTTAAGGGTAAATGCCATTAATGAGCATGGTTACTCTCACCTCTTCATATATGCCATGAAGTTCATCAGCCCTGTGTTTGTGAAATACTGCCCTGCATTAGAGTGCAGGACATAAATCTTGGTAATAATCAACCAGCTACAAAATTTACCTTATGTCATTGATTTCTTAGTCTTCTGCAGAGAAGTTATTATTGCAGTGTTGCAGGTGGGAAAGCTGAAGGCAAGGCTTGTGGTGAGGGCTGGACTCACTGTGGGTATCCAGCAAGCACCCAGGGGAGGGTTAGAAGCAGAGTCCAGGCGCCCTGTTCTCAGTTACTCTGGTGGACTGCATTTCCTCCCCGTTACTGAGCCTGCATTGTGAGTGGAGATAACTTTCAAGAGCGAAACTACAGGAGAGCAGTCAGCCATGCAGTGGTATTTGAGTTTGTTCCTACACATGGGCGATAACTGCTGGTAGTTAGATAGCACTGTAGGAAAGCTGCGGGTAAACGTTGATTCATGTGTTTAAGGGTATCCGCTGTGTGAGCGGGGGAGGTACTGAAGTTGTCTCTCTGCGTGTGTGTGGGAGGGATATTAAAGATCCAACTTGTCAGGGTGTAAATTCATGCCAGAATGAAGAAAAGAGAACGTTCCAAGTGGAGGCTTGCTGTATGGTTAAATTCCCGTGGTGCATCGGGGAGACAATGAAGGTGATGCAAATCCCGAGCACTGAGGTTGTGTGATGCAGAGGAACTGGAAAGGAAACCACAAACCCCTGCTCTCAGTGCAAATGAGAGCAGTAGTGCCAGTGAAGATTCGTGTCTTCTGAGAAAGCTTCGGTGGTAGGCAGTGTGGAGCAAGTCCTGTCTGCAGGTCAGGGTGCTGGACCTGCTGGGCTGTGGGTAAAATTGAGCTAAAACACAGGAACTGTTTTAAAAACTTGCATGGAATCTGCTGAACTTTCTTGGAGCAGAAGTTGAAAGAAAAGGGAACTAGGACACAAAGCTAGTCAGGAGTCCTGAGAGAGTGGTGCTTATATGTTAGGTTTCTGTTATTCTTGTAGAGCACATCCCACTTGGAAGGGCAAGTGGCCTGGGCTCTCCTGTACGTGATGTCTGCCACTGGCACACAAACACTCCACGCTGTCTTTCAGTGACTTAATATTTATGGCGTGAACTACAGGCCATCCAAGCCAGTCAGACCTAGTTTGGGAGAGCTGAAAATATGACAGCCTGAGTAAGTACCATTTGAGAGTATCAAAGAGCTATAATAATGTGGATAGCATTACATTAGAAAACCAAGGTGGGAGGATTACATGAAAGCAAAACACACAGACAGGCCCCAAGGGGAGACCATCCACCACAAAGGATAATTTCCTACGGGATTCAGACCCAAGAGCACATTCCTCTGAGGCTGCTTTAAAGCATTCAGGCAAGACATCTAAAGAGAGAGAAAAAATTCATAATGCTTTTCTTAAACAACTGTGTAGCTGGAGCAGATGCAGCAGTGCCTGGTCTACAGCTCTATCATTCGTCTGGACTCCTACATGTTTTCCTCCCTGTGATCTCCTTTTCAGACTAAGAAGATGTTTTTGAGATTTTTTTTTTTTCCCCTTCAGGGAGAGAAGAGGGGAAACATCTTTCATCTGTGTTTTGGTTTTGTTTTTGCTATGTAGGCAGTGCTGCAGCCAGATCCAGGCTGTTCCCTGGGAATTGTTCTGACTTTGCAGGACAGCACAGTAGTGTTACCATAGCTTTTCCCACAAAACTGGAAATGTTTTCAAAGTGTTCAGCACTTAATCCTGATGGTTGATAACCTAAATTCAGTAACTAATAATTTTTCTTTCCCCCTCCCAAGCTAGGTGCTGTTTATAGCCCTTTCTCCCAGACATCCTTTGGAGTAACTGAACCCCACACAGACTCGTGTGCGTGCTTGTACATGTAGTGTCTGTATACGTTGCTACAAAGGATTATATACAGTCTTGGACAGGGCAGGTTTAGACTCTTTGTAAAGCTGTTGCAGTGCTTTGCCCTTTAGTGTTTGTGTAAGGGCCAGGAGGAGAATTCTGGCTGTGTTTCTCCTTTTTTCCTCTTCTAGTCCATGATGGAAACACAGCAGGAGCAGGAAGTTCAGAGTTGCTGCTGTTCCAGACACAGTGCCCTGGCAGGAGGTTTGGGATGTGTGGAGCACAGGTTTCTAGTGTGACAGCAGGATCTGCCTGTGGGCTTCTGTGCAGAGAAAAGCTGTAGTGCAGTTTGTCATTTCAGCTTCAGGCCTCTGGGAACAGAGAGACTTTTATTATGGGGAATGTGCCGAGGAAGGAGCAACAGCATTTTACAAAAAAACCAGTCCAGTCCCTCTGCGTGACAGTAAAATATTCAGAGAAATATGTGCTCTTTATGCAGTAGGCATCCTGAAACAAGGCATTGGCACCTCTATAATACAGAAACTGAAGCAAGATGTTTGGAAAAGACAGATAGACAGCTGGTTTGTGCCCAACTTGTGGTTGTACGTAATCCATCACTGCCAGGCCTGAAAACAAGCAGGAGCTCACAGGCACTGACTTCCTGGCACTGTGTCTATTCAGCAAAGGCTCAGTGGTGGCACGAAGCTTTTCAGGGCTGTGGAGAGATGCAAACAATCCCTTCATTCTCCCTTCACTGGGGAAGCTGCTGGTAGGTGGAAGCAGCTGAAGTCTTTGGGCTGCTGCAGTCCTGGAGGAGCTGGGAGTCCTTACAATGAATCTGCAGCACTGGCCAGCTGGAGGGATAAGCCATGTTTTCAGGGAAAAGGAGAATGAAGCCAGGAGGACTGGGCTTGGGGCAGAAGGTTGTGTTAGAAAGTTTGCTAAAAACTCTTTTACTGTCCTTGCACAAAAATTGTTGTTATTACTATTATTACTCCAGAAACCTGCAGTGTGATAAAAATTCCTTCTGGCCATAGTGCCAATACTGGTAGTTTCTGCTGTGCCCTCAGTGGGGATGACAGAGCAGTTTGTGGGACTATGCAGTTGACAGCTGTGTCTCTATTGAAATACCCATCTTATTGCCACAGATCTTGGGACCAGTTTGTTCCTTGTTACCTCATTGGCCTGAATTCCATGATTCTGGTATGGACACCAGGCTTTCTCATATCTTATTGGAGGCCACAGCCTAGATATTCATAGCATGTGTTCTGTGTGAACTGAATTTGGTGTCTGTGAGGGTTTTGTGGGAGATTTTTGTTTTTGTAAGGACAGCAGTACAGCCCGTAGTGCCGTGTGGTTCAGAGCATGTTGAATGCAGCAGAAAAGGTGCCTGTGGACTGTGTAGGATTTGGAAGCCAGCCAAAGACCATTTTATTGCAGATTTCATGTATTTTTCTTAAGATGATTGCTACTGGATGTATGTTCAGGCCTGCTACTGATTAACAGCCAACAGGGAAATACCCTCTTTTCCCAAAATTGTTAATGATTTGCAAGCTGGTGTTCATGTTGGGGAGACGTTTTGGTGCTGGCCTTTGCACAGAATGGCGTTGATGTGTGGTGTAACTTCAAGTGTCTGTTATCAACATTTACTGCTTCTGTAAAATAATAGAAAAGATATTACAGAATCATGTAATAAATATCCTGTTACAAGCCCTGAAGGCAAAGTATAGAATCAAAGAAAGGGCCTAATTAATTTTTTTTTTTTTTTTTTTTTTTTTGTTAGCCCACACTTCAACAGTTAACATTGTACTCAGTTGCCTTGCCCTGCAGTGAATAATGTCTCTTCCCTGCAGCAGGTGAATAAAATATTTGGGGAATTACTGTGGCTTAGCCCTGTTGACTTCAGTACAACTGTTGACGTATTTGGGGTTCATTCTTTGTTGTTGCAAAAGCAACGGTCTCTGGGATTTGGGGTTTGATTTTTTCATACCCCTCCTCCCCAGTCTACTATTACACAAATATTACACAATCCCTTTGATCTTCAATTGCTTTCTTGCTCTTTATTTAAGCATGTTTATGACAGCTTCTCCTGGGTTGGAAAGCTGGTTGGTAATAACGTATGTTCCAGTAAAACATGACACAAACAAGTGATTCTGCAAGAAGTCCTGCTCAACAAAACACGGTAAAAAACACAAAGCCTGTGATACAGTGTCTTTTCCTTTGGCAGTAATTGTTCTGCTCTTTGTATTATCTTACACAACATGACCACACCACCCGCTGCTCTGACTTCTGAAAAAACAAAACTGTTCATCCATGAGCCAAGAGGAACCAGAGTGATTCTAAATTACATAAATTGTGGAGGAAATGACTTGTTCAGTTGGGCTACTTGCTACTGAATGAGCTTTCCTTCATCTGCAGCATGACATTGATCAACTCTGCAAAATTTCTGTTACCCACAGGTTCCTCAGGGCTGTTGGTAGAGGCTGAAATGGCAGGTGTGGAGGCTGGTGGGTCCAAGTCCATGCTGATGGACTCTTGAGTTGTTTCCAGAACGGTGCCCTGGTAGGCACAGGAACAGGATTTAATGGCAGGAAACCCCAGGACAGCACTCCTGGCATGACTGTCCTAAGACTGTCTGGCCTTCAGTCAGCTACACGGTGCTGCCAACCTAAACCCCACATCCCAGCTGTATGCAAATGAAGCAGAATTATGGCAAAACTGCAGTGATTGGTTGTCCCAGTGTTTTAACTTAGGACAGATGTGTGTGTTAGTTGATTCAGGCATCCTTTTTTTGTTGTTATTGCTTTTTATTCTAGCAGTTGAAAACATCTCAACTCCCAAGGCTTTTGCTGGAAATTTCTTCCCCACGCACTGTCTTATCACACATCCTCCCTCATTCTCACTTTGCATCCACTGTGAAACGACAGTTTCCCAAAGGGGAATTCACCTTAGTGGTTGCTAAGCTGTTTATTTCACTGGTCCCTAACACCCTGCAATTTCCTGCAGACAACTGGAGGGTTTAATTTGTGAGATGTCTCTGGTGGGTTGTGTCCTGCCTTTGCAGGGGATGGAGCATGTAATCTAATAGGTGGTTTATTTGCTTTCCTTTTCCAAGTGCTGTAGTTGTGTTTCTGTTGGAATAAGTTTTCAGTTTTTTGAGGATAATGAATGTTAACAAATCACTGAAAGTGAAAATAAAAATAGAGAAGGGAAGTAGGTGATATACCACTGCAAGCTTGGCTTGTGCTTCGTGGATCCTTTTTTAATAGCAAAAAAAAGTGACATCAGC
The DNA here is from genome assembly GCF_000691975.1 of Corvus brachyrhynchos. Taxonomy (NCBI): domain Eukaryota; kingdom Metazoa; phylum Chordata; class Aves; order Passeriformes; family Corvidae; genus Corvus; species Corvus brachyrhynchos. The sequence goes on from NW_008238337.1 coordinate 6,750,276, forward strand.
TCTGCTGCAGGCATGAATTAAAGATGAGAACTTAATAAAACTTGTTGGAGGGGAGAGGGAGGCAGGGAAGTGGAGCTAAAGCAACGATGTCTCTATTTTTAAGCAGACAGCACCACCTTTGCTTCAGCCCTCTGAGATGGCGATGGAGAAGAACAAAAAGCACCTTCCGAAGTGGTCTGTGAATCAAAAGTGCCCTCTGCTGGGAAAACTCTGCATGAGGGAGCGTTTCCAGACCATGCCCGAAAGCCTAATTACCCTCTTTTGCTGGGGAAGAGGCTGGATGTGATCCAGGATGCTCTCAGCAGTTGCCTTTGCCATTACATGCCCTGTCGGGATTGCAGTCTGAACATGTCACAGGGTATTGGTGCAGTCCGTGATTTCATTAGGGCTTGACATCACGTGTGTGTGGTTGCTCAGTCACTGCTCTGCTCCTTGTGAACAGAAAACAGGAATTTGCCTTTGCAATATTGCCACATGAAGGATAAGAATCTGGATGCAAATCCTGTGCAGATAACATCACCCTTGGCAAATAAATAAGTGATAAAACGGGATGGAGCTGGGAAGGAGCCTTCAGTAGCCCTGATTTAATTCTTATTTGTTTTACGTGAGCAGCATTGATGAAACACGTGGTGTCAGTGCCAAGCTACACAGCCCTGCAGGGAGCCCTTGTTCTTCTGAGGCTCTGCTGTGCCTCTGGCACAGGCACTGCCCCAGTCTGAACCTGCTGGTGGCTTGGTTGCCCCAGCAGGAATATGCACGTGATCTCTGCTGCTCAGTCCAGTGGTTTTCCTGCATCTTCCGTCAGCTCCTTCACGGGACTGTACAGATGGGCTCTGAGGATGGAGAATGAAGGGGCTGTGGGGGATGCCTTGGTGTGAGTGTCCATAAAGTGAGTTAGGAGGTAAGAGTTGGGACATTTCCTGTAGGTTTCATAGGGTTCTGTGGGTGTTGAACCCTCCTGTTCTTGCAAAGCTGCGTGCAGCCTGGACATCCTTCAAACTTAGGAAGAGTGCAGGCTCCATCTACATGCATGTCCTGTGGTTCGAGCCCATTGTGAAATGAACTGTTTGTTTGCAAAAATACAGCTTTAACCAGTTAGATCCTTGCTGCAGGTTCAGCTGCTTGTCTTCTCCAGCTGGATGTTGCTGTTCCAATCTGTAAGTGCACAGTAGCACAAGCAAGAAAAATCAACAAAGAACAATAAAAATCTAATTAAAAATGTCAACCTGAGTGTATAAGGTTTCAGCTGTTAGTACTCTGTTCTGAGCTTCTTTAGCAGTATCAGTGACAAGGGCTGTGTCTTATCTAAAGTAATTTATCTTAACATCTGGAGTAAAAAGGAATTGATCTGTCGTGTTATTTGTCATCACAAAAGACTGTTTTAGAAGATGAATAGTCAAGAGATATAAAAATAGCAGAAATCAGAGCAAATAGCTAAACTGAACTTAAAAATACGGTTAGCACTGGTGTGCTGTTTGTGCCCCTTGGGAAGAGAAGCTGCTGTATGATGCATCACGTTCATGTTACATAGCAGCAAGGAGTGATATTGATGAATTCTGAAAGAAGAGCTGGCCAGGAAAGGAGGGAAATAATCCTTGTGGCTATGAAACAAGCTTGAAATCCTTCGGGATTTGTAACGGAAGCCTTTTTTGTCAAAGGAGCTGTGGAGCAAGTGTCCCAGGTTTCACTGTGCTGGCACTGGTTGATTTTGGCAGGCAGGAGTTTTTCCTATAATTGTCCTTGAGAAGCCTTTGATTGTTCTGCCTGTACTCGTGGGTGGGAAGGCAGCTTTATTTAAGGAGGAATAAATATTTATTCTCTTAGAGCGCTTGCCGCAGCTGCTGCTTTGCAGAAAGATGGTGGTTTCAGTTAGAAGCGGGTCATGCAAACTCTGTGCTTTTATGAATTTGCACCTGCTGAGCTGTGGTTTGGGTTTGAATGAATCTAAAATCTCAGAGGTAAAGTTCACCAAAAGTGGTAAGTTTTGACTGTCTAAACCCAGTGAATTATTCATTCCTTTCTCCCAATACCATTGAATTACCACCTAATGCTCCTGCTGGCGCTCTGGGTGGATTTCTTAGTAAATTTGGATGTTTCAGGTGCACAGCAATCATTTGGCCTGTTTTCAGATTTGATTTCAGAAAAAATGCAGAGCTAAGTCTTCTCATCCAAAATACCTGTGAATTCAGAAACAGGGATTTGGTGCCTAATTCAGATAATGTGTTGAATTGACAGTGATTCTGGTCTGTTTCTGTTTACAGGAAGAAATGGTGGTTTTTAACTATGTGAAATGCCTGTTTGGTGTAGAGAGCTGTTATCTCTGAAACCTACCACCAGTTAAATGTCATATTGCCTGTTAGAGTGTGTTGTGTGCTTGGCAAGGTGGACTTGAGCAAAACGTGGATTGTACAGGAAGTATTTACATAATACATAGGCTCCTAATGGCGTTTGTTTTCTTGGTTACTGGATGTTTGTTGGTCTGTTTTAGCACTTCATCCTGTTGTGGACTTTTGGATCCAGACATTCAGGAGTATCCTTTTCAGAGTTGTAGGAATGGAGAAATGTGCTGCAGGCAAAATGCAAGTTCAAAAGCCATGAATGCAGGATTTTTGTAATTGGTTTCTTCGGAAGTGGGGAATTTAAGTGACTTTCTAATAGTTACTTTTTAATCCCCTCCAGTTTCTTCCTGCTTCTCCATGCACACTTCTAACATAGAACTTACAGATTGACGTTCCTCTTTCCAGGTAGTGAATATGAATCGGAAAACTGAGGTTAGAAAAAAGGAAAGGCCCCATGTTGTAATAATATAATGTTTAAGCATTATTTGGTGAATTTGCAAGAGTGACAGTGATGTTTTCAGAGGGATTTGGTGCTCAGTTGTATTGTAATGGAGAGACTTATGCTGGGCTTCTGTAAAAAGGCACCTGCTGCTGAAAGCCCCTCAGGAATGGTGTCCTGGGACCACACTGCCCTTCCTCTTGCAGTGTGGAAACTCTGGGTGCTCCAGTGTTGGTGCATGCAAGACAGATAAGTCACATCCACCTCCAAAGGGGAGAAACAGCAGCTGGCAGTGTCTGAGGGGCAGTGCCAGCCTCATGCCCCAGGCCCTGTCCCTACCAGCAGAAGCAGAGCTTTAGCAGCTCAGTGGCCTCAGTTAAGGTTAATTGGGTGTGCTTGGGGGGAGAGAGCCATGGGGTGATGATGGAGAGGAATGACATGGCACAAACTGTGTCAGAGGCTTCTGATGTGTCTGAACCAGGTCAGGATTTGGTCTCTTAGTCCACACTGGAGTTTCCTGGAAAAGGTACAGGGAGTGCTTCTAATCACGGGCATCACAGAGGCATCACAGTGAAGGTCCCGGGGATGGATCTTCTCCTCTGGAGAAGCAGCACATTGCTTTCTTCACACCTTAGTGAAAGGGGATACATCTCAAGGGATTGATCCAGTGGTTTGGAGTACGTGTTTAGTTGGCAAATGAAAGGAGGCTCAGCTGAGAGAACTGCCTTGAAATCTCAGCACGGGTCGTGAAATGAGATCTGTGAAATGACTCCTCATTAATTAGTCTCATCAGCAAGATGGGGGGGCTGTATGTGATGCAGAGTGTTCCTTTTCTGTTGTTCCCCATGCTGGTGATTTCTAAATATAACAAACAAAATTCCCTCTGCATAAGCAGTCCCCAAAGACAGCTGATCCGCTGGTGTTCTCATCTTTGCACCTCACTCCCATATTTCTGCATGGAGAAACAACTGCTTGTCTCAGCATAGAAAGTAACAGATTAAAAAGCAACACTTGGCTGCTCTTTTGTCAGTATTTCAGCTTGGGATTCCTCCTCAAAGAAGTTCCCAGTTCTAAAATCCCTGAAAGCTAAAGTGGGATGTACTGCTGTCCCTGCCCCTCACCAGGGAAGCGAGGGCAGCCTGAGCTCCAGGCTGTGCACTTGCTGAGGCCAGACTTTCTTGTTTTTTCCTTCCAGTGCTGTTCCTCTTTCCACTTTATGATTAAATGAGGCCATCCTGATAGAAAGGAATGCCTTGTATTCTCTCTGTGTGTCTGGTTTGTTTGTTTTTTAAAAAGACTTGAACTTCTTTTCATATTTCAGTAGTCCTTTAAGAAGGAAAATAAAAATTCATGAAGGAGTCTTCATTATTTTGATCATGATTCTTTTCAAAGATTTTTTTTCCTAATAAGAAGTCCTGCTGTGTACATGTGTACATGAAGGTTGATAGTGTTTGGTCATTAAAAATAAACTTTACAAGGAAGTTAAATTTTAGGAATTTCCTCTTACAGTGAAATAACAGGTTTTGCTTGTGATGGAGCATTCCAAATACCAGCACTTTCCCACTCCTTCTCAGGAGTTGTCACCCCAACACATGTCCAGTGGTCTGCAGCAAAATATGAAGATGGGGAGACAGAGAGAAGGGAGATGGAAATGTTTGGTTGCTTTGTTTGACATGGAGACAGTGAGATAGCATCCTGAAGGCTGTGATGAAGATGTTTTTGGTTTGGACATACAAAAATGAGCAGATCAAAAGGTTTTGCATGCTGTTCCGTCTCTGCACTCCTGACCCTCTCTCCCCCTTGTGACTGCCTGTACCTCATCCCTGCTGCTGCTACCTCTGCTCCCTGGGTTCTTCTTTCTCAAGCACTTCAAGAAATGAAGGATCTGATGAACATCAGAGGTGTTCCACCAGCTACTCTGGATGAAGCTTTGTAGTCCAGTGTCAGTGGAACAGGAGTTTGAGAGAGTGCCCTGGAGTTGCCACATGCATTGAAAGCTCATGTTTTGGGGGAATGATCGTCATTTACTCTAAGAATCCTGCTGCAAAGTGAAATGAAGAAAGCAGCAAATGTAACACTTAAGTTTAAGCATGCTTGAGTGTAAAACCAGTTAAGAAACTTAGCCTAAGTTACTTTCTACACGTAAACTGAGCCACATGTTTCTGGAATAACGTTTTGCCTATTGATATCTGTATTGGTGAACATCTTCTGCTTATTGCTCTGGGGTCTTGTTTATTGTTGAATGTGAAGTGCTGGTGAGAACCAGTCCAGCTGGGGATTTGGTTTCCTGCTGGTTGAACTGGTATTTGCAGACACTGAAGGATTAGCAGTGTTGTGATTTACAGAGCTTTGCTCTGCAGAGGGGAAAGCTGCTGCCATGGACCTATCGCACACTGGGAAGTGCTTAAGCACCATCTTGGGCAGGATCCTCACTGTCAGGGCAGTGTTAAAACAAGATGCTTAAACCCTTCTAAAGCTGCTGATTAGTGAACAGAAACACTGAGCTTAGGAAAGCTATTAGTATGCTAAACCAGCCTTGTTTTCGCACTTAATTTTAATGTGAATAACTTTTTTTTTAAAATTGGTGCTGGTAAGGATTGGGAAGAGCTTTCTGAGAGAGTTTTTTCCTTGCTGTTAGAATAACCTCATTTCAGGCTCTGCTGTGAGACTTTGTGGCAGCTCCTTTTCGTTGGAAGGTTGCCCCAGGTGACTTACGGTTCATGCACTCTTGTAAGTGCTATTAATTTGTGAGGTTTCAGTGGTTAGACTGAGCTGCTAAGTGGGCTCTGAGCAGATAATGAGGTCAAGCAGGGAAGAGAGGGAAGAGTCCTGCAGGTTCCCACTTGGCATTTGTACCCGGATTGCACATTTTATGGAGATTTTGTCCTAAAAGCAAAGTTCCTGTAAAGTCATCATTTTGCAGAGGTGATTTACAATTCTTGTCCAAACCTGAAAACAAACCTAGTTGTTCATGCTCTGTGGTGCTGCTGTTGAGATCGCTGCTGTCACGCTGAAATGCAAATTTACTGCTGTTTGTTTTGGATCATTTTGTGCTGCATTAGAATGAAGAAACTACTCAAATGCTGGTCCTTGTTCTCTGAGGGATTTTGCAAGGTGAGTTGTACTGTTAGTAAGGTGGAAGAGCACTGCTTAGGACATTTTATAAAGAAAGCAGATTGTGAAGCATAGGAGAGTGCAAAACTAGCTGTAGAAGGAGCATTGTTGTCATGTATTCAGTAGTTGGAAAGCCTCAAAAACATTAGCTGAAGCAGTTTGCAAACAGTTGTCTTATATATTTTACCCTAGTCAGCTCCCTGACTTTGATCTTATAATATCTTCATATTATAATTATATCATAGAAGTCCTAGGCTACACAAGGATTTTGTATCATTTCTGGGATTTGATTATCCATTACATTCACTCTGAAAGTTTCAAATACAGTCATTCAGCATGTCCAGGGTGGGAGGTAGCTGTAAGTGCCTCATGAGAGGCCCTCTTTTTGCATTTTGAGGCGGGTGCATGACCCTACACTCTACAGAGTTGACACAAGTGGAGCCTTTGGTGGATGTTAAGTCAAACCAAGAGTTTAAGGAAAGTCCCGCTGTTTCTGGCAGTGTAGCAGCAATCCTGCCCATTGAAGCTTTTTGTGTAACGCTGCATTTTTGCAGAAGTTACTCTACTGTGTACCTTTCAGGTGGTAATTTCAGTGGGATGGTGCATAAAGTGAAGCCCTAATGTAGGATCAGGATCATCTTTAAATCTGCTCCCAGATTGTCTATTGTCCAGATACAAATAGACCTGCAAAAAGTTCTGCAAAAGGGAACTGGCAACGCTGGTTCTGGCCTACAGCCAGCTGCTCCTTCACAGATCAATCAGAAGTTACTTGAAGAAACCAGGTCCTGAAAGGGTCTCTATTTCTGAAAGCATGGTATGATTTTAAACAGCTGTCTCATTGACCCAGGCGAGGAAAGCTTCAGTCTTTTTTAATAGAGCCATGAGAACATGCATGTTCAGTAATACTGCAGATGGCAAATGTTTCTGTGCTATGCAAAGTCTATTGGGCGAAGGTGACCGTGGTAGTCATAAGATGTTTTCTGTAATAGCACACTGTGGTTTCAAAATGTGCGTTTACACTCCCTTGACACTTATTTTTTCAGTGCTCAGGGTTTCATTAACATTGTAGTGATATCTTCAGTTGGATTTGATTTGCATACAGAATACTTGCTTAAAAAGGGGGGCTCCATGGCTGAGTCTTCTGTTGCTTTTTGGCGGATGTGCCTTTCCACTGAGCTGCAGCTCAGTGAGCAGCACAGAAATTCAACGTTGCGCTGTTTCACTTGCCATTAATTTCTTTGAGAGAGGGAATTAGCATTGTGGCAACCTCCTGTTCTGTAAGCACAAATACACGTGGAATAAATGTATCACATTGTGACTGTGGGTCTTTTCCAACACATATACTGGCTGATGGTATAATTTGGGTTTTTGCAACGTGAACGGGTCCATGCTGGAAAACAGGGCTGTGGTGGTCACTGAGTGGGTTATTGGGAGACTGGGGAGGTGTTGAAAGTGGGCAGAAGCTGTTCAGGTTTGGTGTGGTTAGCAGCATTGACTGCTGGAGTGGCTGAAGGAAGGGTGCTGGGGCCCTGCAGGGACAGGGCAGGTAAATGGCACTGGTGTCCTGTAGCCAAGGGTGTGCGGGGAAGTGCTGGGTGAGTGCTCACCTGTGTGGGAAGAAAAGAGAGGTGTTAGTACAGAGAAGCAGAATATGTTCTAAAAACACTGTGGTTAGGGGAATACAATGTGTATTGGGTGTGGACAGGCTGGTGCTGGAGTTTAGTGGCAAGGAAGGATGCTGAAGGCAGAAAGCCTTTGGGACGATAGCACTGTGTGAGCAGTGTGTGGTACTCTGAGCTGACTTTGGAGTCATCCTTTTGGATTTACAGGGCACACAGGTCTGCAGAGGCACAATTTAGCTCTCTTGCTTACCTAGGCAAGGCACAAATGTGTCTCTTCTACCACAAGTGGTGGTTGAGTGCCCCATTGAGCTCTGTGAGGAATGCAGCTCTCCCCTCTTAGCCGCTCTGGGAAGAGCTTGGAGAATCACTTGTTCCTACAAGCATGTCCTTAGTACTCTGCTTTGCTCAGGAGCTGGCTTGAATAGAATGGGAATATTGATAATAAGTAAATAAATGTGTAAAAAAATACTTCATCCCTCTGCAAAGCCTGTTACTGTCAGTGTTATTTACAGATGGTGTATCAGAATCCCCCATAAGAAGTGGGAGCTGATGACACTGAGCAAATTGCAGCCTGTTACAGGGGGTTTTTCTTGTTTACATTGAACTGCTGATGTCTGGAAAATAGAGGAGGTAGCTATCCCCAGCTGAAGTCACAGTCCTTGTTAATGCCAGGGTTTGGATATCAAAGTGTAAAAGTAAAAGTGTGGAAACTTTGTTCTGTGTGCCCCACTTGTTGTCTGTTGCCAAATATTAGTCACAGGCTACTACAGCAGTAAACTCAGTTCCTTCCTTCTGAAAGTATAACCACTTGCTATAACCTTCATAAGTTTTAATTAAAAAGAGCATGTAATGATTTTGGGATTGAATCCAATTTCATGTGCTGTTTAAATTAAGAAATAAAATTATTTCCATCAGGCTTTTAGTTCAAGGTTTGTGACTGCTGGATCATTTCCTTTTTCATCAGTTTCTGAGTTTTAGAACGGCTTATGAACTTTAGTGAAATCATTTAGAAATGGATTTCATGCGGAATAGTTAATAAATGGATAGCACAACCATGTAGTGAAATGAATCTTGTTTGCATCTCAAGCAGCACAAATTTAAATTAAACGCAGGGCTTTGCATAACAGCATTTGTTTTTAATGTTGGCAGTATTTTTCAAGCCACCTCCAATGTCCTTCATTTTTCACCAGGATATCTTTGGCAGCAAGGAGGATTTTCAGGGGCTGATTCGAGGTACATAATTGGAGCAGTGAGACTACACACACAAAGTGTCAGTTAATGGATGAGGCTGGCTTAATTGTAGGCTGCTCAGAAATAACCCAAGAAACACTTCACTGGTAGCTAATGCAGAGGTGTAATTAGACTTCTACACAAGTGTAATTAGTCTGATTGCATAGAAAGAAAGAGAGTTCATAAGGTTTTTCAAATGTGTGCAGAGACATTTTGTCTCTACTGTCTTGTCCTTAAGCTTCTGCTGTATTTGGGTTGAACTTGAATAAATAAGCACGTTGCTCTTTAGCTGGCAGTTACCTGTAATCTTTCATTTTTCCACAGTGAGTTTTACTCTGTTGTTTGTTTGTCTCTGAGGAAAGCTCCATCTCTGCCATTCCCAAGCCAGGGTGAGGCTGTGCCCACATTCAGCTGTGGGCCTTTAAAACAGGGATGGGGTACAGAGTTCTAGAGGGAAAAAAAAAAAAAAAAAAAAAAACCGGGTTTTGCAGGGCCTGGTTTTTGAGAAGAGGTGTGTAGGTTTATTCTGCATTTGATTTAGTGGTGCTAAAGAAGAGGAGAATGTTTGCAGTAATCAGTAGTTGTTGCCAGTTGTGAGCATACAGAAACCCAGAGGAAATGTACCTCTGAATCAGGAGCATAAAACACAGGACTGTTACTAGCAGTATCTAACAAGGGAAATTATTTCCACTAAAAAAAGCAATGTGCTGCACAAGTGAGGGGATAGTGAGGGGATGCTGTAGATTTCTTTACATCAGTATGAATCAGAAAGTATAAAGCCTTCCTGATTCTGTGTGTTCTCTGGATTTGGCATAATTGATGAATGGAGGTAAACTGGCGACATTTAGTGCTTATAAGCTGATGTTTTAATGAAAGAAACCCACATTTTAATCAAATATGGGTTATGTCCATACTCCTGTTCCCAGCATCCCAGTGCATGGCCCAGAACCTCTCTTTGGACTAAGGGGCAGAACAGTTTTTAATCTTAACTTTGGAGAGGTTGAACTAGAGATCAATAAATTAGTAACTTTGTAAATCAACTAGGCATGAGTTCATCGTATTTCAAGTTATTTACTTCCCTGCTGAGAATGGAGTTATGTGAAGTTTCAGCATCATTTTGCTGGATATGTGCTTGGGTAGGTAAATAACTTCAGTGAAAAATGCGTCTCACAAAGAAGCATCTTAAGTTTGCTAGTTTATATTTCCACACTACAGTATCTCTGAATGCTTTTGTGGAGGAAATCCCAACATATGGCTCAAAGTTGATTATAAAATGCAGACACTTCTGTGTGGTTATCTGGCTCCATTCTTCTCCCAGCTCAGTAATGGCCGTAGCTGTTCTGTTTGACAGCTGTGCAGTGACTGTACAAAACGAGACAGTGGATCCAGTCCAGCTCCCAGAGTGCCAGCATCTGCACTCGTTGGCTCCAGTTTGCTTTTGGCACTCCTGCCTGAGAAACCACTGATGATTCATTCAGCAGAGAGTGAAGCTGAGTCTGACCCTTAGAGGAGCTGCTGCTGGGTCAGTGGAGACCCACACTGGTGTGTTAGGAAAGTTCACACCTTCAGGCCTCCTGCTGTGTCTTCCTGTGTGTAAATACGACTTCAGCATCCTGGATACCTGTGCAAGAGCAGGGGCACTTTCTCTAAAATCTCTGGATGCAGTGGTGCCTTGTGTCATAATGGAATGGCCCATGGGGTTGGTCACCTCTAATGCAGGCTTTGTCTTTGCTGCAGAAAGAGTTCCTATAACCAAAGTCAGAGAACAAGAAACCAGACTGCAGTTAGTGGGGAGGTGGTAACAGGAAATACATGGTATGGAAGGGCCAGAAGAGAAGCAAATCTCCTACACCCTCATGTTGCTTGTTTTGGATTATGATCTTGTTGCTGTCCTCTGCTAGTCCAGCTTGCTCCTGTGTGACCCTTAATTCCCAGTCTTTCCATTCTCCACTTGCATTTTGATTTCTTTTCCTGGTTACTGTGGGTTTTACTGAGGGATGAAAAAAGCAGGACGTCGTATGTGCTTTGATACTGGATAGCATTCATGCCATGTGGGTTCAAAAAACAGAGCTAGGGGTATTTTCAGGAGTGGTAAATATTTATTTCCTGTCCTGAATTGGTCACATTTCTTAAGCAGAAGGTTCCTGACCAAATCCTTAACTTTGGTGGTTTTCAGAGGACTTTTGCCTCCCAATTGTTTCCTCATCCAAGGTAACAAGAAAGAATATAGAAGAGCACCATCCTGAGTTGCTGTTACAGGCTGGCACCCTTTTAGCTACCTTTAGCTGAGGCTCTTGAGCCCAGTGTAGCTTATTTTCTCTAGTTGTGTTAAGTGGTAGCATTTATTATCTGCCAGGTGCTGGTAAGTTGTGTGATTGCAGCAGCTTGTTTGTCTTTGCCCTCTAGCTCAGATGGCTCTTGTGGGCCTCGATAAGTGAAGAAACACCATCTGGCTGCTGCTGCAGGATGCTGGGAGATTTCCATCTTTCAGTTCTTTAGAGCTGGAGTCTTTTTTTACATTTTAGAAAGCCTAGGGACACTTCCAGCTCTGTTTTCCCCTTGTTTCTTTCCAAGCTGAAGAATGTCTCATACCCTCTTATTTACAGCCACTTGCTCCAGGCAGGCACTGTCAGAGAGCATTAAGTGTTGGGAGCTGACAGAGCTTTTCAGGGTTACTGCCTCCCTGCTCTCCTGGTGACTCGGAGGGGAGGATCCTGGTGGTAGCTCGGTGAAATGTCTGACAGAGAATTGTTTTTCTGAAATGCTGCAGATGTTACGTAGCTGAGCAAAGGTGGGTGTTCTGTAATTCCCCACACACAGAGCACATAGCTCTGTTGTCAAGAGGAAAAACCCATCTTCAATGAGGGGTGTGTGTGTCAAATGAAAAGTTATATAATAGCAACTCAAATCTGACTGGGCTTTTGGGTTTAAATTAGTATTTCTACCAAGAGGGAGAGAGAGATAGATGTAATGGTTATTACTGTGCAGAGCTAAAGGCAGCAGGGAGAGAGCTACCTGTCGATTCTTATCCCTCTACCTCCTCTGCAGCTGCATTAAAAATGTTTTTTATAAAATACCTATTGTCAATCTAATGAGGCAATGTAATGTATCCATCCCTCTGTATTAGTTGCATAATTATAGGCAGTGTAACTTCATGAAGGAGATGCAATAAAATAAACGTGGACAGGGCGTGTTAAGGGTGAGTTCTGTGGGTGGGAAATGTTTGTGCCCTGCATACGTAATGCTGGCTGCAAACCACCTTCACAGGTTGTTTTTCCCCAACCACCCTCCAGTGAGGAAAAACAGGATATTATTTTCCCTTGAGAAATATAAAGTGTTTGAGGCTTCCCCCATCTCCTCATGTTAGAGGCTCCTGGTGGCACAGTGTGTGAAGGAACTGCTTGAAATAGAGCTTGTGCAGCCCTGAGTGTATCTGTGGTTCTGCCATCAGGCTCCTCTGGGGTGAGGATTAAAGCTGGCTGGGGGAATGACAGAGCTGTTTTGTTGCAGCTTCTGAGATTTCAAAGTTTGTTTTGGTTTAGTGTTGCAACAAAAGGAAAAGCTTTTGAATGTTGTTTGCAACATAAGTGTGTGTTGAAATGCCTCGTTTTGGACAGCATGGGTGAGGAGCAGCCAAGCAGCTGCCAGATGTAAAATGGCTGGGGACAGCGCTGTGCTAGAAGAGCAGAGACTGGGTTGTGTTTTATTTGCACGGCCTTTTTCTTTAACACAGCACTCTTGGCATCAGAGAAAATTACATTCTTGCTTTGTTGGCCAAAAATAGCCACCTAACGGCCACCTCCAGAAAGAGTTTCCTCCTTAATGATCTATGGGGGGCACTTAACTGCATACGCTTCTGGAGCAAGGTTTTATGTAGGCGCTGCTCTGTCCAGCTGTGGGTTAGGATCAGAGTCAAGTGTGTTTTGTTAGTGGTTTCGTTTTGGTTTTGTCTTTTTCTTCCATATTTTGGGAGGTTTTTAGCCATACCAGTTTCCTGATGTGCACCATCACCTTTGCTGAGGTGCAGGAGCAGCAGTGACCTGGAGAAGATTCCACATTTCTGGCCGCTGTGTAGGTTTGTGTTGCATTGAAGTCTCTGTGCAATTACGTCCCTAAGGTTGCAGCACATGCCAATATTTTATACTCATTAACCTCTTGAAGTTGAGAGATTATTGATATGAATAAGTCTTGGCTGGATAGAGGATTTAGAGGGGAGGAGGATGAATTGCATTTAATAAAATAATACATCTCTCTCTCTCTCCAGCCAGCAAGCCCCAGTACTCTGCTTGGAGATGTCTTATCCAACCACAACGGTTTACAAGAGCTAAACAATCATAGGTGCAGGGTGATTGCAGGTTTGTGATATGGGGATTTAGTTGAGCAATACTCTTCCACTGTGGACAAAACAACCTGCAATTTTAACAGCACATTAAAGAGTTTTTAGTTTTCAGGCACTACAAGCTATGACAAATCGTGACTTCTTCAATTAAAATCAATAACAATGCAAGCTAAATAAAAGATTTAACAGCAGGTAGGTGATTTAGCTGGTAAATTGATTTCCTTTGGGTACAGGTGAATGTGCATCCCAGTGCCTCTGTCATTAAATAATTTCTGTGGTGAGAGAGACAATCAGCTTTATTAATGTGACTATTTTTGTGGACATCTAACATAAATCAATGCCTGCTGGAAAACTTTGTGTAATTGGTTAGAGAGATGTCAAAGCAATATATTAGAGAGCAGTTTACTAATCTTTGCAAAGTGGATTAAAAAGTCTGTTGACTGGAGAGGAGTAGTAAGTGTTCATACTGTCCTTTTCAGAGTAAAATCAAAATAAAGTTTACACAGGCTTAAGAAAAAAAAAAAATCTGCAGGATTTACAACTCCCTGTGTTGGTGCTACTGTAGCTTGAATGCGTGATCAAAAACAAGATTGTATTGTTTTAGTGGCACAACTGAACAAAGTTCTGGATACTTCACATTTGGTAATAGTTTTCAACTGTGGAAAGATCACAAAGTAACTGGGATATTGTGAATCAAGCTGGTTAATAATATACCAAAAGTGATAAGATATGAGACTGAAAAGTCCCTGAGTCTTTACCTTCCTTATCTCTTATCACTCTCCTTAATAGTTATAGTTTTAGATTAAGTAACCTCTCATATCATAAAATAATTTATGGTTTATTGGTGCACGATACAATTTTGCTTCCTATTGCCATTTATTGAGCTTTCAAAAATGTCAAAGGTCAGCTTTTTTATTTTGTCCCTTGTATCAAGTGCTTTTCAATTCACGAGTAAGAATGTTGTTACTTAAAAGATACTGATACTCACTTTCCTGATCAAGGTTTAGAAGAGGATAAACCAGAGCAGAGGACTCTCAGTCTAGCAGGCAGGATTAGAAGTCAGACACATTTATTCATGTTGCTGTGCCCTTCTCTGTGGCTTTAAGAGCTCATTCCTCACCTCAGTTTCCTCCTCTGCAAAATGGAAAGAAGACCCAACCACATACTTTCCTTACTGTGGCTCTGCTAGTTAAACATTTTTAAAGATCCAAGGGATGGTAAGTCTTCGGTGTTAATAATTAACCTGCCTCTCTAACTGTCCTGTACTGTAGCTTTCACTTCTCCAATTTTACATTTTTCTTTTGTTGTTCATCTTTGTGACTTCCACCATTTCTTGTTCACACTGCAGTGAAGAACAAACTTTCCCTGGCTCTAGGGGACCATGCTGGGTTGTGTCAGCCCAAATAATCACAGACCCTGCTGCTGTGGGAGCTTCAGCCAGGCTGTGTCTGGGCAAGATGGGCTTTCCGTGGCAGTCAGGGCAAACAGACCTGGGGAGTTGTGGCTGCTGTAGCTGAAGGTGGGAGGTAGGATGGAAATAGTTCTGGTCCTGCCTTTCCCTTCAGTTTCTCTGTTGTGTGGGTGCAGCCAGCATGTTTTGACTGCTTGATTTCAGTTTGGTGAGATGGTGGAAGATAAAGTGTTTTGATTTTTTTTTCTTATTATTTTCCTTATTTTCCAACTTGGTTTTGTTGGGGGTGGTAGTTGATGTATACAATGCTATGCTATACTCTGGAGATCCCAATTCTGTTTTCAGTCTTTGTTTTACTGAGAAACATTCTAGTTCTCTTACTGGAGCATGAAAATAAAGTGTAAACTCCTCTAATTGCGTATGGCAGATCTCCATCTGAAGGAGAAGCTTGAAATACTCAATGACAAGAGACTCATCCTCTGATGTGAGATTCTGCACGTTTCCAAATCCTCTATCAATTTGTGAATCATATTTGTATTGATTAAGAACTGTTGTGGTGCAAAGCATTGAGCAGGGGTTTAGGATGATGATGGTAGTGTCTGATTCTCTGAATACAAAATTGGTGTTAATGAAAACATTTCTGGAGCCTGTGGAGTTAAGATCACAAAGGGGAACAAGAGTTCTGAGTCTCAGCTGTTCTAACATACAGCAGATGGTTAACTTGCCTTCTAAATCTTCGCACAAATTGAGTAAATTCTCAGGACAATCCATGATCTTTCAACCCATTCCCAATTTCTTTTGCACACTAGGAAAAGAGTAATTCGCAGATCAGATCCAGGCTGTGGAAAAGGAAGGATTTTGCAATGGTGAGAAAGTGAGTCAGAAAAAAGACCTCAGGTTCCACTTGCAGCATTTTGCCTGCTGCAGGTTGGTTGGCTGAAAGCTGGGAATCCTGTCCTTGAGGCAGCGGCAAAGTGAACTGTTCAGTGCCTCTTCTCCGATAGTCTCAGATGAAGTGCAGTATAGAAGTGCTTAGCCTTGACATTCTTCAAATTATCCCAGCAACAATGTGAGAAATAATGTTATTCTAAGTTATCCTTTCTTGTAATATCAATACTAATTTCAGTTTCTCTGAAATTTTCTGTTCTCTAGTCTCTCACAGAATCTTGAGTTTTGTTTCAGCATTTCTCATGCATTTTCTTTCATTTCCTTCATGAGGAATTCAATTTGCTGCAGCAAAATAATCTTAGTACTGAAATAATAGATATATTAAAGTTGGAATTACCTTGCTGGCAATAAAGGACAGGTTTTTATTGCTTGCTTATCAAGGGGGGTTTGTGTTTATGAGTTCGTTGAAAAGTAAGTGCATTACATTAGAACTAAATTTAACCTGGCTTGGTAACAACAGCACACATAGGTAATCCATAAAGACAGTTCAGATTTATATGGTAATAGTTTAAAGAAGTTAAAAAAAAAGTTAAGGGCTTTAATGTTTTTTACTTGACAATGGAGTTGTCAGTAGTATTGATAAAACAGATGAGTATCTATTTTTAAAGATTTTCCTGAAAAAACCCAAACAACAGCTAATCAATAGGAAAGCTCTTGTAGATGGAAAGCATTCCTAGTCATCTGAGGAGGAGCTCAGGCTGCAGCACAGGAAGGAGCTGTGGGACCAGGAGCTGAGGTGGCAGAATGCTCCTCAGGGCAGCTGTTCTCCCATTCAGCACTTCCAGCTTTTTAGGGCTTGTTTACCAGGAGAAATGACCCAAAAGAGCTTCACCACATGGCTCTCTTAGCAGTTTACCTCAGTTCAGTGTAGTAAAGGGAACTGGGAAAAGGCTCCTTGTCTGAAAGGAGTATCACACACACACATTCATATCCTGCAGCAACTTGGAGTCATTTCCATCTGTAGCCAGGCTGTAAGAATTGTGAGCAGCAATGGCCAAATTGTATTTGGTCTTAGCAAAGCTCTGAAGAAGGGTTTGTGTTGGCAGCAGAATCATAGGACGATTCTTTTCTGCTTGTGAGAAAAATGTTGTGTTGATTGCTTTTGGTGATGGCACAGAGGAGAAGTGAGTTTGATGCTCTCAAAACCTAGTGAATATTACTGCAGCAATTTGGATAATGCTGATTAAAATCCATCTCTGTCTCTTAAGTAAAATGAATGTTTCTTGTTCCAGACTGTACAGCTCAGCAAAATCAAGTGTTGTCAGCAACACATTATAGGCCCCAAGTGTTTTATTCTTAGATCTTGTAAAAAGTAGAGGGAAAGGACAGATCACTTTACAGGTCAGTTCCATTTTTCAGGTTAATTTATATCTGATGAGCTAGAGCTTTTAGAAAGAGCATTCACATGTCAAGATTAGAAGCATGGATTGACCAGGACTGTATAGTGTAAAGTGGTGAATAGCTGGGCTACCTCTGTTGAATTTTTTTTAGTCATTATTCATCTGGTTCTGTGACAGTACTGACAGCTGCTTTGTAATCTGAAAAACCTGGTTTGAATAAAAAAATCAAGAGGCTTTTTTTTCCCTTGTGTTGAGTTACTTCACCAGCCTGTTCCCTGGAAGCAGAGGAGCCTTTGGTTAGTGTGAAGTTCAGCTTGGCAACTCAGCAGCTCAGCACCTGAAATTCTTCTGATCCTGTGCAATGGAGGAATTTTCGTGTGTGAATGTGTGAAGGCATTTAATAGCAATTGTTTCAGATAACAGCATCAGTAACCACTCAAGACGCCTGTTCCTCAATCTCCATCTGGCTGCTATTTATGTGAGTACTTTCCAGGGCCTCTGCTGTAAACTTATGGATGGAAGGTGGTCTAATAATGATATCACCTGTTAAGCAGCAATTAATTAGAAGATAGTTAATTAAGTTCATTTAAATTATGGGCACTAAGTTGTATCCAACCTATTCTGTTTGAAGGGGCTATGTTACTTTGCCAGTAGGGGAGTAAGGCTGTGATGTGGGACAGAACAACCACAGAGGGAGGAATAACTCATTTTGTGTGGAGAAGTGTGGCTTTTGAAGGGTTTTAATACTTGGTCAAACAAAAATACTCACTTTTGCTTGCTTCCGAAATGCCCTTGTTCGTGCAACGTGACCTGACATTTTTAGGCAATGCTTGGTAAAAGGCAGACATAAGGGAATCTGAGTTCTTTTCTATTTTGTTACATGGTGCTTGCTTTCATTTGTTAACTTGGTTAACCAAATCCCTATCAGCACCAATGGTCTCCCTGTGATTCCAGTGGCTGTGCAGACACATCACGCTTGTTCCTGATGGCTCTTGACCTTGGTATTGTCCCTGGGGTGCAGGAAGCAGCATGGGAGCACACAGGGGACAGGGAGTCCCAAGTGCCATGCTGGGTTATCGACCCGAGCAGGTGGGCACGACTGAGGCCTGGGGTCGATGCACTGTTTGTCCAGCTCAGCACAGCTGGACAGGGAATTGTTTCCATATGCTTTGCTTTAAAGGTAGGCTTTTGCTTTCAAGGGCAGACAAGGAGGAAGCAGATCTACAAAGTCTGAGCAATGTAGCTTTAATTGGAGTTACACATCTTGATGGAGCAGAGGTAAAAAGGAGGAGACTGTATGGTGTAACCTTTATTTTTGTTAAGTTCCCTGATAAGCCATTGATTTGATAAGAAATACTGTACCATTGGCTGAGCTTGCAGGGTGCAGTTCCCTGATAAGCACGTGTTTACTGTCTGCCATAAATGCCTGAAGTGACAGTTTATGGTGGGTCGGATTGGATGTTTTAAACGCTGTATCATAACTGTGCTTTCACAGGTGAGCTCGCTGTGCACTCAGGTTGGTTGAAGAAACAGGTTGAACTATGATGTTCATTTCTCCTTGGAGCAGAGCAGTTGGACCCTGGGTAATGCCCAGCCCTTGCAAATATTATACAATAGGAACCCATTAGAACACAATATCCAGCCCAAATAACCTCCCAAAAAAACCTTGGAAGAGGGACACAAAGATGATGTGTATTTTGATACAAACTGCATGTCTTTTACAACTAGATGATCCCTTTCTTCTTATGTGGTAGACACTCATGCTACGCAGATCTTGATGTCGTCTCCTTTAGAGCAATATTCATACACATCCAGATTTTCATACCCAGTGAATCAGACCACTACTGGTGGGTTTCCTTGATGTCAGAGACCCAGTGCTTTCCCAATCAGAGGTATTCAGGGATGAAAAAAATACTGGTTTTCACAGTGTAAGAGAAAGGAAATAATTCATCTCTCTGGGCTGGTGAAGGCCACCATGGTATATTTCTAGTTCTGTTCCTACCTGTGCTGGGTAATTTTTCTGAAACTCAGGATGTATTTTTTCTGATTAAAACTGAAGACACTCTATTATTTCTATAACCACATTTAAGTCTTGTAATGTAAACAAATTAGTTCACATTTCACGTGTCAGATGCTGATTTATAGAGGAAAATGGGAGCTTGCATCTGGTATGTCTCTTGATTCATTTTTTTGATTGAAGAACAGTTTTGAAATAGGGTGTAAAAGAATTTTCCATCTTTAATGAAGGGATTTCTTGGGGTTTGCAGCATCTGGATGGGGTTTTTTTTCCCCTGGTGTGCATATACCAAGAAATCTTGAATTCCCTTTCCTGATTTGGGAAGTTCAACCTGAGGGGATTGAGCAATTTCTCTAATTTGCACCATTCACTTTCTATTCAAGACAACAGCTCTGGCACACTCAGTGATGGCACCACAGGAGGGACCTGGCCACAGGCTCCTCCAGGAACTTTTCCTGTGGTCACTTGGGTGACTTTAGTGGCTCTGGCTGCTCTCTCTGCTGCACTTGCAGGAGCTGGGTGTGCCCAGGGCCATTGCACAAGTGTCGAGCTCGGCTCCCCGGCCTTGTGGGAGCTGTGAAAAGCCCAGGGTAAATTCCTTAGGTTCTAAAGCTGCTCTGCCCTGTCCTATGTACATCAACATCATGTGATATAGGCAAGTTGCTGCTTAGCATTGGAGACATAGCCATGTCTTAGTAGCTTAGTATCACTTTTCTGCTCCAGCATATAGAGAGAAATAATTAGGAGTTGTGTCAAGGCAGTGTCTAGTGACCAGAGGAAATTGTATCAGATGGAATGATGCTTCTTTCCAGTAGAGGTAGCTGGTTTTGTTTTTGTTTTGTATGTCATTTGCCAGCTACATTTAGCATGAATAAGTGTTTTCAGATGTCCCATATATCAAAGTCTAGCCTGATGTAAAAAGTCTGTTGCAAGGAAAAATATAGAAAGAGATGCTGGAGGTTCTGGCCAGTGAATGATTTTGGAAGATGAGCCATTGAGCTAATCCTGCCTTGTGGCATGTGGGTGAGATGTTCAAGGTGACAATCCCACAGGACTCCAAAGAACATATTTCTATTGTGTTACACCCAATCACGCAGGGCCGGGGTTGATCCTGCCTCATGTTTGCTGCCTTTGATTTCCCTCTCCTCTCCCACACAGCAGCTTGTGACAGATGTAGCCACCGCTTTTAACGATGGACCTTTGTCAAGCCAGGGAAAATGGCCACTTGAATTCAGGGGGAAAATAATGATCCTTTTGATTAAGCAAGCTGGTGTTGGTGGCTGTGCTGCGGACGCCGAAGGGGAGAGCTCAAAGGGCACCTGCCTGTAACACGAGCGATGGCAGGAAGTGTGCCTGGCTGCAGGAGAGAAAAATTGGCCCTGTGTTGGAAAGAACAGAGGAAGAGAGATTAGAGGTTAAACTGGAAAGGGTGTTAAAATATTCTCAGTGTATGATGGCTGTAGCAGTGGATTTAAATTGCTGAAATTACCTTGTCAGGATGCCTTATCAGCTGCTGTTCTAGTGATTGTTTGCTTTAGATAAGAACTGGAGTGCGATAAAACCTTGATAACAGTTTAGAGATTACAGCTCTTTTGAAACTGCTGGCACTTGCCAGGGGCTCTGAGCTGCAAGAGCTATGCTTGGATTTATTCCACTACTTTTTTTTTTCCCTCCGCCCCCCTTCTCTTCTTTTGTTTCATGTTTTTAAGTGCTTAAGCTCTTGTTTTAGATCCTCCTCATTTTGAGCCACACAGCCTCTTCTGAGCACTTTTGGGGAACAGTGCATGTGCGTAGAAGAGGGGACCCGTGCTGAGGAGTGGAGGTGAATGCTGAGGGAAGAAGAAAAACAAGGTACTGCTGCACCTCTTCATCTGATCCCGTTTCAGGCTCTGACCTGTGCAGTTTCACAAGCTGTGAGGATACTAAAGGCTTGGGAGCACAGCAGGCTTGGGAGCTTTCTCCTGGTTACTTCCCCAAAGTTCCTGTAACAATCTGTTAGTTTACAGCAGTTCATTGAATGGGATGTAAAGCGCCAGCTCTTAAAAATCTATGCGGCGTTTGTGGCAGTACATTTGTGTTCTTAGTGCTGTTTTTGACTGTGTTATCTTTTTGGGGTTGTGATTTTGTGGGGTGTTTTTTTTTTTAGATAGAGATTAGTAACAAATCTCCAATTGAACTCATCTCGTCTGCATGCAATGAATGGGACAGAAACAGGGTTACAGAAACCAATGCAATGTTTTTGTCTAGTTCTTATTGAAGGTGATTTATATGGTATGGCAAGATGGTGGTATTTTGGTGCTGCCTTTCTTCTAATAAATTTGGCACTCAGCAGATCTTGCACATCTGAAAGCGTATGCTGCTTAGTTTTTCAGAGTAATTCAAATTGGTTTGTTTTTGTGTAAATATAATTTGAAAGGAGGAAGCAGAGAAACTGTGGAACTCATAAGTACAACAAGGAAAATTCTGAAGTTGCAGGACTATGGTTAGAAAATGGAAGTTGAGGTTGAATTTTTGTGGTAAAAACCCCTTTGCAGTACCCTTTCAGGTTTCTGCTTGTGCTTATTAGGATTAATAGCAAAGCAGTGCATCCAGGCATTCCATCTCTACTCATGTTTTTAGCCTGTTCAGCCAAAGGATAAAGTTAAAACACTATGAAAAAAGCATGAGGAAGAAATACTGCTGCTGTTAGAGGAGTATTCATCCTGCTGCTGTTGTGTGTACCTGACGATATTTTTGTCCTGTGGTTATGAGGTGTGGCTCTGCCAGGAGCTGTATTCAACTATTGCTGGAATTACAGAGAAGTGGGAGGTGTTGGTGCTTCCTTATCTTGGTTATTTGTGCTGTTCTTCCAACCAAGGAGTCTTGAGATGTCAAGGTGGTTGCACCTTGAACCTGCATCTTGTAGTGTGCTTGAATTTGGTTTTGTGTTTTGTTGTGGTTTGTGTAGCTGAGTGGTTTTCTTTTTCCCTTTAGTAGCAAATCTGGTGTGTCCCCTGTTCCACTGGTCAGCCTGATAACACACTTAAGTCTGCTCCAGTTGGCTCAGGCACAACGTGTTCTACAAAGTCCACAACAAAACTTTGGACCACATAAGTTTGACTATCTGGGGATATGTCAATAATTGCAACACAAAGTACCAGGGGAAACTGTACTCTGGAATAACCAGACTTTGCTTTATTGTTGGCTTTCATTTCATAGGTTTTTTTCCTTTGTTTTTAAACTGAAATGCCTCTATTTTTCCTATAATATGGGAGGGATCTTTCTGGCAGTTAACTTACTGAATGTATGCCCATATCTGCTTGCAACTGCTGAAACATGTCCTCTAAAAACACCAGTAAGATAAATTTAAGAGATTGATAGTTCTGTATATTGGTTATATCTTATCAGTTTTAAAATATCACTGCAGAGTGACCATCTGAATTCCTTAGGGTTGTACAGGTGGCCTGTGAAAGAGTAATTTAGCAACAGATGAATCACAGCAGAAATACAACTCCAAACTATTTGAGTTTATCTAATCAAATAATAAGAATGAACACATAAGCTATCCAGCAACCAAGATACTTAATGAGCACTGGTTTAGAGTCTTCTTAATTGTGTTCAGGCACTCATGGGCTGTATTTTCAAGTCTGTGTTTATGACTTGAGACTGTACACTTTGTTTTTTCCTCTTAATGAAAGCTCAACATTTCTTTTGTTCCAGCAAATTTCAGAACTTAGAAGATGATGCCAAATTATCACATGCCTCACTAGAAAACAAAGAGCTGGCAGCATTGCCTTCCTAGGGGAAACTGGAAATATCCCAGGCTTGCTCCAGCCATGCTCTAATTTGAGGTTTAACGCTCTGTTAACATCAGCCCACGGCTGCATCACTCGAGTAGATGTGGGCTGGGACTGGTGAGAGCAAGGAGTCCCCAGCCTCTGCACTGCATGGGGATGGTCAGAGCCGGGAGCTTGGGGAGAACTTGCACAGGAAAGCAGGGTGGCTTTTACCCCCCAGGTCAAACTGTGGGTGAGGATTGCAAACAAAGCCCAAGTGAGCTGCAGTTTGGTCTGTGGTGGGGTGACTGACAGCTGGTTAATCGTCCATCAGAAGATTGCAGTCAGTGGCTGGGGTGAAGGTGGTCCTTGTGGGTGCCTTCCCTTCAAGATGCAGTTTCACAGAGCTCCTGTGGACAGTTTCACTGATTCCTGTGCAAGAAGGTGTGAAAGCCAAGCTGAGGCATTTCAAAGCATTCTTTGCAAAACTCAGAGGTTTTACTTTTTACCTTAAAGTTTCATTTTGAATCTCAGCTCCATTTCAGGTGGTGCTAGAAGTGAAACTCAGCCAGCTCTTCTGGGCTGGAACTTACCAACAAAGGTCTTGCAGCTCACAAATAGTTTGCAGTGGGGAAAGGCAAAGATGATACATCATTCTTCTGGTTCTTAAGCCTCTTAGGGAGAGTTACAGTTCTGCAGCCATGAGAGCTGGACATTCCTGCTCTATCCCCCTGTTGCTATCTGGATGTTTCAACTAGGACTTCTTACAGAAGGAAATCTCAGTTCTCTGCTTCCTTCAGTACATTCTGCTTTGGCAATTAGGAGGTAAACTCTGCATTACCTCTGTGATTTGGTGAAAATAGTGACAAGACAGTTGTGTCCCTTCCTCTGAAGCCTGACTTGGAGTTATGGTGATACTGGTTTGAAACTATTTATATCTCCTACATGCAAGTAGTTCTGTTACTGTTCTCTACCACCAAAAATGCATTAAGTCAAACTACACCAAGGTTTTAATACCAGTCTCAGTTGTTGCTATGGGCCCTAGCACCACATCTGTCTGGAGGAAAGGGTGGTGACAGAACTGCATCCCCTCAGTTTGCTTGTCTTCCTCTGTGTGTGTGTGTGAAAATAGAGCATATATATGAGGATGGTCTAACTAGTGAAACCACAGTGCTGTTATGAAATGCATAGAGGCTCAGAAGTCTCTAAAGATCTGGTTTGTGACCTGCTGGGCACCTTTCTCATGTCTCTTAAGACATGAGCAGTCTTACAGTAAAAACTAAATGCAATTACAGTGCTCAGAACAGCTTCAAAGTGGCCTGACTAATTTTGGGTTTGAGCTTGACCCCAGAAGCAGGTCAGTTGTATGGGATGGCAGGCTTACATCTTGAAGATTATGACTAAACCACACCAATTTATTTAGCTAAAGGGAAGAATTTGAATTATTCAGGGTTGGTTTTTCTTTTCCTTATAACCTCTCAAGAAAGGCAAACTTTAAGCTACCACACACAGCTGGTGTTTCTAATAAGACACAGATGTGTTTTGGGATCTCTTCCCATCTCCTGCAACATTTAAATGTAGATAAATAGAACTTAATCAGCTATAAATAACAGCGTGCCATGCCTGTGGATCACTAACCTTCTCTGGGACTCCCACAGGACTAGGGTTAAGCTTAATTACTTCAGTCTACTGCAAACAACAGAATAATCAGCTGTTGGATATTGCATGGGGAAAGGTGGAGGGAGCTTAAAGAAGCAAGTCAACCTCCCTGGCCAGTGACGTGATGCCCTGGCGCTCAGTGTAGGGGATTTGGAATGTTTCAAGACCAAAAGGATTCTTTTATTCCCTGTTTTGGTTTCAGTGCACAGGAGGTTTAATGTCACTACTACATCTGTGAGTGTTGTTTTAAAAACAAACTCAGGAGGTGCCTATGAACTCTTTTTTCTTCCCTTTTGGGATATCTTCCTCCCCTTAGGGATCACTGCTCAGACTTGCTGTATAAAAAGATGGTGATTGTGGTTTGTTTAGCTCTGTTGTAAATGAAGGCAAGATATTCCTCTGTGGCCATTGCATATTGCTAATTTAGGAGGGCAGATTGGTATGTCTGGTTTGGAGTGTGGTGGCCCCCAGCCACAAGCAGTTCTAGGCTGGAGGAGTCAGTGTCTGTCAGCTTCCAGCACTGGGCTCTGTGTCTTGGCCAGGCTGGCCTGCATGGGAATGTGTTACGGAGCTGCTGTCTTCTAGCAGCTTTCTGCTGGAACAAATGTGAGGCAGCTGGTAGTGAAACCACCAAGACCAATCATCCATCGCTGCCAGGTCCTGCTCCTCCTGTCCAGGCACTGCTCAGCTCTTTGCTCAACACACGGCCTTGTTTCCATACCTAGCAGGGACCATGGGCATCACACTTCCAAAGGACAGGACATGACAGGGGAAACGGTGATGTCCCAAACTGCTCATTGTTGGCATTTGTACTGGTATTTTTGGCTAGTTGTCACTTCTCTCAAGAGCACTGGTGGAAAGATATTTGCTAGACATTTTTCCCTGCTGATTTCTGCTCTTGCCCCTAATGGTTAACAGAAATGGGGCTTGTTATTTCATAACATTTTCCCAGCTACAGTAAGTTTGAGCCAGAGATTTGGTTTTTTACAGTAGATTTGATTTACAGCAAAGCTGTTTCTGCCCCACATACCTGCTCTCCAGTAACACAAGAGCTGGGCTTTGCTGGGCAAAGCCTTGGGTGATTCAGCCAGGAACTCAGGGCACTCCTTACCGCTCTCCTGAACAAAAGAGCCTCACAAGGGCTGTCTGGAAGAAAAACTGCAGAGCCTGGCATTCGGGGTGTGATTCATGGTGTGGATTATGTGCAGTTCAACTGCAGGGACTCTGGTTTGGGCTTCGCTCAATGCTCCATGGGTTTCAATGTCTGCTGCTGTCCCTGCACTGCTTTTCTTCTCAAAGAGAGAGCAGGTATTGGGTGTGCAACTAAAACAAGATTGCCCCTTTGACTTTTTCTCTTTCCTTATGTCCCTGTAAGTGGCATTTCCTTCATGGAAAGGTGATTAAAGGTTTTATGAGGGAGGAGAGCCATACCCGAAGGGCTGTGCTGGGGGAGAGCTGGCCCACGGCAGCCCCGCCGCCCCTTCTCGCATGCAGCCCCTGCTTGTTTGATTTCCCCTGCTGCGGGCCAGGCTCAGGAAGACAGGGGAATATTTATTTATAAGCTGTCTGTACAGATGTTTTCGTTGTGGTTTGCGGTGCATTGGTGCCACTTAGTGGGAGGAGAATTGAATTGACAGCTTTAACGGTGCAGGGGAAAACAAGGAGAGATGGGTTTCATATTCCAGCCCCCCTCCACCTCCCAGCAGTATTTCTGCAGTTTAAAGACAAATCCAAATCTGCTGCTAGCCACAGAGCTGTGGTGGGTTCGGGAGCTGGCTGTTGGCAGAGTAGTGCTGGCAGGCTGGGCATGCACTGACCCTCATCCCAACAGGAAAACTGCGTGGAAAGCACTGCAGAATATTAGGCTAAATAGGCTTTGCTAATAGAAAAAGCTAATCCAGCCATGCCTTGTGTTTAGCAGGTTTGGCAGGCTTAAAAATCATCCTCCCTCTGTTGTGATTTCCATTATTTTAGGTGTAGCAGGAAGGATGATGGATCAGGATGGTGTTAGCTCTGATTCAGTTTTGCAGGAGGCAATCTATACAAAATGTTAACAGTGTTTATTCAAAATCATTTAACTGGATTTTGTATTGATTTCCCTAAAAAAATTCCCTACAGACAGGCCTGTGGGGAAAAAAAGAAACCCTGTGCTGTGATATTCGTAAGCAATCTATTCTGCTCCCCCAGATAAATGCTTAATGTTAACTAATGGTACCTGGAAATAGACTCGGGTGTCTGCTGCTGGCAGGCATGGACATGGCCATCAGCCACATGTCCCCATGAGCCTGGAGTGTCGTGGTGAGGGTGCAGTGGAGCACATGGTGCTCAAAAGGCTTTGGAGCATCCTCTGTGGTGTATGTGTGAGATGTTCTACCTTGTCAGGACGCTCAAGAACATCTTGTGCTTGGTTGGTATCTATTTATTTTTGTCTTGTGTAGGACAGGACACCTCGGGCTGGTTTTACCTTGAGTTGAATTGAATTACTGAATTGGATTTTTTGTTGTTTGCACATGGGCTCCTTACCCCATTGAGTCGTTTCTGTGTGCTCCTCGTGCAGTGGTGCATGAAACTCTGAGCTCCAGGGACTCTGAGCCTGGGTTTGGAACTCCTCCACGTGGGGAACTGCTGCTAATTTTAGTGAAATTTCTGGGCATGGAACAAGTTCCACTTTCAGTCTTTAAGAAAATGTGCTGTGCCCAAGGATTGTGCTTACTGGCTTTAATCATACCTGCTGTGGCTTTCATCTCAGCTGGTCCCATTACCCTCGGCAGGAAAAGCAGCACTCGGAGAGGCTGGCAGATCCCACCTATGGAGACGTTTCCTGGAGCCCTTGGTGGCTCCCTGTGTGCCCTGTGGTGCTTGTGGCTGGGACAGGAGACAAATTAAAGCAGCTGTGGGTGCGTGTCCTGGTGTCACCTCTGCGCAGCTCTGCCTGTGCATGACCTGTGCTCGCTGCCTGTGACCTGTGCTATTCTCCCTGGCTGTGCAGCTGCCAAGCTGACAATTCCTGGGTGATGCTCCTGGGGCACCAATACTTGGATCTTCTGCCTCATTTTGAACCCATTTGTGCCTCTCTTGCGCTCTCACCAGAGGGCACTGCACGACATGTCGCAGCCTAATAAATAACCTCTTAACCTGCTTAGCTGCTTTATGCTCAGTGGCATGTTTTACAACGTTACCTGGAGTCCTTGAATGCTGGTTCCCATGGCAACCTGATATAGCATTTTTATTCTTTATTACTATCACTGTTTTATTGCTGCCTTGTTCAAATGCGCTGTCATCTTTATTTTGCCTTGGTGTGTGCGTGCGAGTCACAAATCTATTTCTCAAAATTATATTATTAAACCATTTAGTGAATTTAGAAAAAGGGTGATGATCTGTCACTGTCGATTTAATATTAAATGGAGAAGCACACCATAAATGGAAACAAGCTGGAAAGAAAAACAAACTAGCAACCCAAATATTGATATAGGCAGCTTAGGATGTTTGATGGAGGTGCAAATAGTTGGGTAAAAGCAAATTAATAGAAGAAATGTAGCTTCTGTAAGGGAATGTAATAGTCCTAATTTGTGTGAAAGGGAAAATTGATAGTGTCCAGGTGTTCTTAGGAGTGGAGTTTGGCCAAAGATAGTAATGGGAGCAAGGACCTCAATTGTTTTAGAATGAAGGTTAAAACATTCAAAGAACCTGTATGGCCCAGTGAGGAACAGTCAGAAATTAAGCTGGTAATACAGATCAGGTTGTGGATAACTCATTGTTTGCACCATACTTAGGCTCCATCAATCCTATAGCTGATGTCTCCTTCTTCTCTGCAAGGATCAAGGAAGATTTCTTCTTTTTGATACCTGAGTTTCTGGAGTTGGGGGCAGGAGACAGGAGAATCACCTTTGCCGAAGGACGAAGTGGGGCTGGAGATGGGGTGCATGTCCTCCCAGGGATGCTCAGTGCAAAGTTGCAAAAGTCAACCATTGACAGCTTTGGTGTTGGGAAGGATGGTGGGATTCACACAGACCCTGGGTAGAGAGTTTGCTTCCTTCTCAGTGCAGAGCACAGTGTTCATCTGTTAGGGGATTGTTTGGGGTAGCTGTGCTTCCTGTGGGACTGGCCCTGCTGCAGCCTGGCTGGCGGGGGCTCCTTGGGGCTGGTTAATCACAGCTGACAGCAGGAGGGGGTTTTGTGCAGGGCAAAGACTGCGTTTGTGGGAACGGCAAAGCAAACAGAGTTAAAGGCAGAGTGATCTTGTGCACACAGGAGCCAGCTGGCAAACCCCAGATAACAGATATCTTCCCAAGCACATGTTAGGAGCAGTGCTGTTTTCAATGGCTCCCTTGTACATGCTGTCGTCTTCCCGTCCTGCTCGAAGTATTAGGGGGCTGCTATAGCGAAGCACGGATGGAGGATATAAGTATCCCCTGTGCAGAGAGAGGATGTTGAAAGGACTGAGGTCAGGGCTGACTCCTCCAGGGTGATCTCCCGTATCTGAGGAATGGAGAGGCATCATTTGGAAAGGTGTAAATTATCTAGGACAGCACATAGAATTTTACAACCTGTACTTAAATCCTTCATTATATCTTGTGCCAGCAGCAAGGCGGATTCTGCAGCCTTTCCTAAGGACAGACACTGAGCTAAAGATTCAGGCACTTTGGAGGATGTGTTGTCTGTCCTTCCAGAAAAATCTGAGGATTTTTTTTTAATTCCCCTCCTTTCATTCTTTGCCAGTTCCTCTATTCTGGGGTGATGCTTTGCAGCAGGACAGGTTTGGCTGTGAAACTTTGGCAGGAAAATTTCTTCTAAGTGCTTGAAGTACACCCTTGTTCATCTCCAGAACCCGAAGCAGAACAGATGCAAACTGATCTGTAACTGGAATTCAGTCCTTGGGAAATTTAGGGAATGAGTCCACCTGGGCAGAATAGCCTTTCTAAAACAAAAACATTTCTGGATTGCCAGACTGCTGATTATTAAGAAGGAGAGTAGGGAGAGCAGCAGGGGGAAGACAATGGGTTTCGGGGAAGTGGATTTCAGTCAGCTCAGAGCTGCAGTCTTGGCAAGCTACTCCAAGTGAAGAGGAAGTTTGGGAGAGTTGAAAGTTTCTTAGAGAAGCAAATTTAATGCACAAGTAGAACTCCCTTAATGGAGAGGACAGATGGGAAACATAGTAAGAGATTACTTTAGCTAAATTACGGGATCTTTAATGACCTGAAACTCAAAGCAACATAAAAAAATTGGAGAGTAGGTCAAACTATTGAGAATGATTTTATCATGAACATGCAAAGAAAATTGAGAAGCCAAGGTCCAAATGAGCCACAATTGGCAAAAGACAAAAAGGGCAGCCAGAGGGGTTTCTATGAATGTGTTTGCAGCAAGAGCTGAGCCAGGGAATGAGTTAGGCCACTGCTCAGTGGAAAGGAAAAGCTCTCAGACGATGGAAGTGAGAAAGCAGAAGTACCAAATGACTTTTTTATCCCTTCTGTTCTTCCTGAGAGGGTCAGCTGCAGCCAGCATGCTCTCAGAAAAGAGGGAAAGAATAAGTTTGAATACTTAGCAGAGCCTGGAGGAATTCAGCTCCAGATAGTTAGAAAACTGGCTTAAGTGATTTCAGTGCCATTAGTGATAATCTTTGAAAATCTGTGGAGGACAAATGAGGCTTGAGAAGACTGCGGAAAAGAAAATTTAATGGGATATCTTTCAAAAAGGGAGAAAGGGAGGAGCTGTGGGCTGGGAAGCCTGTAATGCCTAGAGAATATTTTTCAGGAAAGTATGATAAAAATGATTAAGTTGTTTCTAAGCATGTAGAAGGCAGCAGTCCCTGGAAGAGGTGGAGACCTGCAGCTCCCTCAGCAGTTTCCATCTCTGTTAACAGTTGGATGACACAATAAAGATCACAGGTACTCTGCAGCTCATGCCAAGCTGAAACAGGTACAAACAGAGCTGAGTTCAGAACTAGGATTCAGGGGATCTGAAATAATAGAAAAGGTCTGAAAAAAGTAGGTTCCAGCTTGGCAGTGCTACGCAAAGAAAGAATGAACAGTAAAAGACCAGAACTGGTCAGGTACCTGTTCTACCAGAAATGATAAAATAAAGCGTGAGTGGAGGGTTTGGGGTTACAGGAGCTTGATCACTAATGCCCTGGGATCTGCAATGGTGTCTTTTTGTAGGGGCAGAAAAGTCATCAGGAAATAGAAATATGATTTACTATAAAATATTCCAGGGATTTTGTTCAATTTATTCGGTTCTGGTGGTGGGTGCAGTACATTTCATTCTGAACATCACCCTTCAGGGAGGATACAGGCTGTCAGAAGAGACATTAGGAGAGATTTGCAGCATAAGGGCTAGTTCTGCATGGGGACCAGCTTCCCTGGGGAGGCTACAGCTGCAGTGAAGCAAGAGTACCCTCAGGTGATACTTCAGCCCAAGATAAGAGTGATTTATTTATTATTTTTTAAATAATTCTTTTAACACATAGCAGAAAAGCTGAGAGATTTATTCATGCCCAGGGAGCAGTAATGGTAAGTAAATTAAAATAGAGAATTCCAACCTAATTGGCAAAAAAGGGGCTTTTTTGGACATGCAAGTTATGAGGTAAGACACAAGCTTTTGGGCATCTCATGAAAAGGCTGTGTACCTGGACACTGCTTTTTCCTTTCTTTTTATTTTTACCCCCAGGTAGCCCAGCTGGATAATAATAGTAATAAAGCTCCAACTTCTTGTGACTTTCAGTTGCCTGGTATCCTTGGATTGTTACAGTTGAAACATCAACAAAACTGTAAAATGTTCTTGTTGTGTTCATGTACACAAAAGTGGAATTTTCTGATTTTATACTGGGGGCTAGGGAGAGAGATCCCCCATTTAAATACTGCTGTTTTGTGTGAAATGCTAAAGTATGGTGCCTGGAAATTCCTTGGTTCATCGTTGATTTTTCATATCTCCGGTCTAGCTCTAAGGGTGCCTGAAGACCTATAAAAACATAAAACCCGAATAGACAGAAATTAATACCAAGTTCTTCAAAAGGGAAATGGAGAATATAAGTGGTGTCTGGGGTGACATCAACATTTGGATTCCCCTCTTTCAGTCTGAAATCAGGCTTAGGATGGAGATGAAATGGCATCCAAGAGTTTTCATGACAGGAAGAGTCTTCAGACATCAGAAGACTCTTTAATTATGGGCAGAGTGATTCATTCAGTGGTCAGCATCTGTATCTCATTAAAGTCTGAAATCCTTCACTGTTTCTCCTTTAAATATGAAGGTATTCCTGTTTTATCTTTTTTGGCTTAGCAGAGCTGTATTTTATGTCAGGTCAGTGCAGTGTACCATTCGAGCGAGCCTGAGTTATGTGCAGATTATTTAATGCTGAAAACATTGAGCAAATGTAATTCACCTGTGCTGCTTTCTCCAGAATCTTTTCTCCTTCAGCAACCAAGCGCAGCAGAAAAGCAGCTTGAAATTAAATTGGAGGATTAATTTCAAATTATTTGAGGAATGGGTGTTATCAATGAAAATAAAATATTCTTTGTGTTTATCCCTGCTGAGCCATAATCAACAAGTGGGGATTTTCCTGGAGCAAACTATCTCAGTGGGCCCAATCTCCTGCTCAAGTTGAAGGAAGAAAAAAATCTCCCATGGACTTCAATGAGAGCAGCCTGCTTTGAACTAACTTTTACTATGATGGAGAAATATGCGTTCTGTCTGCAAGAGGTTGACCATAAATACCTGTGCAGATGAACACAGCTGCAGCTCGGTGCAGCAGGATGGAGCTGCATGAGGGTCAGGCAAGTTAATCACAGGTGAAAGCTTTTTGTTACGCCTTCCTTTCCCCCATGCCACCAGAAAACTGCCAGGTGTATTTTGGATCAATAAAGGAGGATTTTCAGGCTAAAAGTTATAACATTTTTTTCCACCATCTTGCTGTGGTTTTTTTTAGATTTTGGAAAATGGGGTGTGTGCACACATAGAATTTTACAGCAAAGTAGAAGCAAAAATGAGTTTTCTTACATCAGTTGTGAGTAGTGCAGGGGCTTTCTACTCTACTGCCCCTTTCCAAAATGCATTAAGGCTGTCAGATGTAAATTGGGGGCATCAAAGCACTTTCTGCATAGGGTTATGAGCTGGTCTGTAGTGCAGATTATTGCTCTGAATTCTCCCAATGTGTTCAGTGCCAAGCACAAATTGCATTTTAAAAGCAGTGTTTTGTTTGGCCACCGTGTATTAATCTAACTACATTCAGCAGCTCTGTGGTTAAATTCTAGTTTGCCAGTTGGCTTTAGGGTTTAAAAGAGAAACACAGCAGCAACAGGTTTCTCAGCCTTGCCTGTGC
>NW_008238337.1:6782820-6793085 GCF_000691975.1 Corvus brachyrhynchos
AAGAGTGGGAGAGGAGAGAGTGTGGAGATGCCTTAATTCATCAAGGGCAAGCACTGAGCCACGCAGGCGTTTGTTGCTCTTCGGTGGGTGTTATGATCTGCCCAGAAATACTGAAAAGAGGGAGACCTAGGTGGAAAGTTGGGACAAAAATATATAAGGAGCTGGAAAGAGGGCTGACTGCCAAAATCTTGTGGTGTTACAGTTGGCCCCCAGCTTTGCTCCTTGCTTGTCTTGGCGCTGTAATTGCAAGACAAATATATTTGTTTTAGTGTTGTTCATGAAATCTGGCTGGCTGCAGAGTGATGGTGCTGAGCAGCAGGGAGACTTCATCTCATGAGTCATCTGTGAATGGGGAGCAGGATGGAGGGTGATGATTTGGATCATGTGGGCTGGGATGTGGGGGGTTGATGCTCTCTTTCATAAGCACTTCAACAGTAAGAAATGGCCCCAGGCTTCTCTCCTGCAGGCTGGAGCAGCAATACTCTGCTGGTGTGGGGCTGGCTGATAAAGGAGAGAGTGTGGGATGAACCAAAAGTAGTTTCCTGCTGTCCCAGGAGGAAGCAGGTGTGGGGAGTAAGGAGGAATCATCGGAGTCAGTGGCTACAGCATCCTGATTCAGGAGATTGAGTCTCCTTGAAGCAGCAAAGAGTGGAATTCAGTCTCCAAGCCCTGTTCTTTATCTGTGTAACAGAAATCACATCAATGCCCAGCTTGCTAGAGCACTGTGAGGATAAATCCACTGAGGACTCTGAAGTGCTCAGATAAATACCTATGAGAGCACAGGGAGGCATTTGTGCTTGTATGAGGGATAAGTGCTTTATTAGTAATGACCCAGAAAGGACAGAGCTACTTGCAGGTATAGTAAGCACAAGCAAGTGCCTCCTATAGTTGACAGGCTCTTGGTGTAAATCATTTGTGGAATAAATGACAAAAGAGAATTCATGCTTCCTAGAGGAGAAGGAAAAAAGTCTCTGCTGAGCTTAATAAAAATGAAAATTTGGTAATGGATAATACAAGTCTAGAGAGGGTCACAGTCTGCTTGACAGGAGCTGTAAGGTCACAGATTAAGTAGGTGCCCAAGTCAGTTGCAGCAATATACAGGAGATTATTGAAGGAAGATGCATCCTGGGAATCTCTCCCACAGAACAGCAACTGGGGTAGTTGTAACTGTGGTTTTGCACAGCAAAATTTGAAGTAATGATTGCAGAAAACAGCTATTTGACATAATACCTTCTAAACAACTGGGTTGGGTTCCAGGCTCATCCTCCTTTGAACTTTGGAAGATCCCTGTAAAACAGGGCAGGCAGAGCTTGCCCTTTGCTGTGCTTCCAGCATGGTCCTATCTTACAGGGAGAGGGTCTCCAGCTCCCTCCCCAATGCTTCTGGCCACATGTTCCCTTCCTCTCAGCCAACAGTGTAAGTGTTCATAACTGCTGGAGAGAGCTAAACCAGCCAAAAACTAATGTGAAAAAAAAAAAAAATTCTTTTTTTGGGACTAATTTCCTGAATTGTCTCACCACTTAGTCATAAAGGTACTGGTGCAAGAGAGAAGGTGGGAACATATGGCTGAGGGCAAAGAGAGGAGTGGGAATTGGATAGCTTAAAGCTCACATCACCTAAACCTGCCGTGGGACTGTCACGTCTGGGCTCTGTCTCCTTGGAATGGAAGAAGTGCATCGGGCCGGGGTGAGAGTTCCTTTGGCATGTGGCAGCCTGGTGCTGCTCTGTCTGACCGCTCCCTGTGTGCTTTCCAGGGCCTGCTGCAGGAGAGGAGCAGTGGAGGCAGCATCCTCCCCATGGTCTTCCAAAAAAAATGGGTTGGCTGAGGAGCAGCAAGCAACTGCTGCTGCTCTGCGGTGGCCACAGCCCAGGAGAGATACAGAAATGTACCTGGGCAGGTTCCGTTTGTGGAAAAGCAGGAATTTTAGCTCATTAAACCACCAAGGCTCCAAACGTTGTAAAGCCGAGGTCAGGAAGTAGCTGTAAATTGAGTGACTGGAAAGGAAACCCAATTAACTGCTTGTCGTTTTTCCGGAGCTCCTGCATGGAGGTCATGCTGGTGTTCGTCACAGCAAAAGGCCTCCAGGTTGGTGCAGTTCATCTCAATCGATACAGGCTTTCACTCTCCTGCAATCCTGTTCCCCAGCACTACCTTTAACTGCAGAAAAAAAGTATTTGAAAGAAGGCCTCTCTTCTGTTTTGCTGGATTTTCCCTGTTAGAGTAGTTCGGACTTCTCCTGTGAGTCTGATTCCTCCTGCTCCCCAGAATTCACATTCTTCAGGCATATAGCAACTCCTACCAGTTATTTTCCCCACAGTGATCACTGTAGAGCCAAGTTATACATCTCATGTTGTAGAAATTTTCTTTTAAAAATACGTTACTTCAGCTACAGTAATAAGTGCTTGTTAGTTTGGGGTTTTTGTTTGCTTCCAACAACTTTATTAGTGTCTAGAAGACTGGCCAATGTACAGAATTAAGATGCACTCAGGCTGGAGAGGTGCTGTTCTCTCCCTTTTCCATGCAATGGTGGCTTCTTTGTACCCAGCCAAAACTTTGCTTACCCAGGCACCTCACCTCATCATGCTGCATGCCCTTGCCTAGGTTGCTGTTTTTCCTCACCACCCTTGGCCATTTTATATGCCAGATGCACTCGCAGTTCTTGAGACACAAAGCCATGACCAGTGGTGTAACTATGCTGGGAAGAGACTTGCTGCCCTGGTCATCTTGCAGCTAAGCCCAGGGGTTTGTAATTCTAGAATGAAACTTCACTATTGCCCTGAAAACAGAAGCATAAAAGGAATTAATTTGGAAAGAGCCTCATGTAAAATGTTTATATGCCATCCTGCTGCCAAGATACCTTCCCAGCTGGGTGGTATTAGCATGGGGCTTAACTTCTCTCTCTGTATGCCAACAGGATGACTTAACCTACCCTCTTTATCCCTGAACAACAGAAAAAGCTGATGATTTGAACAGATGTTTTGCAAATTAGGAGCTGGCTTGTGGTGCAGTAGCGAAGTGGTGTGGTCTTTGAACCAAGCTTTGTCATTTGCCCCTGGTGCTTCCTGCCTGTGCCCCCTCATCTTGTGCCTAGCCAGGTCTTTTTTGAAAGGGCAGAGATCACACATTGCCAAATGAGAGAAATTCACGGCAGGAAAAGCTGGCAGCTTGTGCCTGATTGTGAGCAGCTCTGTTTTGCTGTCAGGAGAAACAGCAGCACAGCTCTGGGGGATGGCAGTGGGAGAAGGTGTCTCGGGTGCTAAGGGTGGGAAGGCAGCAGCCGAGAGGAGGAAGGGGTGGAGATGTTTGAGACTGGAATTGCACAGTGTATCTGGACACGGGGGTGGTATGGAAAGGTTTTGGTTGTGCACTGATGAGTGAGAATCACAGCCTGCCAAGCTGGTTATGGTGGCTGGAATGGCTCATCCCCTGGAGGAAGCCAGGGCTCTCCAAGGCCTCCTTACTTCTAAGAAATGGCAGCAATTTAGCAACATCATTTTCTGAGTACACAGTTAAACTGGTGTGGTCCCTTAGCATGAACACTCAAATTGGTTTAGGAGTGGCTGAGATAGATCAAATGTATTGGAACCAGCTAATTTGAGAGTGTCCATGCAACGAGGTTACGCCAATTTAACATCATCAATTTCAGTGCCAGTAGCTGCATTAGTGCAGAGTTTGCAGGCTGACAGGGAGGGCAACTAGGCAATGGCCTGAAGAGGCATTTTTCACTGAAAAAGTGTGGAAAGCTACTAAAATTAATAAAACCTTTGAGTTTTTATTTGTAGCAGAAACTTGTGATATGATCTCAAAGGGACTTGATCTTTCTGGGGACAGAAGGGATATTGTTTTCTTACTTTTTACTGAAAGAATAGTGAAAGTGCAGGATTTCCATATTTTATGCTTGTATCTCCTAAAATCTTTCCGAAACATTCTCCCAGAAATGCAAATCTGAAGACACTGAGAGAGAGATTTGGGTCTGCATGACAGTCAGGTGTCCCAGCATGTGGGATTATAGTCAAAAATGAAAAATGAAGTCTAATTTTTCTGCACATGAGTGGTTGGCATCCCTCGAGGTTGCTATCATGCCTAACTAAAGTTGGTTCTTTCTGCAATATATTTCTTCCTACACTTGAGAGATCACTTCCCGTCCTCCCCCTGCTCTGTGGTGTTACTGCGCTTCCCCAGCTACAATTAAAATGTTGACACCTGGCTTGGCTCTGCAGATTAGGATTTGATTTTCTGTAATTATATGTTATCGCTCACATTCAGTAGCAATTTTGCCTTCTGTACAGTATGATAACACTTATTAATTCAATAAAAGAAATCAATTCACAGGCAATTTCCAAATGTAACACCTTGGTAACTGAGTACTAACCAATCAGATTATGCATCTGACATTGTGCCTTGTCATTTAATCAGTAATGGGTGATTGCAAAAGCAGATATATGTCAGATGTTAATTACAAGTAACACAGTTTGGGACCATAATGTTAGCAGTGCCTGTTTTGTTATGATGCTGTGCTGAATATAGCTAATATTTGACTTGCACTTAAGTATTATTTACAGTAAATGGAACGATAAGGATATTTATTCTGTCTCTGTGTTCCGACAGATGTATTAAGTTTTCTTTTTAATCAGTAGAACACTCTGAGTGTTAATGGACTGCCACACGGTGCATGTGTATGTGGGATGTGGAGGTGGGTTTGTTTATAGTGAACATGCTCAATCTTATCTTTTAGAAAGTTACACAGTCTTGCTTTCCCGTGGCTTTTTTTATCTTCTTGAAGTGTTTTACTTGGCATATGCCAATCATCTCTTTCCATCAGGTTATTGTTAGAGTGTGGAAAAACACATGTGACGGCTGTGGGTATGCACCACCTCAGAGCCTGCTGAGACCCTCCCACCTCTCCCTCCTGTCTTTTGCAACAGGCACCAGGTGAAATGTGTTCTCCTTCAGTCCTGGAGAGAATTAACTGTGGGCAGGTGAATCACCTGGAATCACCTTTCGCTTTCACTCTGCTTACACCTGATGTTTTCTCGCCTTAAGAAGGTCTTCAGGCTCAAACTTTGTGGTTGTTCATAACTGGGGCTTGTTCCTCTCCTCACTTCAGGTCCTCCTGGGTCTGTTGATTGTGACTCACAACATTGTCTGTCCTTATCTTCAGCTGTTGGTTGGGCACTTGGTGCCCCCCACTTGGTGTGCTTTCACTGGTGATCAAAGACATATGGGACCTGGCACTTTAATTTTGTATCTTCACTTTAAAGACCCATTTGTTCTGTTTGATTAGGACCTATTAGTCCACTTAAATCAAGATGAGAACAGGTGAAATATGCCTGAAACTGACATTTCAGCTTCGCCAAATGTTATCGTGCTGACACAACCTTCCTTTCTGATTTGTAATTAAGTTATAGCCAAGGCCACCAGCTATTAAACTCTACAAACCAAATATATAAGATGCAAGGAATCTCCAATAAAGTGTAAACTTCAATTAGATGGCACCAGCCCAGGGTCCTGAGCTTTCATTGGATACTTACCTAATTTTATTATAACAGCAGCATTCTAAATGAGCAGCTCTGGGGCACAGTCTATTAATTTACCAGTCTGCATATTCATTAAATCTTACAAATTGGCATCAGTGTTTTGTTTTTAGCACCTTATTTATTGAAAGAGGGAAGCATATTCAATGTTAGATCACTTACATTTTCTGTTCAGTAAACTATTATCATTTAGAGTTTTCCTAAAATGAGGAAATTCATACAAGTTGGGGTAAATTTTCCCATTAAAATGATTTGCTAATGGTTGATAAAGCAACATGGGGTTTGTAAAACCATTTGCTGTGAAATTTCAACAGAAGTTTCTCTTTTGCCCCAAGATATCATTGTTTTCAGGGAGGTAAAAGGATTGTAGATGGAGATGGCAGTACATTTTTCAGCCATAGCCTGTTTCCCCATCTCTCCGTTTTACATACGGACAGATGTAATGTTATTTTCTCTATTTTTATTTTTTTATTAATCATACTTAGAGAAGAAAAAGGTGCTTCAAAATAATATTCTTCTATGTAATCCTCTCTATTGTGACGATGAGTACTTGTGTTGGCTTCTCCTTTCATTACTGTCCCTCTACCATTGAACGAGTCAGTGATGTAAGCAGAGCTCTGACAACTCAGAGCCTGATGTGTGAATGTTGGTTTATTGCTCCAGCATGACTTTCTTGAACTTCTAAGGAAGCAGAGTGTTTATTTTAAATGTGCATACCAGTAATGAAGCAATTTGATATTTTGCCATAACTAATGAGTTCAGGAGAGTGCCTAAACCATGTAAATGTTCAGTTTTAAATGGTCTTGTTACACAGGAGTTTAGAAAATACCTTGTCCCTTCAAGAGGTCTTACTGTGCTAAATTATGTATTTCTGTAATGAAAGACAGTTATAGTCTTAATTCTTTTATGAAAAAGAATAACTTAAACTATTTTATTATGAGAATTTGTATCTCTAGTTTGGATATTCCGCAAGTTTTCTCGGTGTCCTTAGGGAGGTTTCTTCCTCCCCTGCAGTTGGGCCTGGGGAGCAAAGCATGACCCTGGTGTTTCCTGGCAGAGTGTATCTGATAGATAAATTGATACTGGAAATAATGTGGAACCACTGAAATTAGGTCAAGCTGCTGGTTTGTCTGTGAAACGAGAGACTTCTATTTATCCTTTAAAAAAGGATTTATAATGGGATTCTCTGCATGTTTGTGCATATTGAAGGGTAAGCAGATCATGGGCTGCAGGGTTTGATCAGGCTGGGACAGAGCAGTGATTTTTAAAAGGCAGAAGCAGTGAAAATTTTATGAATGCACAAGTAACCTCATGTCACATAGGGATTATTCCTTTAATGTGTTTATGCCTTTATCAAGGATGGGATGGCTTTGTTGCCTAGCTATGTAGCATTAACTTGCTGCTATCTGAGAAATAATACCCATTAGTAAGTTCTGACTTGGTATTTATTTCCCATGTTCCTTATCTGGTATAAGTTGATATAAATCCTTCTCCTGACAAATCAGAACATGGATGAGTTTCCTCTGGCAAAAACTGATATTGCAGCTCGTCCTTTAGCTCTCAGGCCTCACGGGTTTAACATCAGTGGTTTGACCTCTTCCCATTCTGAGGATACCCTGAGCACTGCTATCTGTAGAGATGCACGATGACAGAGTAATCATACTTTGTGCTGAAGATTACAGTGCTTTTGGCAGTCACAGATAAACTCAGCCTCACAAGCTGAGCATAATGACATTATGTAGAACTGCTTTCTATTTAAGGGAAAAAAAAAAGGGAGGGAGGGTGATAGTAGGGATGAATGTGCCTGATGTCAGAGCTGGGGTAGAACTTGACTCTGCCATGTGTGCCAGCCCCTGGGCTGGCCTGGCTGCTGGACAGACAGCTTGTGTTTTGCTGGATAAGCAGATGTCCTGGAGAATTAGGGATTGCTGTCATAGGCCTGATGGCAAGAGTCCAATCTGCTCTTTGACATGGAGGCTTTGCCTCTATTATCTCTCCATATGTGTATTTTCCTGCCCAGGGATTTCATGGAAATGAGTGCTGGACGTTGAGATGAGTGAGGCTCCTCAAGGTCACTTTGCTCTGTGAGCAGGTGCATTGCACTGCCATTTCCAACTGACCACCAGTCAAGCCTTCATGAAGCTGCGTGGTGAAAAACACAGGATCACAGAGCTGAGAGTCTTCACCCTGCAGGACCTAGACATGCCAGTGAAACTGGAACTCAAAGGCATTTGAAAAGCACTTCTAAGTACTTACATTATTTCCCTGTATTTTTGTTACCACAGTTTTATGTTGGTAGTCTCATGGCCACCAAGAAGGTTCACTGAGTTTGGGAGCAGTCTCTCCTGTATTGGTTGTACTGACTTAACACATATAACCAGTTACAAAGCAAGTAAAATTTTGACCTGTAATAAGCTCTTCATTTCAACAAAGAGCAGTTCAAGACTTCAGCATTCTCAAACAGATTTTCAAGGATACAATATAGATCTTAAAATGCATGGTTGATTTAGTTTAAGCTGTGATAGTAAAGATGGATAAAAACAGAAATAAGTTCTCACTTTCAAGGTCATTATTTCTCAGTTCTAGGTCATTTGATTTATTTGCCAGCACACTGCAGGCTCTGAGAGCTGAGTAGATGCTTATCCATGGTAACAGTTTTACTTTACCCTACCCAGTGTTGCTACTGATTGCTAGAGTAAAGCCTGGCTTTCAATCATGAGGCACAGAGATGCTTAATGGCAAAGCTGGAGTCTCTGCTTTCTGCTGAAGCACAGGGTTTGTCAAAGAACACTGTAGATTTTTACCGTGCTAGTTTGAACTGGCTCTTTATCACCTGTTTTTTCTTTGGGAAATCAGAAATCCATGATAGCACCAAAGGACTTCATTTTAAGGCAGTCTGTACGTCTCTTGAGCAGATGGGAGAAACTCGGATTGAATTAAAACCATATTGTGAAAGGTGATCATTGTACTACTCTGTGCGTTTTCTGAATTTACTTAGGAGGATGTTTAGGAGAAGAGGGAAAGGATTTAAAATACCAAGTTGCCATCCTGGGAGTATAATCCCTGGAGTACTTCCTTTTTTTAGAGGCACTATACTCCAGAATTCAACAAATGATTAAAATTAGTCCTCAGAATGCTGACCATCGCACAACTATTCCTGTCTCAGCCATGCAAGGAATGTCTCCTGCCTTTCTGCCAGCACCTCTTCTTCCCTTTCACTGACCCTCCCATCTATCCCCTACTTGGGTCCCACTTTAGTCCCACTTTACGGTGAGGCTTTCAGGGCTCTTAGCCAGTGTGTGAACCCTGTGCTCTGTATGCAGCTGTAGTTAATGCCAAAAGCATGTTCCAGGTTGTTGTTCTCATCAGAAACATGGGGAGAAAGCAGTGGTGGGAAGATGGGAGAGGGCTTGGCATTCCCACGCATGACAGCAGCCCTGCGGTTTCCAGGCTCTGTGGGGAGGGAAGAAGTGTGGTGGCTTAGGGGAGGTTTAGGAGAGCAGCAGCACATTTAAATCACTTTCAGCTCTGCTTAGGGCTGTAGCTAAAACTTCCAGAAGTTCGAAGTTCCTATGACCAATCTGAGAGACTCCCCTGCCACATTATGTGATGAAAACCAGAGCAGATGATGTGAAGGCTCCTTACAGGATGTCCTTGGCAGAGCCACCACTGCTCTCGGATTGATCATAAGGAGCTAAAGAGCCTCTGCAGTGGCCAAGCAGGGGTGTGTGCCTTTCACAGCACCACGAGCTGCTTACATGGTTTATGTTCCATGGTATATCAGCAACAAAGCAGCCCGGGTGCAAAGCCTGTGTGAAAACTGATCCTCGGTGAAATGGGAATTTACAAATGTGGCGTGTTCTTCTCAAAAATAAAATTGAGCTTTACCCATATTACTATTAAAGTATAAAGCTTTAATTATGCCCTAAATCCACTTCTTTAGCTGGGGGGCTCGCATGATTAGCAGCAAGGAAAAAAAAAAAGGCATCTGGAGAGGCTGTGTGGTGCCATGTTTTCCCATATGTGAAATTTTATACAGTACAAATTATTAAACACCAAACCTCCGGAGAAAGATTGTAATGAAAAATTTAGCACTCCCCCATCAGGCTGCAACTAATTTGCCTTCTGACTAGATCTGAAAGAACGGAGGGCTGTGCTGGTGGTAATCCTTGATGAGTAGCTGGCAAGAGGAAACAAGCAGTATTATAATATAGTGCAGCAGGAGCAGTGGTGTGATGCTTCTGTGGACAGCCTCTCTGAGACACACTTAACGTAAACATAAAGAAAAAATAAATCACTGTTTTCAGCAAAGGTCGGTGAGTGCATATCCTCTTCTTTCTATTTTGATTTTGGCCTCAAGCTCCCAATTTTCATTTTGCAACACTTCTTTGTAATAGAGATGTACAGGAGAGAGGAGACCTGGAAGAGGTGCTCTCTGGCTCACGTGTTGGGGAATCCTGTCTTGTTCATTCACCTTCCCCTGCCCTTCTGCTGCTCACACCTGAAACATCCAGCCCTGCACACTCAGGGGCTTCAGATGTGAGGGCAGGAGGAGCTGCTCACAACTGTCAGAGACTGTTCCCCAGGAGACAGTGATGGTGTTTATAGAAATAGGCAGCTAATGGTGGAACGTCTCTCTACCTGCTTTACATTTTTGTTTGCAGAAGAACATTAATTAGCATTTTCTTTAAAACTGTTAATGGATAATTTCCCTTTTCTTCCCTCCATCT
>NW_008238337.1:6793589-6804836 GCF_000691975.1 Corvus brachyrhynchos
CCCCCACCCCCTTTTTCCTCTCTTTTTATTTTAAGTTTGGCCCTGCAGAATTTTGAAGGCATGGAACTTGACAGGTCAAGCCAAAAGGATGCTGAAGATAGCCTGATGTGACCAGAGGCACCCACTGTGTGCTTCTCTGTGATTAACCATTGTTACACTCTGCTAGGTGCTTATTACAATTAAATTCTTCCTTCCCAGAGCAGCCTGTTTCATCCTGATTGGCACAGGGGAGAGCTGACAATGTTGTAGCAATAGGTTGGATTCTCCATGAGCCCCTGCTTTTTTCTGGCCAGTTTTTTCCATGTTTCTTGCTAACAAAAGAAAGGCCCCATGTGACCCCATGGGCAGTTTATCTTGTCTTGTTATAGCTGGAACATGATTTTAACAAAAAGGAAGTAACCTTGTCATGTGCAGTGTGTCCACTGACTCAGAAAGCCCCCAAATCCCTAATTTCCTGAAAGAGTTTACCCCACCATCCATAAGTTCATACTTGCCCCTAAAAGCCAGGGATCCGTTTTGCGTGGATACTTCAGAAGGAAAGGGCTGTAGGCACAAAAATCCTTCTCCTCACCGAAACAATCTAAAATCCAGATTTTACAGTCTAAGTCCAAGAAAACTCAGCGCCTGCAGATTGCTCTTGGCCCCTGCCTGGCAGGGTGTTGATTAATAATTTGAACCTGCAAATCCTCTTTCAACTTCTGTGAAATCTAAATTGCCCATCTGAGGCTTGCTTCTTTCAAAACAATTCTACTGTGATTTTCACTGCCAGCATAATTCTCCGTAAAATAGATAACCCTGTCAGTGGCAAAGCTGTGCCGCACACCTGGAAGGCAGCACAGCTGCCTGGCTGCTGGCGAGAGCTGAGGAGAGCAGAATGGAAAACTGAGTTCAGTTCAGAAATATCCAGCTGCATTCTGCTCCATTTGCACTGTACCATATATGTTTGCCTGTTTCAGAAGTTTTAAATTTTTTTTGTTAAGGCTGAAATTTTGGGGATAGAACAGAGGAGATTGGAATCTCATCACCTTTCGGAGTCAAGTTGTGGTTAGAAAATCTCACTTTTAGGACTTGCCAGAAAATAATGGTGCAGCCATTTATTCAAGCAAGTCACTGTTTGAGGCTGCTCCTGCCACTGCATTCTCCCTGGGGCAGAAGGAGCTGGTTTTGGGGGATGAAACAACAGAGGTTTCTGTGAGATGAGTTACGGGCTTTTCCACAGGTGGCCTGGGAGGTGGGAGAGTGCTGCTCCTGCTGGATGGATGATTTTTAGGAGGGATAACACCCAAGCATTGATAAATGTGTCGTAGTTTGTGAGCTTAATGGTGTTACAAGATGCTTTCATGTTTTCTGCTGAACTGTTCTGTTTCCATTTTGGCTCCTTTTTATGGTTTTGGGAAAATGATATGATTTTGCTCTTGCATTAGTGCAAATCCATAGTAATTCTATTAATGCAAGAAAAAAACAACACCTGGTTTTAGAAACCGTGAGAAAAGCAATTGCTGTGGTGTTTTTGAAAAAGGACCTTGTTTGCCCAGTAATTCAATATTGCTCTATCATCTCAATAATGAGAGTTTAGCTCATAATGGCAGCACATTACAAAAAAGGCCATACAATTTAAACATGTTGTAAATCCAACTAATAAGTATAAATTGATTTTTAAGGGGAAAAATGCATAAAACTAGTCTTTTACCATATGTTTCAACTCTACCAGAAACCT
This sequence comes from Corvus brachyrhynchos, assembly GCF_000691975.1. Taxonomy (NCBI): domain Eukaryota; kingdom Metazoa; phylum Chordata; class Aves; order Passeriformes; family Corvidae; genus Corvus; species Corvus brachyrhynchos. The sequence continues at coordinate 6,795,307 of NW_008238337.1, forward strand.
TACTTGAATGGTATTTCAATGTGCTTTACCTATTGTGCTGCAAACTTTTTCAGGCTCTGTCAAGTTGTACTAAAGCTTTTAAAATACAGATGGTGGTAAAATCCCCAGTGGAAAACAGACTTCTATTTCAAACTTCAGTACTGTTTTTTTCTCTTCTAGTTCATAGCAGATTTTGTCAGATCAGAAGAAATATTCACAGCTTGATGCAGCTGGATTCTTCTTTGGCATGAGCAGAAACATCTGGCCCCAAAACAGCACATTTTACCAAAAGGCCGAAATACATGCACATGCATCTGTTGTGCTAATATATTTTCCTGTGAACTCAGATGTTAATTACTTTGTTTTGCTGAGACAACACTGTTGGTTCAGTGAGTAAGATTGTTTCCTTTAGCCCTCTGTTACTGGTTTCCTTTAGCAGTAATACTGTTTTAAATAGGAAACTGCCAGGTACAGTGTGAGCAGCAGTAAGATGCAAAGTGTTTTGAGCAAGGATATTTATACTGCAGTGGTATCTAGACATGTATTGTTATAAAGACCTTGCATGTTGACTGAGACAACTATTAGCACAAAAGCTCCATGTGAGAGCAGCTCCACATCTCCAGAAGAAATGTTCAATTTGTGCATCAATATTTTAGAGGCTTTGGCCATCCCCACTTGCTACTTCTATTGTTCTCTTTCTTCTCATCTGCAGGCAGCAGCAAAGGAACAATAGAGATCTGGATAATTACCTGGTTATTTAGCTCTACCCATAGAGCCTTCATGAGTTTTGTTATTTTGGGCTTTGTTCCTTTTCCCACACTTGCTCCTTCAGGAAGAGCTACAGTTCAGAGAAGTCCTTTTCCTGACTTCTGGTCTCTGGATTGAGCTTTAGGTTTTGTTCCCCCTGGTTCTGGGCCCTACTGCTGCTTGTAAAGATCCCATGGTGTGACAGACCTTGGTCATCTCCCAGATCTGTATCCAAGGTACTTGGAAGCCTCCTGCCTTGGGCAGCACTCAGACACAGGTCTTTGTGCCACAGTGAAACCTCACTGACCTGTGTGTCACGAACAGTCCTGAATCACTCCAAATCTTCCCAGTAGCAAAGGCCAAGCTCCCTTATCCCTTTTTCAGAAAACCTGCCTTATCTGATGGCCTCGTTTTTTCATGCTGTAACTCTACATCTCTTTTGACTAAAATATTTCCTGTGGAGAGTGTAGGGTTTCCATGTAGTATCCAAGAATGCAGCAATTCCTTTTTTTGCTTTCTCAGCAAGCTCTCCTCTATTAACATTATGCTTTCATTCAAAGAAATATTTGCTTACATGTCACCCAGGGAGAACGATCTGGTGGTTAAGATGCAAGATGGTTGATGTTAAAAGCTGCAGTGCTTTTAGCCACCCTGTTTTCTCTGTAGTTGTAGTCCCAGCCTTATTCCAGGTTCATTGCTTGATGTTTCCAAAGTCATCTGGTCTTTTCATCCCTTCTGGGAAGGAATGATAATACTACCCACTGCACATCCTTGCTGTTTAAATTTGATGGGTATTTGCAGAGTATTTGGAGATGCTCTCAGGAAATATTAGTAGGATCATTAATAAATGCATCTTGCTATTACAGCATCCTCTATACAGCTGTGTATATAATTCTAGACTTTCCCACTGAACAAGTAGAGAAAGCAGATGCTTATTACTGTTTAAAATACCTTTCTGCATCAAATGTGACAAGGAAGATGAGCATTTCCTGAAGCTAAGACCATCCTTATGGGAAGGACTGAAGCAGGCTCAATTAACTGGGCTGTTACTTTAATTTCATTTCAGAAGCTTCTTGTTCCAGTTCAAGTTAAACTGATTGATAACTTATTTAACCTGAACAAAATGAAGGTTTGGCTTAAAACTTGACAAGCATTTACAATGCTTTAAATCACTTTCAAAACAGGCTTTTAGTTGAACTTAGTGGACTTGTTTATTTTGGGCTTTGACAAGCCTTTGTGGCCTCTGTGAAACAGTGCAGGTGCAACGGCTCACGTTTCTCTGGGCCTGCCTTAGGCAGGTTTCCCCTCCTCTAGACCCAGCTCATCCCCAAGCACAGCCTGACCCCTTTCTGGAAGGCACCAGTTACATTTTTCTCTCCAGAATCAGTGAGGAGAGGCTGTCTAAACTCACAGGGAGCAATTCAGGCCAGCTGGATAACCCTCAGTGTCTGCCTGGTGTTTACCTCTGCAGTTTGCCCTTTCAGCTGTATCAGAGCTACAGAGTGTCAGCCAGTCCTTTTGTGACTGAGAAATGTTAAAACCCACTGTTTTGGGGAATGTGTGGCTAGTGCCAAGCCACTCCTGTGCTGCACATCATGAGAGTACAGACAGGGCCAACAACATGGATTTTTCTCTACCATAAACTACTGGAATCTGTGGGAAGAAGGTAGGGCAGGATCCTAGTCCATCTGCACTGAGCTTTTGGTGCTGGCTTTAGTTCCTTGCGTGTTTGGGTAGTGCCCTGTGTCCCTTGATGGTAGCAAGTATCAACCAGCTATTTCAAGGAGCTCTGACAGCAGTGCTGCCTTCTTAAGAGCTGCTTCCCCTTCCCCAGCTGTGAACATTAATCTGAAAGTTCAGTGATCATTAGCTAAAATAATTGTTGCCCCTTTTTAGTTACTTGGGACTGAAAATTACCAAAGGGTTTCACCGTAGTTGCTTAGGCTGTAATTATTGTTAGATTTTTGTTTTCTTCGGGATGTCGATCAGCAAACAGGATGTCCCCTGGGCATTTAGAGGAAATTGCTTCTGTGTTTCCTTGAGGAGCTGGCTGTGCTTGCTCTGGTAGTTACACTTTTCTCAAATCAGAAAACTTGCCCTGGTGGTGTAGGAGCTGATGGCCTTACTGAAAGTTTCCTTGACAACTCCGGTGTCTTGACTGATCACAGTGGGTGATCACAACCAGACATGCAGTGATGTTGCAGCTTGCCTCTGCTTCAAGTGCAGAGCCAGGGAACTGCTTTCCAGACCTGCAGAGGTGTGAGGTTTGCTCTGATTTTTGCCAGAGTGGCTTGGTTCATCTGCTAGTGCAGGGAGCCTGGGGAAAATGGCTCTGGCTCTTGTTGAGCAGAAGCAGCTGTGGTTAGCTTTCCATTGCCTGTGGGAGACTGGGGACAGCTGGCTGGGGGACAGAGACCTCTGCCAGGGAAAGGACAGATTCCAAAAGTCTAGGCAGAGTTCAAGGAGGGGCTTTGTAGAGTTTGAATTAGCAATAAAAGCAAATCATAGATCTGACTAGAACAAGGTAGGAGCTGGAATAAAACTACTCATGGTGGTGTGCATGGGAATTGTCTGTTCTTTGCTAAATTCCCACTGTAGCACAGCTCGTGCCAGCCAGCCATCAATTCCTTCCATGTTGAAGTGCTGGTTCTCTTCTTGCCTTTAATGGCAGCAATTCCCCCAGCTGCTGTGAGGCTGGAGCCTTGCTCCTGGGTTTTTAGGGATCGTCAGCTGTAAAAGGGACGTGATTGTGGGCTGGTTTGCGGAACGGCTGGAGACATGCAATATCAGGCCAGATCTTGGGTGTGTGGGAGACTCTCTCCTGTGATTTGAACCGTGCCACTGTAGCTTAACCTCACCCCAGTGCTGGGCAAGAAACTTGGTTGGGTCTGTTTGGGGTCCATTTCTACTCCATGGGAATTGCCTGTTCCAATGGCCTGAGGCCAGGCTGTGACTGTCCTGCTGGGAGTAGGGACCAGCACGGCTGGGGCTCTGCTCAGCACTGTGATCTTTGACAGCAGTTTCTGCAAAATTCATTATTCCCTAGGCAGCCTTTGCATTTATTTATTTACTTTGTTTCTTTTCTTTTTTTCACTTTAGTTTATTAGTTGCACGTGTGGCTTTATCTGGATAAAAATGCATGCAATTTATGCATGCCTACAGTAGCATATGTTTTATATATTGGTTTATAGGGATGGTACTGATTCCTGAATTAATTCGAACAGCAAATTGTTGTTGTATCTGCACACAGTATGTCTTTTCTTTTTTTTAATGTGTATTATATGACACACATCTGGTGGTGTTTTAACTGTGTTATTGTGGTGCCTCAGAGTCCTAGCAATGAATTTGAAACCCAACTGTACTAAGCACAGCTTTTTCACATGGGACACTTGGAGGGGTTGAGTGAATTGTTGAGCAAGAGTGTGGGTGTTTTTGTCTCTGCCATGAATCATGGACAAGAACCCAAATGCCTTTGAAGGCTGCCTTCACTGTTGGGCAGCATCAGGAGACAGCTTTTGTGCCTGGCTCCAGGTAAGGAGAGACCTGCAGTGCCTCACACCTGGAGAGGTGCTGGCAATTTTTGCTTTCTAATGGAGTTTCAGTTCATCTCTGTGATCCCTGTAAGAAGGACTTGGAGCAATTCAGGACAACTCTCCAAGTCTGTCCCGTGGGTTAGACTGTACCTGCCATGGGTTGTCTGTTCAGTAGAGCTGTGCCTTGCTGGTGCACTGGAGAGGCTGAAGACCTTCCAAAATCATTCCTGTCAATGTTGTATTCAAGAGAAAGTGGCCTCTCTTCCCTTGCTGAGGGGTCGGATTAGTTCCCTTTGGTGTAGCATTATGCAGGAGGACCATAAGGACACACTAGTCCGCTGTCACCTCCCAGCTTTTCCCAGCAGGCTCTGTTTGGCAGCACAGTCTCTCTTCTGCAGGAGCTGCAGGCAGCTGCTCTCATTCCTCATAACCATAGTGCAGCCCTGCTTTGGGATATGGTTTTTCTCCTGAGGTGTGTTTTTCACAGAATTCAAGCTGCTGCCTAAGCTGCCTTCCCCTTCTCTTCCTTATTTATTTTAAAATGGTATCATTGGCATCTGTGAATTTTATCTGCAGTGGGTTTGATAACATTTTTCTCAGATATTGATGGGACTATTGAATAGCTGCAAACCTTGTTTAAATCCTTTTACCTTCTGTAGCAAACATTAACGTTTACTTATTGACACTACTTTCTGAGAACTCAGCTGATCTGGTTTCCACTTAAAATATGCTTTATTGATATTTATATAGCACTAGCTTTTATCAGAATGTCTTGTAGTATGAGTGCATCAAGAATCCTAAATGTATCACATTTATCCAGTTTCCTTTTCAACCAAACTTATTGAAGAAATGAAACCAGGCTTACTCAAGAAGATTAATTTTCCAGAAAACCTTGTTGAAATAGTTTAATTGAGTCACTTTACTCCAGTTCTGGTTTTCTTTTCTTCTGCTGCTCAAGCCTGGTATCACAGCACTGTGTCTACAGCAGCCCAGCCAGCCCTGGTTGCTCATTTGAAATATGTCTCCAATACTTGTCTTTTTTCTGTTTTCTCAGTGGATATTCCAAGATCGTTTAAAACACCTGTGTGAAATGATCTCCCATTCTATAGCTTGTGCAACAGGTCTGGACTTTGTTCTTGGTAAATGTTGTCTGATATCTTCTATCAGAAAGCTGGGGAATGTCTGTTTTCTTCCCAAGGTCGAGGCTGAGTGTTTTAGCTGTCTGACATAATTAGTAATAAGTTTACCTTGCTTTTTTGGATCTTCTTTTACTAAAATCATTTTTGAAGGTTATCATCACCTTTCATATTAAAACTCAAAACCCTTGGCTTTGCAGAGTAGCATTACCAGAAGAGAACTACTGTAATATACAGAGATATTTTTCTTGGTTGAATTTCCTAATATATTTTGAAACATTTCCTGCAGCTTTGGACAATTTAATATGTATATTAAATCTACTTTTGCTTTGAACATCACAGCTGTTGATATTAGCCTTTAATAGATGGTATCTGTATGCATAGATGGCAGCAATGTTAAAGCTGTCAATTCTGATTGCCTCCTACATGGTGTTTAAAAGCATCGTGTAAGCTCAGCCTAATTTAGTCTGTTGGCTCCAGCTGAACACAGCTCTCTCCCTTCTAAGTGGATGCTTAGTCAATCATTCCTCTGTCCTGCTTGGAGCTACTTCCCTTACAGTGATCCTTTCGCTATGGTCCACTGCACCAGATCGGTAACACTTGATGCGTCTGCTGTAAGAGTTCTGAGCTCATCTTCAGTGTATCCATTTCTTTCCCATTACAAAAAAAAACCCCCGTGCTAAATCAATTTTCTGTTTGATGCATATTGGATGGCATTTTATAACCGAGAGTCACAGGTTCGAATCATCTTTATGTGAAATTTGAAGCTACAAATCTTATTTTCAAGAGGCACAGAGGCTTTCAGCTCTAAGAGGCTCAAACGCTTTCAGTTCTCTCATGGACTGTTTATTGGATGCCACTCCTTGAGACCTGTCACCTTGTTGTCATCTTCACCACAGGCTCCAGGGGAACCTCTGCTCTGCTGCCTAGAGCACCTCCTCCTCCTCTTCCTCCTCCTCTTCCTCCTCCACTGATTTGGTGACTGCAGGGCTGTTTCTCTTGCATATTCTCACTCCTCTCTCTGGCTGCAATTGCTTCTGTGCAGCAACATTTCTCCCTTCTTAACTGTGTTGTTATTCCAGAGGTGCTGCCTCCATTGCTGATGGGCCTGGCTTTGGCCAGCAGCATGTCCGTCTTGGAGCCAGCTGGCTTTGTCTCCACTGGACATGGGGGAAGCTTCTGGCAGCTTCTCACAGATGACACCCTGCTACCAAGACTTTGCCACGCAAACCCAATACCTGCCCCTCTGTTGCCTTGCCTGCCTCTCCAGACAGCCCTGAAGGCTCATAGGTGCAATCTGCACCTGCTTGCCCTGTTGTGGAAGGCAGGTTTTAGTTAAATAGGTTGGGAATGCTGTTTCCCCCTCAGCAGTCCAAGGCCCACTCCGGCACACGCGCTCGCTGGCTGTAACCTAAGCAGGTCTACGCTGACACAGTTTATCACTGACGTATGTCAAACCCAGATTTTCCCAGCTGTCTGCTGCCATCTGCCAAGTGCGGCTGGGGGCATGCAGAGTGCAGTTTGCTATGCAGGCCTGATGGCAGCTGTAAAATCGAGCAGTTTTGCCTGCTTAAGCACCAGCTTTTTTCCAAAATAAGCATTAGCTCTCGCATGGCAGCGAGGCTCCTGATCCTGAGAGCGCAGGTCGTGGTGGGGAAGCGGTGCCGGCTCTGCTCCACAGCCGAGGCCACCTGCCAGCCCAGAAGCTGTGAAAAATCATTGCAGCAGTTCCAGAGCTGCAGAAAAGCCAACCCCGCTGCTCCATATGGCCTCCATGTGCTGGGCACTGTGGAGAAAGGCTTCTCCAGGCCCCCAGGGCACTGGCCTGCTCTTTAGATGGCACCTTGCAAGAGCCATGAAGTCAAACAGAGTTCCTCCCTAGTTAGAAGTGGCACCAGATCTGCAGATGTGTCTGCTGGAGAGCTAAAGCTGAGCTCACTGCTGGCTAATCACAGCACCAGACAGGAGTTCTTCCAAAAACTGCAAAGGCAGCTGCCCGTACCAAAGGAGCTTGGGTTTCATTTGCTCTTAGAAATGGAAGGTGGCCCTCATATCTGGTTGCAAGCATTAAGATATAAAGTTAGGTTGTTAGTGAGTAGTTAATGTTGCTCAAGTAGCTGAGAAACTATCAATAGCTTTTGAATATTTTGATTTTTCACTGATAATACTTTTTATTACAGTAAGTTGTTGAACTTGCCTTACTTTAGCAGCTGACTGAGTCTAAGCACAGAAATCCTTTGCTAGCATCAATTCAAGTTCTCTGCATCCCAGAGAGAGGTAAAAATGAACCGCTGCGTTACAGACCGCTTGACTGCAACACAGGTAATTGATATAACTTAGCCAAAAGAAACTGGTAAACCAGGATTAGGAACCAGTAGTCTGCAGAGCAGGTAAATGTATAAAAACTGACCTTCAGAACATGATGGAACCGAGTGAATGCTAAAAAAAAAAAGACAATTTTCCTTCAGTATCAAACACTGGTGGTGTTTGCTTCTTCATCACAGTAAGTAAAAATGGACATGTCATATTTAAAGTGAGTTATGGCCAAGATAGCCCATCACAGCATCCACAGCAGCACCACCCAATTAGAAAAACTACTCTAATCCAACCTGATGCTACTGTCATTTTTTAAAATGAGCCCTTGTTCAATCATAAAGTACTCGGACCATAACATTGCTTTCTATGCCATATGTCCTTATTTAGAGGGGGAAAAAAAATGATTGCACCCTTAATTCAAAGGAAACGTTTCCCTCTGAGCCAGAACTCAATAAAATGTATCAAAAAAAATTGTGGAAAAGGGCAAGCAAAGAAAATCAAATTGCAGCGTGTGAAACGATTTAAGGAGGGACCTGGGGAATACATAATCTCCAAACTGCCAAGTTAGAGCAAGTATAAAATATACAAACAAGCCTGATATTTTTCCCAGTTGATCTCATTATGAGGTATGCTTGGGATAGATAAATTTTGTTAGAATGCATTAAGGCTGGATTTTCAAGGAAACAAATCAGAAGTAATGTGTTTAGCTGATTCCACCTTGTTTTGATACGTGGGTCTTTTCAGGTTTAAAAAAGTATGGTTTTAAAGCCAGATGGGTTTGTTTTGTTTCAAGCATTAAAACCAGAGACAACAGGGTGACTTCCCCCCCACCTTCTGGAAAACAGACATTTATAATTTCGGCGTGGTCTTCAATCCTTAGGGTAGAGCTCTGTGCACTATGTTTCACTGCCACTTATTGTTGCCTGCCTGAAATACACTGAGCTGGCCTTGAGTGCAATCCCTTAACAGACTGTTTCATCCACAAATAGTACTTTTTCCAAGTCTCCAATATATTTTAATTAAATTGTCCATTTGTATTTATTAAGGCAGTTTACTGTCTCCTGCTGCAGAAAGCTGCTACCGCTGATAGTCTACCAGAGAAACATGAGCTTATCTGGGACTTGATAATAAAATGCAAGCATATGTTAGCAAAAAAGTCTCCCAAAATATTGTTTAAGCATCCTTTTCATGTTTATTGGGAAGGAGATAGGCCATACAATTATTTTTGATAAGTTTTTGGAACAGTTGGTGTTATCAATTCTTGTAACTGTGGGAAATGATGATCTTTGTTAGAATTAAATGTTACCTGCAGGAAATTTTTCTTCCTTAGATTAACCCTGTAGAAAGAGTTGAAAAAGGGTCCTTTGGCAGAGCTGATGATAAAGTCATTACCTGCTGATGAGATGCAAAGTGGTGTTCAGCAGCATTCGTTTAGATAGATGAACATGATAAGGTTGATTCATCCCTGTCTCTGGTGGTCTGAAAGCTTGGACCTAAACTCTGGGACTTGGACGCCTCTCAGCTCTACGCACTTATCTCCAAGTGGCTTCTGCCAAACCAGATTTGCCGTGAAGTCAGTAACATGGAAATCTGAAGATTATGTTTGGTCTGTCCTCTCTCTCAAGACAAATAAAAGTGGATCTTCCAGAGCTTTAAAAAGGAATTAAACTTAGTTCTCGAAGTTAACGTGTTCCTGAAAGGAGGTAACTTGGCTCGGTGCTGTGTGGAGCTCTGCTCTTCTGATCTGGAAGGACAGCTTTGTTTTCATGGACTATTCCTGGCTCCAGAGTGCAGTGCAATGTAGGTGGGTGCCATTCCT
>NW_008238337.1:6804885-6816531 GCF_000691975.1 Corvus brachyrhynchos
TTCCTGCTGGTGCCTGTCCACTGGCAGAGGTGACAGGATTAGTGAATTAATAGACCCATCTGAGCCACCAGAACAGGCATCTCTGAGATGAATATTTTAATTATGTCTCTCCCTGAGGCTTTTGCTTTCTGTCTTTCCTTCAGAACTGCGCAGAGAGAGGTTGCTGGGAATTTCTTTTCCCACCCTGTGTGTACGCAAGACCCATTTTGTACAAAACACATACAAACCCAAGCAACAGCAAGGGCTTTAAAATGAGACTGCTGTGGCTTTAAGAGCGAGAAAAAAACCTGTTAAGGAAGGAAAATAAAAATCCCACAGCCTGTTGTAGCAGCTGTAGCTTCAGATCGTGTGGAAAATGAAGGCAGATGATTCAATTTGGCCTGTGCCCCGAGTACATTTCCAAATGCTTCTGTGTGTGCGCAAGATAATGAACAAATATATTGAGATGGCACAAGATCAGTCCGAGTTTGCCGCTGCACAGGCCGTGGAGCTCCCAGTAGGAGCGCACTAGCTGTGCTGGGTTAATGGGGGTGAGGGTCGGGGAGCCCAGCACCTTTCAGAACAACTTAAGAAAAGAATTTGTCTCCTTTTGCCCCAGGCTCCCCGTGGCACTCAAATGGAGCTTGTGATAAATCGAAGTGTATTTATTAATAATGAGCAGGGGCAGCGTGCCCATGATGTGAAAATAGGTGTGCCAAATAAAAACGTGCTTTCCTCTGACATCGGAAAAGCTTAAGTAAATGGAGAGCAGGCTGATCTATTATGATTAAAAAGCAGGGGCTGAGAGCCAACATAGTGGTAATGAAAAAGCCCTTTTAGGGAAACAAGACCCATTCTGCCCATTCATATATTCCTCCACCCCCACCCCACAGGAAGAAGTAGGGAGGGGGAAGCTGGATGGGAGAGACAGAAAGGCAACAGCATTCCAGGATAGCAGAGCTGGAGTTATTACCAGGATGAGTTATGATATTTAATCATGCTACATGATGTCCAACAGCGCAAGGTTCATAATTCTTGGCTCCGAACATGGCTTGGGACTGTCTGTGAGCACCTGCAGAATGCAAATTGATCATGGCCTTACAAACCCTCTGTGCCTACCCCCGGTCCTTCCCTGCCAAGCCAGCCCCGTCTGCAGCCTTGGCCTGCTCCTACCGAGCTGGAAACGGTCTCTTCCATGTTCTCAAACACAAATCTGTCGTTCCTGGTGAAAGCTGGACTGCAGCTACTGCAGAGAGCCAGGATTGCCTGCCACCAGCTTTGCTCTGCGGTGTGTGGTGGGTCTGGGGTGTTATTTATCTTGCAGGAGACTGCTTTGGTCTGGTTTTTAAGCAGCTTTGGGTTTAATTAATGGTTTTGGAGAATTCCCTTAACTTCAGCGATGAAACAGGCACTGCTGGAGTAAAACTTCAGCACCTATTTCAGTTCGTATGTATGGACATTAATGTCTTGCTGTCTTAGGGTTTGGAAGAGATAAATTACCAAATAGCTTCAGTTGTCCCCTTGAGCCTTTTTATTTTGTTCCAGCTTTGCTCTCCTGAAGTGACACAGTAGTCAGCCTATGTCTAAGACAAGATTCCCTCCCACCTCCAGCCCTCAGGAGACAAGGCTGAGAGGCACCTTTCCAAGCCCCTCTCTGCAGAGCTTTGGGCATCAGGGTTATTTTGAGGCATTTTGTTCGTCAGATGGCTCCCAAAACACTTTGAGCAGACCTAAGGGCAACTTGATCAAACACATTCGGGTTTGGCCCACACACTCCTTCCTGCTGTTCCCCAGTCTCTGTTTTGGCTTTGTTACACTGGCTGGAACCCTCCAGTTCCAGTCTGGAAGGCAGTTTGGGTTAGTCCTGCCTCAAACAGGGCAAACCCATCCACAGGACTGGTTTTGCTCAAGGAGCTGGGTGCTCTCAGTGGGTAATGCAGAGGGAAGGGGAGACACAATGTGTGTCTCAAAAGGGTTTGATTTTGGGTGAGAACAGCCTGTAAGGTTCAATTGCATATGTAATTCTGGCTGCTGAAGGACATTGCCACTGTGTGGAAATACTCTGGACCATCAATATGGGCTGCTCAAGTTTTAGGTGGGATATTTGGTTCATCTACCTGAGGTGTTTAATCCTGGTGGCTGGTGTTGCACTAATGCCTCTGGAAGTCCCTGGCAATGTGTTGTATGAGAGGGCATAGTGTGTTTTGCCTGTGAATTTGGGGAGTTGGTTGTTTGGATCTGTGCTGAGGTGGAGATGACATCTGGGAGTGGGGCCAGGAGCCCACCTGGCCTCTGGCCCACCCCAACTTTGTGGACTCTGGAACAGTAATGTCTTCTTCCAAGGGAGAGGAATACTGGTTTTTATAGTAAAATTCAGTCAGGGAAAGTGGTCAGGAAGAATTTCTGGAACTCAAGCAAAAACACCCAGAGAAAATCGCTAGAAATCAAGCAGCTTGAGCCAGTGGCAACTTTAGGTAAGAAGCTTTAGACCAGTTTGCTAATACCCAGGTCTGCCGAGAGTGCCCGTGAAACCAATGCATCCATTTAGCAGAACAACTTGTCCTCCTCGTTGGGTCCTGCATGCAGCTCATTAGGGTAATTACTGATGAATTAAGGCAGCTTGGCTGAGCACTGGGGCTGCGGGTGTGCGGGCTCCCCTGCTGGCAGGCAGCAGGTGTAAATGAACAAGATCTGTCAAAAAGGCTGATGACCCTCTTAATTCACAGCAGCAAACTGGGGACAGAGGTAGTGCAGCAAGTTTAATAATTGATATTTACTTGGAAAGGTTAATGGCAGCAGTGATGCTTCTAATTTGCTTGCCCGTGCAAGACCTTGTCAGGTCAAATTGTCTCAATTTGTTACTGTGTGTGTAGGTGTAGTTTTCCTTTAATGAAATTTGGAGAAAAGAAACAGGTGGTGTTTGGAGCTGACTGTAACTCAAGAAAAGCAGCAAAAGGTTCCAGTCTGGTAACAGGTTGGGTGAGTCTGTGCTAACTTTAAACAGCTGGCAGTTTAGTCCTTTTGAATTAATTCTAGCAACCATTTGCACTTGGGAAGGTGAAAGGATTTGGAATGGCATAATTTATTTTTACTTTAATTTGCAGCTGTCTAGGAGTTGTTTAGGTCAGAAGCGTAATAATTTTGACAGGCTTTGATGTGTTCCTAGGTGGGAGGGGGAAGGTTATGGATCAGAAATCAGAAAGCTGCAGAATTCAATGGGCATTTCTGTACTGTGTTAGGGAAATTGTAATTCTGCCCTGTAATGGTTAAGTGGTTCCTATTTCAAGGAGAAACAAAGCACCTGCTGTGTCTGGAAGGATTGAAATTGGCAGGTCAGATACTTTACATCCAAGGGTTTCAGAAGAACTGGCTGATGACTAGAAACCAGTGGAGTTGGGTTTTGAGTAAGTGTGGAAAGACACAGCTGACAGAAAAAAGCTGGCATGCCAGTGTTATGAAAGGCTGTAATTAATGGGATATTACCATTTGTCTTATTGGCTTGGCATCAATCCTAGGCAAGATAATCGGATAGCTGAAGTAATAATTGCTTAATAAAGACCAAAAAAAGAATAAAATAGTGAATGACAATCATTTAATGTATTTAGGAAAAAAACTCTTACCAAATTTAATTAAAAATTTGATGGTTTATGGCCAGTATTGTAGTATAGTTAGATTTCTGGTTTTGATGTTGTTGACCCATTTATTAAGGCAACAGACAATATGGATTGAACATCATGAACTTCAAGTGGATGATTTCTTGCCTTGATACGTGGTGCTGGTAGTTGCAAATGCAAGCTCACTGTTGTTGGAAATGCTTCTAGCAGATCCCAGCAGGGATTGCTTCTCGTTGCTGTGCTGTGCTTTCGAACATTTTGACATAGGAGCAAATATGAAATACTGGTCTTGGTAGAAGTTTGCAGGTGGGCAACGTATTGGAAAGGTGTTGCGGTGTGCAAGGAGTGAGACAGGGCACTGTACTGAGAGTGGTGGTTGTGTGATAAGGTGGCCACGAAAAAATTTTCATTTCTATCTCTTAGATGTGTCTGCAAGTCTTATCCTGCAGAAGAAAGTGTATTGGTGAGGTGTAAGGTGGCAGAAAGGCATGCAGAGCAAGGACATAAATCAGAAATTTACTGAGCATGTTACTTTTCCTGTCTTCTGCTACCCAAGCCCCCACAGGGCTGTGTACTCTGGATGAGAACTAGAGCTCATTGTCCATACAGTACCCTGAAAATTGCATTAAAATATTAATAGACTGTGGGGCACTTAGCTGGCAGCACTCTCCAATGTCCATGGAGTGCAGTGATCAGTGCTCTCAGTGCTCAGGCTGCCATGCCCAGTGCCACAGGGGCAGGGCTGCAGGGGTTACATCAGCACCACAAGCAAACCCTGCTGGCTGCCAGCACTGCCGTGTAACAGGACAGCAAGAAACAAAGGGATTTTATTGCCATTAAAAATACCAATTTGTACAAGCCGACATTTTAAATAGTGTAATTTAAATGGAACCAAACTGATATGAATAGAACCTATTAATAAATTAAACACTTCTTTCCACCTAATATTTTATGAGGGAATTAGCAGAATAATTTGTTAGTAAATGAGCCCAGGAATGAAGCTGTGAATGACATCTATCCTACCCCTCTCCTCCCCCTGTAACACTCTTTGCAGATGTAAGAGGAAGGTTACTGTGATTTCAAACATTGGCTCTCTCACTTCTATGCAAACACAAGCACAACTTCAGGTGAAGGGAGTGGGATGATTTAGCCGTTAAAGCACCAGCCTTGGCTGTAGGAGTTAAACCTGCTCTACTTCAACCTTTGTGTGGTGTCTCAAGCAAGTTGTTTCAGGCCAGTGGCCCTCAGTGGCCATCATCACCTCAGTGCAGACACTGGGGTGGCCCCAGGGCACGTCTCTGGCTGGTGGGTCAGGCAGCAACAGCAGTGTCACAGCTGAGGTGTGCTGGGAGCAGAGTGAAGGAGGTTTGTCTGTCCGCTTCCCCCTCATGTCAGGCCTGAGGACTTTGGCACAGCCTTGCCTGCTTCCAGGAGTGCCAAAAGCACCTTCCCTCTCATGTTAATGAAAAGGAGCGTGGACACACGTGGTCAAGCACAACTGCAGAGAAGCCCCAATGCATTCCAGCCTTTCCATGGTGGCGTGGGTGTAGGAGTGAAACGTTGACTAAACTGCTGTCGGCAACCTCGGGAACAGGTGGCAGAGCAGTGCTTGAAAATCTCCTTTTTCCCCCTCCTTCTTCTCCCTCTAGATGAAGGTCCCTACAAGCAGAAGTGGCAGAAATAGCGAGGAAGACAGCATCAGGGAGGCCACAAGCTCTCAGCGGAGCAGCTCAAGGGACCGTCTCAGTGATGTAAGTACCATTCAGGAGAAAGCATCGCTTCATTGCAGCAATTCCCGCTGCTGACATGGCTTTTCATAAATCTTGCTGAACAAATGTTGGCATCCAGAGGTCACTGTGTAATAACTTTTTTTTATGTCATGATTGAGTGTTACGGCATAAGTGGTTGAGCTGCCTTGCAAACACTATAATCATGGTGCAAATAATATGATAAGCGAAAGATCAGAGATGGGAAAACAAAATGGAATTGTTATTCCTTGGGGAAAAATGGCTTGATGTTTTGTTTTGTTTTTTCAAAGAAGTTGTGTTAAAAAGCTTTTTACAGCATCTTTGGGTTTAGCTGCTGCACGTAATCACATAGTTTGGGTGCAAAGTTAGTTCATCTAATTTTACGCTTCCTGCTGCCAAGATGTGAGAGGGTTTTGGGGGAAAGCTGTCTTTCTCTCAGGAAATTCGATGGTACGTTGAGTGAAATGTTATGATAAAACAAAAGCAAACGGTGCCTTAGTGTGTAAACACACAAATGGGCTTTTGAGTCACCAAGAAATCAATGGCAGTGCTGGGATAATTTTATATGAAGGCTTTTTGTGTTAGCAATTAGCATTTCGCCTTCATTAAAACATGATTTTTTACTAATTAGGACCTTTCCCGTTAGGAGAGATTTAAATGAAGAACAATAATCAAACGCTGGCACGAGCATGTCTGAAATATTAAATTTGCCATTTCAATGGCAAGCCACAGAAATCCCAGAGCGAGCGGTTTTCATGTTGAGTTCTATTAATGTAAAATATGCTTCATAACTAAAACCTGTCACAGAAAACGGCTCACACCAGCTAAATTCAATTGGACAGTTAATTTAGCTTTAAAATTGAAAACACTACCTCCGCTTCAGGATGCAAAAGGAAGAGGGGGGGAAAGCCTTTGATAAGTGTAATGTATTTGCTATTAAGGCTTTCAGAGCCCATTCTACAGGAGGAAAAGGGAGAAAAAGGGGAAAAAATGGCTCCCACAAATGTGTTTAAAAGCTGAAAGTATTTATTAAAAATGTCAGCAGAAAAGTGCTTTTGGCAGATTAAAGCGGGATTCAGCTTGACAGCTCTGACAGGAAAATGTGACGAGGGAAAATTCTCTCTACATGTTTGGAGTGTGAATGGGGCGCTGTAAACAGCCGACGCAGTGGGAGGAAGAGAAAAATAACGTGTCCTGTGATCTGCTTCCAGGATTGCGAGCCCACGCGCCGCAGTGGGGCCAGGCAGCCGGGGGGGGGCCGGGACAAATCCCCTTGCTGTGGGCCGTCTTTGGCTGTGTTATTAGTCAATAATGATGGTAATTTTATATACACATACATCGATGCGATTCTCCGCCTCCCCTCCCCTTGGCCACTCCTGACAGGTGCATGAGCAGGAGTGCCTGGGAGCTGCACTGTAATGTGGGGCTGCAGGAAAGGAATAACATATTCCAGTTTAGCCATTAGCTTAGGTCAAAGCGTTAAGTGGTCTTGGAGACTTTTCTTGTTAAGCTGATGCACTTCCAGTATTTCTCCTCCTTTCCCTTTGCCCCCAAAGTTGCAGGCTGAGCCTGTAGGAATTGACTCTTAGTGCCTAATTCCTGCAAAAATCTTCAAAGCCTGTTCAGCAGCCAGTGAAATTCAGTGGGAAATAGGCACTCTGTTCTCTTTTAGTCAGCGGAGATGCTTGGGCAGTGCCTGGAGGCCGGGGCACACTTCAGAGCTTTGCTGAAGCTGCTCTCGTGACCTGGCGACCCATTGCAAATGAGAATTTTCCAAATTAGTAATTAAACAGTTTGAAAAGTAAGGTTCATGAATCACGGAATGCTCTTCGTTCATTATTTGATGAGTGCAATTTAGCTTTAATTACATATAACGCTGCCTCGCGTACTGGTACATGTTCTGTAGCCTATTTAGCGACTGTCTGAAAGTCTTAGGAAGTCCCGTGGGTGCAATCAGACGGTTTTCCCCGTTTCTGTGCAAAGGGATAAGGAGGCAGACTGGCTCTCTTACTTTGAGAGGGAGCAGGGAAAGGGAGAGGAGACAACAACATGCTACTGAGTGTCGATTCCTGCAGGATTTTCTGTCCCGCCATGCCTGGTCCCTTTTGGCTCTGGAGCTGTATGTCCCAGCACGCTGTTTAAATAGCTGGTGTGCCACTGGATTGGCACGACTCCTTGCATGTCCTCAGGATCAGGACCACAGGGCAGTCAGTGTGTCCAGGGAAGGCAGGGACTGTGTTTCCTGGAGGTTGGTGCTTACAAACCAAGGCTCTAGCACCCGGCGGTGCCCTAGCAGATGGATGCTCTGCAGCAGGAGGCACCTGGGCTGTTTCTCACTCTCCTGCTGTTCCTCGGTGCATTTGGCCTTCAGGACTGCTTTTTGTGCTGCCTTTCCCTCCTACGCCTTTCCCCATTAACTGGGGTGAACAATGGAGTAAATGAGGCAGGAGGTGACAGGTCTGGCTGCTGTAGGGCAGCACACAGCAGGTGTGGTGGGAAATGTGTGCATCGAAGTGTCGGCTGTAGCGGTGCCACCTTAGGAGCGCTGAGTCCTTCCTCCAGCTTCATTGTGGATCCCCATTTCAGAGGTGCTGTTCTGAACAGCTCAGCCCCTCTGTGCCATTTGTTTCTTGAGGTGACTTGTTCAATGGGATGCCAGCAAGTTGTTCTTTATTTACATTAATGCATGTCATTAGTCTCTAATGGACCGTGAAGTCAAGAGGTGGCCTGGTCTGTCGTGAAATAATTGCACTCTAAAGAAAACTGAGGCAAATGATTGATTATGTTGTGCACACACACACACACACACAGCCATTGGTTCATCCATAACAAAACCCAGAGCATCTTGCTCCTTCCTTGCCACGAATGAAAATTCTGTGGGGAGAGAATGATACAATTTCATAGTGAGACAGTAATTGTCTGGCTTGTATAGTAAGTCTTTCCAGACATTACACCAAGTGCCATTTATTATGGGTCATTGGGGGGAAAAAATGCTTATTATGATCTAGTGAAATCATCTCTGGCTGCAGAGGTTTGATTTGTTGAGGCTGGGCTCTTCTTTGGGATGATGAAACTTCAGAGCAGAAAACCAGTGATATTTTAGCCCAGGCTTTGTGGTGCGAAGAGGGAATGGGAATCTGCCACATTTTATGTTCCCAGTGTTGATGTAAAATTCCCTTAAAAACTACTGCAAAGCTGATATGCCTCTTACACATGTACTCTTAAGTCTTCTACAACCAAAACAGAGTCAACAGCCTTTTTCCAAAATGGGATTTTCCTCTGCTGTCTTTCAGAGTGAGGTAATTGGAAGTTGCCAGAGAGTTAAGAGCCAGATAAGCCATACTGCTATTTTGTTGTGTTGACCCAAGTAAAAGTGGAAAGCTTGGGCATTTTGTTTTGGTTTTCCCCATGTTCCATAATTGTCCTAATCTTTTCTGATGTCCTGAACAGTCCAAAAATCCACACAGAGCCTTGTATAATGGCTTGAAAAAAGGGTTTTTATCTTTTTCTTGACCCATCAGCTTAAAAACTGCCTGCTTTTTAATGGATTTTCTCCCTCACTAAATTGAATGGATCGTCCCTCATTATCATTTAAATAGAAGCCTCACTCCCTGTGAACATGGAAAATTTGAATGTGGTAGTAGAGCTGTGATAATTTGAAATATTCGGAAGGTGGGGGCAAGGAGGGGGAACAGGCGGCAGAGTGCAGAATTGCTGAATGTAATTGTCATGGATTCTCAATTTTGTTGCCACAAGATGGGAAAATAGACTAATAATTGTCTTCCAACCCTAGTAGAATAGTTGCCCTAGTTAGCTGAAGCTAACACTCTAATTGTCATGGGGGCACAGAGATGAATGAGGATGTATGCAGGGCACAGCCAGGGCTAAATTGAGTGATATACTAAGGCAAAGAGCAAATTGGCAATTATTGGCCCAGCTGAAAAGGTTGGCAGGTGTGCTGCTTTCTCAGGAGCCCTTAGGGGGAAATTGGAAATATAAAATATCGACCATAAATACCCGCTGATTAGGAAATATGTTGCAAGAGGTGCTGACCACTTAAGAGTCAAAACTCTCCTTTTCAAGGGATTGGCTTCAGCTGTGCATAGAACCAGCAAGGGCTGCTACTCAGTTGTTGAGAGCCTTTTCCTCTCATCCCCCAGGCTATCTTTTCTAATTTTTCATCGTCCTATCCTCACATGTTTGTTTGCTTTTCTTTAAACATAATAAACGAAAAGCAGTCTTTTAGGAAATGCAAAGAGTTTCATCTCTCTAAATGTTCTTTGATAAGTGTTTAGCATATTGTATAGGCTAGATATAAAATTCTCTCTGGTAGATGAATATAAAATAACTTCTGTGATTTCTAATTCAGGCAGTTCACTGTGATCTGCTTTTCTTTGTGTGCCATCACAGGCACTGTCTCCCCCTCCCCTCCTACTTTCTGTACCATGCTTCCCCTCCTGGGGCACAGGGATTAGAGCAGCAGCAGGGTACAAAGCTGGAGGTCCCTCACGTGTGCCTCAGGCTGAAGTGATGCCAGAAGCACAATCAGATGAGCCTCTGAAATGAGAATTGGACCACATTCACACCACAGCTCTGTATTTATCCACACTGTAAACTTTGATGCACGTGGGATGCCTGGTCTTGGCTCCAGCAGGGTGGCAGTACCATGGTCAGGGGTGTTACAGAGCACATTGAAGGAGTTTTTGGAAGGCCTGGGGTAGTAACATGTGGGCTGCAAACTCTTTGTGGCATGTGCTGTCCATTGTTCCCCATGTGTGACACACTGGCATCTGATCTGCAGTTTGAAGAGCGGAATAAGACCATCCTAGGGAAATAGAGTAGCAATAGGATAGTTTTAAGACCCCTTCCACAAACCACGAGTCTTGGGAAACTGGCTTGAATATACATGCAAGGATATGAAACCTTGTAAGTCCCATTCTTCTGGAGGCAAAAATTCCCATCCCTTCAGCATGCTGTCTGCTTTTATCTGTGTCCCACAAAACGCCAAATGCTTGCATGACAACGGCTTCACAGAAATTAAGTTCTAATGACTGGCACAAAGTTTCAGGTAGTGAGGCATAGTTGGGAAGAAGAAAAGTCTGGAGAAGTTTTATGAAGCTGGCAGATGGTGATGCTTTGAACAGGAGCAGCACTCATGTAGGTTCTGTGCATTTCAGAAGTGTGAGGTGGTCTCCTGTTGTTCCTGGCTAACTGCACTCAGTTTGTTCATTCCTGATCAGTGGCTGTCTTTCCCTCTGCTGTCTGCAGCCATCAGCTGTAGGAATAAAAGTGTCTTGGGTGGAAGCTGTTTTGTAGCTTATCAAGCCAGTTACGGATGTTCAGACCTTGTGTAGTTTGATATCTTACCAGACTGGTTTTGCAGTGTTTCTGAGCATAACACTCTCTGTTTATCCAACAGAATAAAGTAAGTGAATTCAAGAAGGAACACATTCAAGCGTTGCACGACATCCAAATCATTCATCATGTGTTGTGGTTATCTTGTCAGGTCCGGGTTTCTAATCTTAGTGAACATCAGATGCACTGGGTGACCTTTGCCACGTCAATTGAACTCATTGTATCAGCAGACAGGAGTGTGGCTATGGAAATTAATTGCATTAAGAGACTCTGTGTTAAGGTCTGGGATATCTCCTGCCCTTGGCTCTTTTTGCCCTCCTCCCCACTTACCCTTCTCATTCCAAGATATTTGAGTTTCATAAAGGACTTGCTTGGGAAGGAAATATGAGACTTCTCCAGGTATTAAAGCTGAACCCATGTTCTGTTGTTGAATGCTCTATAAATGACCAAGGAGAGGGTTAACACGTGCAATTCCTGGTGCCTCTGACCTCTCTGACTCTGGGAATGTGAAAGAGTGGAAGATGGGTACAGCTGAGGTGAATTTCATCCGGAACAGGTGCTATAAAACAGAATTCAAAATCAGATTTCTCTGTACATACTATTGATTAACTCTGCTGAGTGCTAACCAAGCAAATCAGCCTTGCAGCACTGGGCTGTATGGTAAGTTTGGGCCTGTGATTTAGCAAGGCAAGATTTGGCACTAAGTAGGAGCTGGGAATTCTGCCTCAGTTCCCTCCTCTGCTGGGGACTCCTCAGGTGCCACGGGGCACATCTGAGCCTTTCTCTGCCTCAGTTTCACACTAACACAAGGGTGGCATTAACAGCAGGGTTGGAGGCTGGTTTTGGGGACTGTCCTGTGCCACACAGGAATTGCTACTGCCTGAAAACAGCCATTTCAACAGCTGATTTGGAGGTACTTGATACACTCTTGATTTCAGCCAACAAAAGTG
>NW_008238337.1:6816575-6828105 GCF_000691975.1 Corvus brachyrhynchos
ATTCGTGTCCTTTAGCCAAAGAGGAGGGAAGGGAGCCCTACAAACGAGCTAGTTTTGTGGTTGTGCTGCCATCACCTGCTTTTAACTAATCCCCTTATAGTTAGGTTTTATATCAAGGATACAAAAGATCCAAGTGGAAACCTGCCTGTCCCATTGAGAGTGGGGAATTGGCTTGAGGTGCCCTATTACCTTGATTATTACTGGATTTTAAAGCCCTTCCTGCTCTCCATCGAGTTCAATAAGTAACCCAATAGCTTTAAGAAACTGAACAGAGAGTGTCTTAATTTCTTTTGCATCATGAGAGCAGTGGAAGGCCATGCTTTTATTTATATAAGGGAAATAACTTTTCCTGTCAATTTAATAGACAATCTTGGAAAACCTGCTGCAGGTTATTGGTGAGATTTTCTCATTATTTTCTTTTCTAAATTGCAGTTGCCATTTTTATCACAAAGAAAGAAAGAAATCTTTTAAATACAGTTGCAGATAGCAGTGTAACTCAAGCTCTCAAGGACATCAGTGAGGGGATAGTAGAGTCTTTCAGCAGTAAGATTTTGCCTTTGCTGCCAGAAAGGTGTATTTTTTTATATCCAGTATAATTAACATGAGAGCTATCCCAGGGTAGAAATAATTCACTCTGTGACATAACTGAAATGTCTTGTCTGTACTGTCTGGTTTTGTTTTTAACCTTGGGCTTAGAAGGAACCAAAAATCTTTAGTTGTAAAAGAGCACATCATCTGCAAAATATTATAAGCCATTTATCTTTATGCACAAATGCCACCTTAGCAATGCAGCTCCACTTTTGCATCATTAAATGCACAGACCATGCTCATTTTGCCCCTAAGTAATAACAGTCTCCCCTAGGAACAGTGGGTGTTCCAAAGAGCACTGGAAGAGACAAAAGCTGGCACTCAGGCCAGGCAGAAGGGGCTGCTGCCCTCCCTGAAGGTTTGCTCAGGATTGCTGTCCAGCTGGAGCAGTGGCTGCGGGCTCAGCGTGGATGTGGAGGGCTCGGCCAGAGGGCTGGAATTCTGTGCCTGCCAGCCCTGCTCTGGGTGGGCAGTGCTTGGGCTGTGGGGCACATCCCTCCCCACGTCCCACTTGCCCTGCAATGCTGGGGTTTGCAAGTGCAAAGGTTTTTGGAAAGGAACAGCATAGAGCAGCTGATGTGTCTGGCCGCAGGGAGCTGGCTGGGTGGGGTCATGATCCTGGCTTTGAATTGTGTGTTTGTCAGCCCCTTTCCTGCCTGCCATGGTTTCTCCAGGCAGTGCTTGAGGGCCAGAGCTGAGCCTGTTTGGGTGCCTGTGTTGAAGCAGTAAGAGCTGCTTTGGGTTTCAGTCTCAGGTGAGCCGAAGGTCCCAGGCAGGTGCTGTGCTGGTGGGTGCAGCACCAACAGGAGTGTGGCTGGCTGGGTGCCATGGGCTCCATCGTACCCTGCTGCTTGAGGCCCTTCCAACAAGGAGAAAATGGACCAAAACAGCAAATAGACTCTTTGGAGAGTAAGAGTTTTCTGACAGCCCTCCACGTAAGTGCTCCTGTCCTTGTAGGTAAAAGCCTCGGTAAGTTGTTCCAGCTGAAGGCTTGCCCCAGTAATTACTCCTGCCAGACAAGCACTCATTCACTGTGAAAGGAGGTTTCTTCAGCTTTGGGTAGATGCCAAGTTAAACTTCCACTAACATTTCTTATATTTGCAGCCACAATTGATTACTTTTCTCATTATTTGATCTTGATATAGAGACATACGGATTGAGCCATGTTTGTATTAACCCCCAAAGATTTTTTTTTCTTTAGTAACATCTATCACAGTTGCACACAAACTGTTCTGCTCTGGCACTCATAGATGATATTAGCTGGGTTTTTTTCAGAATTGCTCCATGTGGCAATTGGTATGGATCTGCCTCAAGAGCCACAGTGTTCCCAGCTTTTCCAAGAAAGCAATAGTGGTTTGTTGTGCAGAAAAATGCATGCAAACAGCCCTGGAGAGTGTGGGGCATGGTTGTGCATAAATCTAATTGTTGGAAAAGGTTTTACAGGTTGACTCCAAAGTATTCACCACTTACTAACTTTATATATGCAATAAAAATTCTGAGGGAGGGGAAAAGCCCCACCCTTTTTGACCGCTGATTTTCAGGAAATTTGATGCTAAACCTTTTAAGAGAAAAGGGGTTCTTGGATGTGAAAAATGCTAGAGTAAATTGCCATTCAGTTTTAATTATTTATGATGTAACACTTTATTCAACAACTGATTTTATTGTTTTCTACTCAGTGGTTTTAAATCAGTGGTCTGCATATTCCTGGGGTTCTTGGACAGCTTGGGATGCCTGAAAGTTATCTTAAAAAAAACAGGTCTGTTAGTGTGTTTGAGCTTGTTGTCCAAGAGTCTGCTCCATCCCAGGAAAACATTTTGTGTGTGCACCAAGCTCAAAGATTGAAAATAACTGTGAGAGTGAAAATGCTCTGAGGCTGTTTCCCTAGAGAGAAGCTTCTAATGAAACCTCTTGTTTCTGTTTTTGGTTATTATTTCCAATTTGTTAGACCTTGTCATTCTTGGTTAAATCTCAGTTGATGGAGGGCTAGAGTGAGAACTTCCACCCTTTCTCCTTTCCTCCTCCTGCCTTTCCAAGCAGGTAATTTGCCTCCTCCTCATTTCTGTGTTTACTTTAGGTGAACTGCCTGATCAAGCTCTCCAAAGTGTTGGAACACATAATTGTGTTCAGCTGCTTGACATACTTATGTAGACAGCAGGATATTGTTAATAACCTTTTTCTATACAAGGCTGAATTCCATGAGTACTTTGGGGTATAGAGTACCTAGAGAGAGGGATAAGTTTGTCATAGTTTCTCAAAAATAGGGGTAAATGCTACCACCCTTCATTTTGCTGGTCTGTAGCTTTCTTTCTGGGCAGTATATATTAGAGAGATTTATAAATCCCTACTCTTTTTTTGTAGTGTTTGAAGGCAGTGGCCAAATCCGTGTGCCATATACAGAAGGTGGGAATTCAAATGCTGTTACCAGTGTTGTTGCTGCCTCAGGCTGCCCTGTGGAAGCTGTCCTTTTCCAGCAGCACAGAGGTCTCTGGAGCTACAGCAGGACAGAGGGGCAGGTGCAGCATCCCAGGGTGGGGACTGGCACCCTCGTTCTTGTGCCAGCTGGTGAGAGGGTTAACAGGGACCCCTCCTCCCACACCCACATAATTGTAGGGCTTTGCTCTTGTCTCTTCTTCACTTTGGGAACTTTCCTCCATGGGCACTTGGCTGGAGAATTGCCTGTCTGGTGTCAGAGGCAGGGGCAAGCCAGTGGCACAGAGCTTGCATGGGCAGGGCAACAAGACAATTGTGTCTTCCACTGAGAGCAGGAGGCTGGAAAAGCTTTCTGTGTATATCTAGGTATCCTCTGATCAAAAGGTTTTCTAACTGCTAGTACAAAGGGACTGTTATCTTGGTGAAAAATTGCAAGTATTTGTAATCAGTTTGCATCAATCTCTTTGGGGTGTTGGGCTGTGCTGATTTAGTAACATGGTAATTTCTGGCATTGCTGCAAAAAGACAAAACAATCCTCAAGATCAGCCTGCAACAATTCAGTATTTTTGGTACCCATTAGAACATCAGTCTTAGAAACAGGACTGCTAAGACTCCCTGGATCTTGTTTAATAAAATCATGTAGTAAGGGCATCATGATTATAAATCACACTTGGAAATTGGCCTGCAGAGTACTCACTGGGTTACGTGGTGTCGTGTGTTCCTGGCTCCTTTTTAATTTCCGAAAAGAAGGCTTATGGCAGCAGCTGGAGCTGGAGGTGGAATTCATTTAGCTGCTTCGAGAAAGCCACTGCCAGCAAAAACCCAGCAGCTCAACAGTCTCTGGTCGTAGAGAGGGGAAAGGGATCCAAGTGACTGGAGCTGGTGTAATGAGAAGGAAAAGAACCAAATGATTTGGCAGCATGTGAAAGAGGTAAGGATGTGGTAGAGAAAGGAGCAGGAGGAGCTGAAATGAAGAGCAGGAGTAAACAATGTAATTTAACTTATTCAAAAGGGACAGAATGCTTATTAAAGCTCTGAGAGATGATAAATTAGTGCTTTGCTGCTATTGTTATTTCAGATAGAGTTGTCATATGGTAACGCTGCAGCAATGAAGGCTGGAGGCTCACGGATTCGTAGAGGGGAATGGAAAGTGGGATATTTGGTTACATGATTGAGAGTTGGAGTTGATGAGGCAAAGTGCACAGCCGTGATTCTGGAGAGCATCCTTACATGTGCGTGCTGTTCCCAGGAAGGTGCCGTCACATCCTGAAGAGGGATGGTTCAAAGTGTGTGTCCCACTGCTATGAAGACATATCCCACGCTGAGAGCTTTTACCTTGGTCGGGAGGAGCTGTCGAAGCCCTGCTCTGCCTTACGAAACCCTGTCTGAAATAGCCCCAGAGCCCTCACCTGGAAGTGCTCTTTGGCTGTTACTCCTGTGGCAGCACACAGAATATCAGGAGATCATTTGAGGTTGTGGAGTTTTCCCCTAAGGAATACTGGGCTGGGGGAGGGAATCGCAAAATGATTCTTATCTTACATTACACAGAATCTCTTGCATTACTTACTGTGGCATATTGTTTCCTCCCACAGAGTTCTGCTCAATCGCTTTCAGGAAGAGGCTACTCCGTAAGTCATTTTACAGCTAATTCTTTCACTTCTGTTGATGTTGATTGCAGAGGTTTACACTACCTATTGCACAGCCACTGACATGGAAGAAATGCAGAACAGAAACAGGGTGAGAGCACAGGGCTGTCGTGCACCTGGCAGGGGACAGCCCTGACATGTGAGAGTGCATTAAGAGCCTGGGGGCTTCTTAATTTAATATTATACTTATAGGGAGGGGGTTTTTTGTCATTTTATGGTGTATTTCAGCTAGGTAGTCACCTCTGGAGAATTATAAGACCTGAGTGGGGAGAGTTTTCAACACCAGCAGGAGATGCTTCTCTCCTCTCCTCCCTCCCCATACAGGTTTTCATCTGTGTGTTAAATACAAGAATCAAACACACAATTACTCCCATTTTATGAAGAATTGTGCCCCTCACCATTGTGAACAAAAAAAAAAGGTCAATATTCTCCTATTTACAGGCTCTGAGTTGTAAAACAAGCTCGCTTGTTTTCAGGGGAGGGTGTTGCTGGTGTTTCCTTGGCAGGAGTGCCACAATGTTCTAGGGTGGTGTTACAGGGTCAGGACATGTCTGCCTGTGTATGCAATGTACCAGACTTGTTTAATTGTCCGTTTCTGTTCATATGTACCTTATTTGTATGTGCAATAATGACATTTCTTCATGTAGAGGTGGATTAATTTGTTTATTTGGGGTACATTTTCTGCTCAGCTGTCCAAAAAGGCAGGCACAGACATCACTGAGTAATACAGAAACAGGAGAGGGTGTTAGAGGCTTAGCAGAGTCAACATGAAAATTCCTGGAATCACATTATATCTGACTCTCAAAACAAATGTATGGTGGGGAGACATGATACCCGGGTTGTTCAGCCAGTAAGTCATGTGTAGTGCAAAGGTTAGAGATGAAGGTATATGCAAATATGAACATAAATGTCTTAGTCCAGCAAACGATTCCTGCCTACGCTGATTGACAGTAATTGCTGCTTTCACAACCTCTGCCATGATAAAGTTTTGCCTTCTAGGTGAAATGGTCCCAAACTGTTTTATACCAAGAGCTAAAGCTGCTCATTCTCTGTAGGACCAGAACAAGGGTGGATTTTATGTACTTCAGGAAGTTGATGTGGAGGCCTGGAACACATTTCTTTTTACAATAATCACCAGAATTATTTTCTTTCAATAATTTATGTTGTAAGTTTAGGGTTGTGTGATGGAACTTGCTGAGCTTCTACCCAGTGCACAAAGAGAAAAAATTCCCAGGCAGTGCAGAATATATGGTCTGATTTCATAGCAACACGGTCACATGCTATCATGCATATGATCAGAAATTCGTAATACAAGATTAAGTATATTTTCATCACAAAACCATTACAAAACAGCACATGACTTGAAAAGTCTCACAGTTTTAATGAAATAATGTCACAAATTTTTAGACAGTAGTTACATGTCTACTAAGTATTCTCCTGTCTAAATCTTGCCAGTATCCCAGGTGAGTATCCTTGCTTAATTCATTGAGGGATGAGGAATGTTTGCTTTAGGACCCGCTGAGTGCTGCTTTCCATACATGGGGACAGTCATATTCACCTAAGCTTCTAAAGGCTGATGCTTTATCTTCTAGTTGTCTGTAAAATGCCATGCATGCCCATGGCACCACATAAATAATAATGAATCATCTTCACAGATTTTATGACTGAGGGCATGGTTTGGGAACTAAACAATTTCCCAGTGGCTATAACATAGGTTGCAAAATTGTAATGGAAAAAGCCCAAAGAATTCTTCTCAGAGTCTCAAGGCCAATAAATCATAGGGCTGTTTTCTTCCATTGCTGGCTATTCAGAAATTTGCTTTTGTTTCTCAGAGAAATGATTTTGAGAATATTACTAGCTCCTTCTCTGTGCATGTGTGGGGACAAGGGTCTCTTATTTCGCCGGCCCGTAACTTCTCAAGGGAGGTAAGAGCTTTCTGCATGCCAGGGCAGTATTTTGAGATCATGAGTAGTGTGAACTGGCATTGCTTTTCTTTATGGATTGTCATTTTCCCTGTTAAACTGCCTTCTGCCCCACCACATGCCAGCTCTTGAGGCTGTTTCCCCCAAGGCTCTGATGCTGCTCTAAATTGATTTAGCCTAAGTCAGAGATTCCCACTTCCAGCATTGCCAGACCTTGCTGGCCCAAACTTGCTTGGGAAGCTGATTCTCCCAGGTGGCACAGAAACGTTCAAACCACCAGATCCAGACAACTGGCCCCCCACCAGGAGCTGTCCATAATATCTATAACAGTTTTCATTTTCTCACGAAAGCAGCTGTATATGAAACATTAAGTCACTGTTTTGGCTCTGGCCCTGTTTACATCGAATGGGTTGTTTCCCAGACATGGGGAAAGCAGTGGTAGCAGGAGGCACGCTGGAGGTGCTGCTGTGTTGGGTGTTCCTCCTGATAGCTGTGCTGATGGCTTGTGTTGTGGAGGGCTTGTGGAACGATGATCTGTATCGTTATTCAGTGAAGTTCTTGTACTGGGTTCCATCGGCAGCTGTTTAAATACCACAAACTATTTTGTGCGTGCTCAGTTTTAATTACCTCGTTCTGAATCTGCACTCTTCACCATTCACTTGCGTCAGCTGTCCTTGCAGAGATGTTTGCTTTCAGAAACATTTGTAGAAAATGCACATTTTAAGGAAATGAGCATTTGCAAAGTGAGAACTTAAAACCTACATTAGGAATCTTGCATGAAAAATCTCAGTCCAAGGTTTGGCTCATCCAGCTGAGCCATCAAGGCCTGTCTGGGCACTCAGAGCAGGCTTATTCATTGGTGAAAAACCTCAGTGAATGCCTCATCCATAAAGTACAGACTGTGGAGTTAGAGTCAGGAAGAAAACTAAATACAAGTGTCTTAATGATTAACTCCTGAGTGCTGGATATTCCAGCAACTTCCTTGGCTTCAGGCTTCCCACGAAACATTAGGTGCCTAAATAAGTAGCATGCTTGAAATAACTGTGAAATTTTGGTCTCATTGAACTTACCACATAACCTGTGGTGAACTCCAGCTGCACCTAGATTTAATTTGAGCCTCAAAACCAGCGTTAACAGTGACCTAGCACATAGTTTCAGAGTCTCCTGTACATATCACGGACAAAATTTCATATAACCCTATTTCCCAAAATAAAGTTTCCAATGCATTTACTTTTAATTGGACAGGATGAGACATTTCTATGTCTGTACTGCTGCTGCAAGCTCCTTCTCTCATCAGTAGCATGTGTTTCATATCCTTATCTCATTAAATGTATACTTCCGCTGTGCTGAGGAATAGAACACGAATTTGTTTGTGGAGGTTAATATCTCGTTCTCTCTATGACTTGATGGTTGCATTTGTGTGATAAACTACTTCAGCCATTCGTCACATTTCCTGCATGCACGAATGAGATTAGTGATTTTAGTCAGAGAGGTCTGTCTGTCCTCTGAGCAGACAAAACAGATTCTCTTTTTGGTAACAGGATGAGAGGCCTGTCTACCTGAAAATGCACTGATTTGTTAACAAGTACACAGAGAATCAGAAATGAGAGTTAGAATTATTTGAGGTTTCTATGTATCACTGATACATATCCACCCTATGGATGTTTGTCAAATTTATTTCTAATAGTTAATTTAGAACCAAACATAGTTATAAAGTAGTTACAATGAATATCAGTACATACAGTTTGTTATTAGTGGCTAAAAAGTCACAGTTGTTTATAAGGTTGAGCACACTGTAGAGACAAACCCAAGCTGCAGTAGAACTTTACTCAGTTTCACAGAGAGGATGGAAAAGGATAGAACTGGGGAATATGTGGTAGCTTAAAAAAATAAACAAAAAACCTCTTCCAATAAATTATGTAGTTTATTTATAGAGCATCTGTGCAGCTGTTCGTCTTCTAAAATGGAAGGGGCTAAAATGTGGGAGTGAATAAAAGAAAAAACTTGAAAGCATATGGCAAATGGATAGCCAGTGAGCCAACCTGTCTGAGTGTGCCTTGGAACGAAAGCACAGGAGGATGAGACGTCTTTGTTTGGTTTTATTTGTTCTTGAAAGGGCTTTTTTTAAAAAATGAAAACAGTAACATACACTTGGCAACAGCAGCAGCTGATTTTTATTCTGAGCTTCTGTAAAATATCAAAGTCTTTGTAGCCTAGTCAAATCCCTGGCAGCTGATCAAATTCTGTTATTTTACATCTTCCTTGTTGAGCGCCGGAAACCAGTGTCTCAGATAACTCGGGCTGGAGCTCGTGGATAGAGAGAAATGGGCACAACACCATAAGGTTTGCAGAGACTCTTGGGTCATCCCGAGTCAGCTCAGTGCTATCTGCAACCTTCATTCCTCCTGCTTGGTGACGTAGCCTGAGAACAGTTATCTCAACCCCTGGGTGAAGTTGAACCTGAGGTGACTCAGGCAAGCACTGGGTAGGCTTTGAGCACCCTGAGCCCACTGACTGCCTGGACTGCAGTCTGCCCCTTCCTGCTCCTCTCAAATGATCTTGTTCATTTCTGGAACTGGCTTTTCAGTTGCTAGCAAAGATCTTTACAGCCATCCAGGACTCCTGTCATGTGCTGTGAGCTCAGTGTTGCTGTACAGTGGGGCTGTTGCTGCCCACAACCACCCTGCCCCTGTCAGATCTCTTTAGCTCGTGGCTGTGAGTGCACTTGCTGGGACAGCCAGTTCTGAGCTGCATTCCCCTCTTTGCAGCACAGAGATAGTGCCCAGTGCAGTGGCCTCAGTGGGAGGGAGGACAGGTACAAATGGCTGCAAAGTGCTGGGAAATCATCCACCGAGGAACTGTAGACTCTGCAGGTTTATATCCCCTGTAAAGCTCTTTTCATGGCCTCTTTCAGTTTTGTGCCAGCTCAGTGCAGTTCTGTGAGACCCTGAAGCAGATGGTCCCTGCTAAGGAGACTGTTCTCATGCCAGAAATCCTTGGTGTGAGCATGGGCAGGTTCACGGCTTCGGTGTAATGGTTACGGGGGCTCACTGACGATCACACCAGCAGCGTTCCCTGATCCACTCTGTGCTTCAAGGATGCTCTTGGGCTGTTAGGTTGGAACCAAATTATGACTTGGAAAAGGACCTTTAACAGCATCTCTTCTGTACAGACCTTGAGTCGGTACCACGTCCTACATGGACCCCAGGGATGACTGTATACCATGGTCTTTAAGATGGCCATGGAGAAACTGATGTCCTGAGAAGGATAAATTTCTACATGAAGATAATAAAATTATTGCAGTGAAGCATGTCACACTTCTGTTTGGGAATTCCTGGTGTGCTTCCCTCATGGTGTAGAAGCACGCTTGGTGACCAGAGGCACACTGGAATTGTAACTAACGGGGTTTCTCCACCTGCTGCTCTGTCACACGCTAATGAAAAATCTCTTCTGTAGGTAGGTAACATTTCTTAGCTAGGCTGGAAAATTCATTGTATTTTAGGACCTCTGAAAAATTAGCATTTTTCTGTGCCAAAAATCGATATTGGAAACAGGGCTCTTGTTATGAATCTAAAACTCCTTGAGCTGGAGCCAAAGGTAAATGATAAAACTGAATTTAATATGTATTTCCTACAATAGTGTGCCTGTGGGCTGGCAATGTGAGCAAGACTTTCTGGACAAGATTTATGAATAGGGAGGTAATAATTCCAAAATAAGTATCAATCTCCTTTTGCCATGATGCCAAGCATAAAAGAAGGACTCTAATTGTCTTCTTCTGGACAAGATAGGTCCCCTTCTGGTGGAACAATATTCTGTCTTCTTTGAAGACAGATAGAGAAAAGAAAAAGGGACTATAAAAAAAAAGTGATGTGGCCTGAAAGTGCAATGACAGCACAAAAGATTTAAAAATATAGAAAAATAATAATATGGAATAGAAGTGTAATGTATTTTGAAAGGAGTTTTCCCTGTAAAATAGGAGTTTTAGACAGTCAGGAATAAAATGGTGGGTGTCAGTCCAAAGCATTTAACTTCTGCTGGTTTTCTTTTCCCATGTTCCTAAATAGCCTCACTTCACAAAAGCTATCTCCATGCTTGAATTCACCTGGACAGGTGGAGTTCACTGAATAAATAAAGAGTTTGTTTGCTCTTAGTGCCATGTGGGATGGAGCCAGGTTGCTGTAAGCCAGCTGAGGAGCTGGCCCTTGGCTCCAGGGCCTGCCCCATAAGCCATGAGCTCAAATTGAGCTGAGTAATTAGTACACATATTATTCCAGATCTGTGGGAGCTCTTCTGAGGGTTTTTGAAATGTCCCATGAAAAGCTTAAGCAGAAGTACAAACATAAATAAACTACATACTTCAGCTTTACAAATACTGAAGTCCATGAACTTCCTTACAACGCATTTTCCTTTAGCAGTTCCCTTTTCTGAAAGTCTGTTTCTTCTTAGATGACCTCTGCTTTTAATTAGGATGAAAAGTCCCATGGATTTTCACTCATCTCTACAGCCGTAAGCAAGCACAAAGGGCCCTCTCTGCCTGAGTTTCCCCCTGCCTGAGCATGGCCTTGGCAGAGGGGCTGCCTCGGAGGCTCGGCAGTGGTGCCCCTTTGTCCCTGTGGCCAGAGTGGGACGGGATGATCCCGATTTCCATAAACCCCCCAGCGGCAGGGAGGCACAGCCAGCTGACACCGTGAGCCCTTGCGAGCCCCTCGAGGGACGGGACGTCTGACTTGTGTGTGATTTTTGCCCGTGTTTTTAATCTCCCTGCCACTGCCCTCCGCTCGGGGCAGTGGGGGGGAGCAGACCTCTAATCTGAGTAGAAAGACGCTATTGTTGAACAGACGCGTCCCCCGAAATTCCCAGTGCTCCTTGGCTTTCGGGCTGGGATAACCTCGCTGTCACTGGCCTTGCAGGCTAAAATGAAAAGTTGTCCTAAATCCATCTTGA
>NW_008238337.1:6828210-6828548 GCF_000691975.1 Corvus brachyrhynchos
GGATGATCCCGATTTCCATAACCCCCCCAGCGGCAGGGAGGCACAGCCAGCTGACACCGTGAGCCCTTGCGAGCCCCTCGAGGGACGGGACGTCTGACTTGTGTGTGATTTTTGCCCGTGTTTTTAATCTCCCTGCCACTGCCCTCCGCTCGGGGCAGTGGGGGGGAGCAGACCTCTAATCTGAGTAGAAAGACGCTATTGTTGAACAGACGCGTCCCCCGAAATTCCCAGTGCTCCTTGGCTTTCGGGCTGGGATAACCTCGCTGTCACTGGCCTTGCAGGCTAAAATGAAAAGTTGTCCTAAATCCATCCTGAATTCACCACCCTGGAAAGGATTA
>NW_008238337.1:6828569-6885115 GCF_000691975.1 Corvus brachyrhynchos
GCTGAAGAGGAAAGGCAGAGGATTTTGAGAATATCTGGTCTTTATTTCTGGACCTTTTTGATTAAGACTGTCCCAAAGCAGTTGTCTCATATATGTGCTGTAGCTTTCTTTGTGTAGCAGGGCAGGGTATTTGCTTGTCTGTCTCATCTGTTTTCACATTGTTGTTTGCTCTCATGACTCTCTTTCCTTAGAATTCATTGCCTTGTTTTAACTCTCTTTCCTTTCTGTTTACCAAAGCCAACAAAAAGATGATTAAAGCAGACAGCTGATTAGAATCAGGGCTCCTTACCTAGCTACCACAGTGAGCAGGGGTTAAGTGTGGGGCCTCTTGGGGGATTTGCTTTTGATTTTTCTTTAATTCTCTGATAGCCTTGTGCAGTGAGAATGGGCAGTGCTGGTGTTTTTATAACTACAGGGAGGGTTAAAATAGCCCATTTCTGAGGGCTGCCCATGCACTGGTGCTTGTTGTGCTAGGCTCCTCAGAGGAAACTCATGGGGGTGGGTGGAACAGGGGTTCACACTCTCTTGTTTTGTCTCATATTTCACTGTGCCCTTGCAGAAACTGCACCCAAAACCAGGGTGTGTAAGGGAAGCAGCAGAGGAAATAAGTGCCACTGCAGAATGCAGTTGTGGAAATAAAAGGTGAGCATGTTTTGTTGGCCTTGATAGTTGGTGAACAAGAGAGATCAAGGAAAAGGGATCGATTGCATCAACTTTGTGGGTGTTATTTGCATTAGAGAACACTGTCTGTCATCTTGAAGCATCATAAATATTTAATTGTGCAGCTCAGTGGAATACCCTGATTGCTTATCAGTCCCAAAATGGTTTTCCCTATGTTAAACTGTATTGAAATAAAGTAGTCTAGAGAGGGTAAGCGGGTTCCTGTAGGTTGGTGGTTTTTACTCAGTTTCATCACTTGTATTTCTTCCTTATCACCTTTTTTTAAAAAATGGGATGTGTTATTATAGGCAGGAGAGATCTTCAGTTTCTTCTTCCCTGTCCTAACAGAAGACAAGAATGCAACTTTAATTTAGCAAAACAACAGATGCAACCCTAAGTTGCTCTCACACCAAAGAAAACTTTCGGTAACATGCTGAAGGTGTGGGGGCTCTGCTGTGAAAGCTGCAAATGGGTGAAAATCTGCTGTAGGCTGAGGTTTCTCTCCTCGCTTCGTGTTTCAGCCTGGATTGCGATAGAGCTGGCTGCTAAAATGTGAATGTACTGGGCCGTGTGGTTCCTCTGCAGTGGGAAGGCAGCTCTCCTCCCTTGCCTATGGGGTGAGAGAACAGAGGGGCTCTGTGCTGGTGTCCCTGTGCAGGTGGTTCCGGGAGGAGCCTGGGGTTCTGGGCTGCCTTTCTAGGAACTGTTCAGCTCCTGCTGCAACAGTAAAAGAGTTGCTGGAGAGCAACTTTGTCATCTGCAGTGCTTGCACTGCTGGAAGAGGAGCATTCAGATGGAAACCGTGGTCAGCCGTGTGAGATGTTTTCTACGCAGGGTCAGTGTTTTTGCTTCCTGCTGCCACAGCATTTCAGCATCACAGCTGCTCATGGTCAACACCAGCCCCAGTCACCATGACCTGCTGGTAACATTTTAGAAAGGTGTCCCTTCTCCTTTTTATAGCAAATAAATAAATGAAACTATAAGAGACTTCCTGTGTGGTGCAAAAGGACCAACTGCAGTTCTAGAAATCCGGAGAATGGAGGGCAAGAGCAGAAAGTAAATGAATCCATTGTAACTTGGGTGTGAGATAGGAATCATGCTGGGGTGGAAGATCTTTGCAATACCATTTGGCAAGTGGTAAGGCCGAATACTCTCTGCTTCTTCCTTGTCTCTGTTTTATTAAATACCTTTAGGGAGGCAATGGTACGGCATTGCTGTATCCAAAAGTTGTTTTAAACCCTTCAATCAATGTTACTTAATTTCATGGAGAAATTTTTAACTTCCAGTTCAGAATACCCTGTGTTTCAGCATAGTTTTCAGGTGATTGTAGCTGTTCTCTCTTTTCTCAGCTCGTCACAGGTCAGAAACTCAAAGGCACTGAGGTTGAGTAAAACAATTGTTCATCACTCTGAGCTCTGCTTTGTTTTTGTGGGAATTGTCTGCTTCTGTAGCACCTTCAGTTTCATTACTTGTTATAAGGTTTGTTTTACTAACCTGCTCTTGGAACAGATACAACCACCAAAGCTGCTTTTTAATTAGCCATGTGGCCCATCCGGTGTGGATGTGCTGACGTCCTGGCTGTACAATGTACTTCCAATGAAAGGGAACAGTTTGCCATAGAGTCTTGTAACCTTGAGGTCAGTCTTGAGCTCAAAACTGCTTTTGATTATGGAGTTAGTGTGTGTCCCAAAAATATAATTTAAAAAATCCAGCAAGCACTAGCAGTCCTTACACAGTGCTGCTGAGTTACACACTCAAGTGGTATCACATCTAGATTTTAATGGAATTAACTGCTTTATTTGTAGATTCTTTCCAGATGCCGTGCTTCTGGTTGTGAATATTCAGAGGTTTGCAACTAGAATGATGGAAAACTGGCATACAGCTACATCACTGTGGATGTGGCTGCAGTGGTTTCTACAGGAATGTAGCCTGATTCATACCTTTACTGTCTGCATTTCATCTCTTGTGCTATATGATGGATAAGACTTAGTGTGCCTGAACACTTACAGCTTAGATCTGTAGTATCCTGAGGAATTTTCTTGTCTTGATTAATTCACCACGTGTGTTCACCAGAAAGCCTCAGGACCTGGCAGTTTTTGGGAAGATGTTAGATGTAGCTGCTAGGTGCTTACAAACCTCAGTTCAGTTTTTTTAGACTGGTGCATTGTTATCTGTAAACAATAAGAAATTTTTGGGTTGATTAAGAAGCTATCATGTGTGGTTCATGGGTTTTCTGGACATGGGGTTGAAATGGTTCATGCTGCCCTTGAAATCAGCTAATCAAAGCAGGGCAATTTTTGGACATCCTGTAGCAATTAGGGTGCTGTAGATGAGGGATGGTACAGACTGTGTATTGTGCGCTTTGAACTCATGCAGCAGCTTTCTCAGACCAGTTGGCAATCACCAAATGAAAAAATTGTTGCATTTGAGGTGGATAAAGCATATATGTGTTTTAGTGGATTGATGAAATTCTGCCATCACCTGCAAGGCAGCAGCAGCATTGAACAGCTGAGAAGCTAAACTTAGTGGGATACTTGTAATGAACCAAAGATCCAAAATTTGATCTCAAAAATCACATGTCTAAAGGGCTTTCTCTGCACACATTCCTCATAGCAAAATACAAACAGGTGTTGACACAAGCGTGGTTGTAAGGCTTGTGACCAAAGTTAGATCAAACCTCCCCTTCCAGTTCACAGAACACATTTTCCCCATGCATTCATGTCTCTTCCAAAGCTGCTTAATAGCATCTAATAGCATCCTGCTTTAAGAGAAAAAGAGCTCGAGTCATGAAGATTAGGCTGTCACAGTGGAGATGCCTGAGGCCACAGAGCACAGTGTATCTGGCAGCTGGAATGGGTGCAGGGTGCTGGAAGACTTTGCCTGAGCATCTTTCCTTTCCCCTAAAGACTCATTCTCTGAGGAGCCCTAATTCAGCTCATTTCTATAGAGCTGGAGAAGAGGGCAGGAGAGAATAATAAATGGTCCCTTGTTCTCTGAGGAGCCCTAATTCAGTCATTTCTATAGAGCCAGGGAAGAGGGCAGGAGAGAATAATAAATGGTCCCTTGAAGACAAGAGACAGCAATAGACGCCACACAACGACCCAAACAGCCTATTTAACCGCAGCCAGTTCCCTGCTGAAGATTCATTTCGAAGAGATTGCGAGAGCACTTGAGCAGGAAGCTGCAGCTTCACCAAACGGTTTCAGTATCAGTGTGTTATCTGTGGTCATTCCCCTCCACAGCCTGCGGCTGGCTTCTGGTTAGCAGAGACAGACAC
Source organism: Corvus brachyrhynchos (assembly GCF_000691975.1). Lineage (NCBI taxonomy): Eukaryota > Metazoa > Chordata > Aves > Passeriformes > Corvidae > Corvus > Corvus brachyrhynchos. The sequence goes on from NW_008238337.1 coordinate 6,832,507, forward strand.
TTTGAGCTGAGCTGGCATCAGTTCCCACCTACTTAATCAGTTAAGTTGTGAGCCCTGTGGTTAGCTCGAATCCCCTGGTCGTCTTGTGGATTGCCAGTGACAGGAAGGGGGAGATGCATTGAGTGGTTCCGACAGGAATAGCTTGGTTATCTGATGGTCACCCCAGAGACTGATAAAATTATGTGAGCTCTTTTCTGAGAAGACATCAAAAAAGCAGAAACTGTTGTCTCTAACCACCTGAAGAGTTTACAACGTCAAGGGAAATTTTGCTTATCTTGAAAGCCTCAAAACTGTTAACCCGCCTTCACCACTGCAGACCACAGCACTGCCTCAGACTCACGGTGCACAGAATGGAGTACAGACCGTCCTATGCAAAGCTGTAAATTCTTACTGAGGAAACATTATCGTTCAGATCTTCCAAAATTACTTTGGCACTTCAGATTCAGAGGTGAACAACTTGAAACATATGAGAGGAACTGAGCTTTTCAGAGGAAGCATGCTCTGTATTTTTAGAAAACTTGGCCTCCTTGAGTTTGTCGTGTTGTCAGGAGTTTGGGCATACAAAGTGATGAATCACTTTTCAAAGTGTAGCCTGTTTGATGAGCCTGGATTGATCTGAAGCCAGAGTGATGGTGACTGTGACAAGGGCTTGCAAAGGTTAAACAGAGGAGGTGCTCATATCCTGGGTATGACTTGGGGCATTTGGTTTGGTTTTGGCATGTATTTGCTGAGCAGACTTCAGGATCAGAATGGACTTCAGAGAGAAACTTAAGCAAATGAGGCTTTAAATTAATGCATTCAAAGAGGCCTTGGGCAGGTTCCTATGAGCCTCAGTGCCTGAGTACCTCTGGCCTTAAAACAGGGTAGTGATACTTGGGTCTTTTCTTGAGATGTGTAGATGGGAGAGTGTTTTACCGAGTATTTACTAAAATAGGTGAGGTAGTTCTGAAGATCCACTTAATTTTTTTGTCTTGTGCCTAGCTCTGTGCTGCTTGTCCCATGTCCCTGTCTGACCATCCCTCTCCTCAAACCAAGCCCCTTGGCTTCTGTCCCAGGCCACACCTTGCAGCCCAGCTCCCCACGCTGCAGGTGCCTGTCCTGGCAGTGGCTGCACTCCTGCAGATGCTGCTGAGCAAGCGTGGGGAAGGCAGTGCTTCCCACTAGAGCAAGGGACTGGGATGTCACGTTCATGGTGAGAGGCTCTCATGGCTGATCCAGAGCCCTCACGCCCATCACACCAGCCCTGGGCACTCCAGCCTCTTCCTCACTGCTGGCCTTGGAATAAAAGCAAAGGTGGACTTGGCAGCTGGGCTCCAGCAGCACAGCCCCACCCTGTACCTGCGCATCTCAAAACTTCACACTGAATTCACACAAGGTGATGTGTGATTTGTAGCTGTAATGATCACCATGATGAAATCCTGCTCATCTGCTGCTTTTGTTCAGGTTTTGAAATCACGGCTGGGTGTTTGTAAGGGTGTGTGTCCGTACAGGAGGCATAAGAGATGCTTTAGTCTGCTGACGTCGTTTGGCTCAGCCTCTGCCAATGACAACCACAGCAATCAGTGTATTTTGGACTCAAAGCTATTTCCTTTCCTGCTGCAGATTATGTCTGGTATGCATAACGTGTTAATTTAACAAAGCAGTTCTTTTGATACAGCTTTAATTTTTTAACAACAGCTCGAAGGCAATGATGTACAGATTATATAGTGTCAGTTTCCCAATTAAAGTTTTACAGGAAAATACTCTGGTTTTGCTTTAAGCCTGTTTTGAATTCTTCCTTCTGGCACTTGTGCAAATGGAAACTGTGCTATTGCAAGGCATCCATTTGAAACCTTGAAATATTTATTGAGGCTGCATTGAATACTGAAGCAGGAATCTTCCTGTAGGCTGTTGATGTCTGTCATACGCATTTATTTTGTAATTAAATGTCTGGAAGCTCGTGTGTGTGCCTGAGTGGTTGGTTTCTTGTGTTTTATTTTTTGCAGGTTTTGTCATTGTTACACTGGTTTTTCTGATAAATGTTTTTAACTCGTCACTTTTAAGAGTTCTATGAAAAATTATCCAAAGGCAGACCACATCTTTGATGTATAGCGATGAACCTCCTACTAACTGTTGTGCAGAACACTGAGGAGGTGGCTAAACCACTGCCCTTCCTAGAACACCAGACCTTGTGGAGCTCATTGATGCAGCAGAACATGCCTGTTTGAAGGTTGTGGGATGGAGAGTACCTGAAGGGAGTAGCTGAAAAGATTTCATTCTTGGAACACTACCCACAAAGTGAACTATTTTTTTCTTTCCCCATCTTTTCCCTTTGTCTTGGATAATATCAGGTCAGTGTCCTTTCCTGTTTATATAGGCTGGAAGCAACAGGGACTGACCATATCCAAAATTGCCCCCAGAGTGTGTTCCAAGGGATGTGGTGGTGTGGAGCATAAGCTGAATCTCAGAGGGCAAGACACTGGCATTAGACAGGACCAGGAGTCATCAGCTCTGGTGACAACAGACCATGCCTCTGTGAAGCTGCAGAACCAAGTGCCCCTTGGCATTGCCCTTGTGCCCTGGTGGCTCTCTCCAAGTACTCCCCACTGCTCATTCTGCCCTGAGGCGTATCCCTGCTCCAGGAGTCTCACTCACCTGGAGATTGTGTGATGGCTAGAGCTAGACTATCAGACTCCTAATTCAGATTAACTTGCAGCCTGCAGTGGCGTGAGTTATTGCCCAGATTTGCAAGGCAGCAGGGTAGTGTGAAGGTCTCTGTGGTCACATTCCAGTCCAGCTGCTTTTAAAGGATAGGGAGCATGATCCCTGAACCTGTGCCCACCCAATGGGCTGGGGCAGGCAGCTTCTCTGCCTTCGGAATGTGCTGAGAGTCTGAAGTATTCCCTGCTGCCAGAGTGCCAAGGAAGCCACCTGGCCCACTTTGAAACCAAATGCTGCGTCTCATGTGTTTATCACTTCCCTTGTTTTCGTTCTTTTTCAGTTTCCAACTAATCTCTTTGGATTAGTCCTACTGCTGAATAATTAGGACTTTCATATCTACATCTATTTCTCAAGCTTGGCTGCATTATTTTTGGGCAGCTATTTAAGACTTTGTTTATTTTAAAAAAAAAATTGTGTCCGTATTTGCGTATTTGCATTTCAGAACTCACAAACAATGATACTTCTCACAGAATATCATTCTTGAAATAGTTTTCTCAACAAGTAGAACTTTTACAGGCATGCCAGAATCAGCTTCATTATATGAATCCTATTTATGGATCCTATTTAGAGCATTTGCAGGGAGGGACTTAAATGGGCTGTTCTCACAGATACATATATTTGGTCCCATGTGAGACAGGAGGGTAAGAATTGGTTGATATTTCAAGGAAATTACAGCAGTTACTGAGAAGAAAGGCCCTTCCTTTTTTTTCTTTTGTTCCTTTCCTTCCTTTTTTTTTTCCTTCCTTCCTGGAAAAAAAGTACATATTTATGTGGGAAATAAAGGCCAAAGCCTTCATTACCAACACCAAAAGAAATTGATTCTGCAGCAGTGTTTTAGTTCAGTGACTTTATTTGTATAAAGGCCAATGAATGATGTAAAGATAATGGTTTTATCTGAAGGATGTTAGCACAAGCTGACACGTACCCTCTGCAGCACTGATGGGCTGCACCTGGCTGGTGCAAAGAGCACAAGTGTGGGCAGAGTGGCCTGTCAGGCCCCACTTCATCCCTCACCTCAGTGTGTTGTTTTAAATCATCTTGGGGAAGGGGGGAAGCAGCAACCAAACTCATGGATTTTGGAAAGTGTTTCTGTTGAGTTCCTCTGTTGAATGATGGCCAGTGAGCTGTTGGGTTGGCAGAATTGATGTGATAGTTGGCTTTTGGAACTGAATAATGAAATTTGAATAGTCTTGCAAATGTAAAGGAAATCAGTTCCTCAAAAGCTTCCAGTACTACTGCAGCATTGAATGAGGAAAATGATGGAAGTTGTTTTAGGCAATGCAGTTTAAATGAAGAGGATGTGTTCAAACATGCATGAAGAGCAATGCAAATGAACTGTAGATTAATCTGGTGTTTAGAAAGGAGGAGCTTGGCATGTTTTTGACTAAAGTGTCAGCAAGGTGCCCATCTTGTTGGCCCAAAGTGCTCTGACATGCTGCCTGAGTAACTTGTGCTTTAAAGTTTCTGTTCAGGTGGTTGGGTCACCCATCAAAGCAGGCTCACAGGGAGATCAAAGGGAAGGGCAGGTTCTCCAAAGAGAGAGAAAAATCAGAAGGGCAGTTTCTCATTAATTTTCTTCAATGCTATACTGGACAGCCGGGGAAAGTGAGCAGAAGATTGTTGTGTGGAGGGGTTGAGTAATGTGAAAACATGCAGAATCAAAGATGCTTTGGGGGCTGCCTGCCAGCTCTGAGGTGTGGAGCTGACAGGATGATCATTATCTGTGAGGTGTGTGAATGGTTCAGCCTCTGAACAGCACATTTGGCACTACCAACTGGTTTATCTAGAGGTTTGGGGGGGGAACAAGGAAAGGGATTTTAGAGTTTTTTGCTTTGTTTTACTTCAGGAATGGAGTTTGAAGAAAGATCCTCCATAGGACTAATTTCTGCTTCACATTACGGATGGTTTACGCCTGTTCTGACCAAAGCCTTATCTCTGATCTGTCTGTCTTGAGCAAACATCCTTGTGGGTATTCTGTTCAGGTAGCTCTTTACCTCACTGGCATTGGACAATGAGTGGGGGAACAGTAGGATTTTCATCTCTGTCAATGACAGCAGTAGAAAGTTGCAGGAATCCCAAGAAAACACAATCTGGAGAATGGAGTGGGACTTTGTCAGCTCAGCAGGACCACAGCATGGCTGTGACTTGTGGCTTTACTGAGAGTGGTGTTTTTCACTCACCAGTACCTTTTCAAGTTGATTGATTTTGTCAGAATTTGCTTTAAAATGAATGAATTCTAATCAGTGGTTGTGAAACCTAAGGCAAACATGTCATTGAAAATAAGCTTACAATGGTTTGATCAAGATCTCATGATTTGAGTTTTCAGACATTTAAATGTGTTCAATTGCTGTAAAGCTGGAAGCACAGGTAGGAAAGACTCGTAATTAAAGTTGCATTGTTAGGAGCCAGATTCAGAACTTCCTGGAGCCTTGCTGATGGCATTTTCTGATTCCAGAATTGTAGTAATGTGTTTTAATATTTATTTGGGTTTCAGTTTGGTCCGAGTCTGTTGCCATTTTACCCAAACCTCTTTTATAATGGTAGGTTTCTCTCATACCTCACTTGGAGTCTTGCTGGTGGTTTTCAACCTCTTCCAACTTGCAAACAACCTAAGAAAAACACCACTAAAGTTGCAGAGCCCTATATTTTGAATGCAAAGCCATCTTGACCACAGACTTGCTTTTCTTAGCTACCTTTTTACAGCTCATTTAAGAAGTACTCAGCAAAGCTGGCGGTCTGATGTCCCAGGGCTGAAAACCAGTAGCTTGATGCAGTGGGGCCCCGTTTCTGGTTCCTGGCTCTGCTGTAGCGTGAATACAGACCGTGCAAACCATGTTTATAGAAATTTTGTTCAATAAAAGTATGTCTTCAGCATCAGTGTAGACTCTGTCTACCGCAGTGGACTTTCTTCCCTCTCACTGCAGTTGGGGTTGGATTTGTTTGGATATTGTGGTGCTTTCTGACGCCTATTTAATTTTGCTGGTGTGGTATTTTTGTGACACCATGGTGCTGTGAGAGTTGTAAATTATTCTTTTACTCAAGTAGACTTTATAATTTGGTGGGAAAAATTGCTTTCCAGCAAAACTCAGCCTGAAAGTTAACATGTTCATTAGTCACTGCAGTGGCCTACAGTAGTATGACTTGTGGATTATTTTACAATATGTACTTTTCTGGTTGCTTGCACAAATGTAATACAAAAGTTGCTTTTATATTAATCTTTAAAGTTTCAGCCTTGAATGCTTATAATTTCTGCATCCTGAATATTAACCAACAAAGGAAGCGAGGTTTTGTGTTCAAAGCCAGAAGGAGGAGACAGGAGGTCTGTGCTGTATTCCCAAGGCTCCCGTAATCTTGCTCTGGGATCTGGGGCGTGCTGTTTGCTGTGCCTCAGTTTAGCTCATGCGTGGGGCAAGGAGACCTTCTGGGTGTGTTCACTGGCCCAGTTGTGTGAAAGCTTTAATTCTCTATGGGATTGCTGGTAGAAAAATGTAATATTGTGTTCAGAGCACAGGAATCCGTGGTTTAGAAGTTACCCCAACAGTTCCAAATGGCATTTCTTCCGCTTCTGGCTAGGGCTGGCATCTGCCATGAATGCCTCCATCTTCAGTACTGTTTCCCCCTCATATGTTTTCCCCACAGGGGCTCGAGGAGACTCTTAGAATCCGTACAACCGCAGATGATGGTTTATCCTTGAATTCTGTGTGTTGTTCTTCAGTATCCTGGTGTGTAAGGGTGCCTCTACCCGAAAAGTTCCTGGCACATTGTGTTACAGCTGGCCCCTTACTAACTCTGAATTTCCCTAGTTTCTTTGGCTTTCCAGGTTTGAGTTAGACGGCTTGATGTTACTTCAGAGCCGTCCTTTTGATGGCTGGAAACGATAATAGCCTGTGTCATCTGCCCTTTAGATGGAAGGGTTATGCCTCGTCCTTTATTCCTCGTCTCTCCTGACAAAACCCGTCCCACAATGCGCCCGAGCCGCTCGCAGGTGTTCCCGCCGCTCTGCCCTCTCACATGCACCGCAAATTAGTAACAGAAGCTAATGGCCCAGCATGCGGCCATCAAAGGGCTGACAATTCCAGCCTTTCCAAAGGGCTCTTTATGTCAGAGCCCCCCACGAGACCTGTCCGGCTGAAAAGGCCGTTTGTGTGTCCCTGTGTGCGGGCCGGTGCCGCGCCCCGCCGGCCGCGGGCCTCACGCTGCGCCCCGGCCCTGTTGCTGCTGGCAACAGATAAAAATCGCTGTTCGCCACAGCGGGGCCCGCAGCGCATCAATCATCCGCCCAGATAAAGGCCTCGGGCCTTTGGCCCCATCCCTCGCTTGTTCCTAAATAATTTCCACTGGCTGAGCATGCTATGGTGTAGGCTGGGTAATTCAGTCCAGAAAACTTCATTTCACTAAAAATGCTTTGATTCTTTTTTTTTTTTTTTTTTTTTTAAGACTGTTTTTGTTCAAATAGATGTTTGTTTCGAAAGGGGGAATTTAACTGATGAAAGGGATGCCGTGAAAGTTCAGAGTGAGAATAATAAATAGGACTGTGTGGTTAAATGTAAAGTACAACCAAGCGGCAGCAAAAAGAATTAGCATTTACCAGGAGTAACAAAGCACCTTCGCACTTTAGAAGATGCCTTTCAGCTTTGGCATCGTTCAGCCTCCTGAATTTATATATATTTAAATAGAGATTAATCTTTATATACGGATAACATCATTTCCACCACACCTTTATTAAAGAGATTTATAGCTGGGTATCAAATTACACTTTTAATACAGCCTAGTTGATTTTTTGGTAGCAGCAAATCATATTTGTAACTCCGAATAACTAAACAAATTTGACAGTAGCAAATTTTCTCCTTGACACGGCTAATTCTTCATCCTGTCCTAATGTTCTGCTGTAAAGCCATAAGAAATTGTGATGCTTAGAGCCTGACAGTCATAGGTTTTGTTCTTGCCACTTAGCAATCCTTCAAAGAAGAAAACATTGGAATTTAAATTGAGGGACATCACAGGCTCCATAGCAGGGAAACGCTCTTTGTAGATAAGCCCTGTTTTGTAATCTTGCTGGCTTGTGCTGTAAGGATAGGGTAGGTGGGATATAGAGGAATATTGAAGGTAAAAATCAAGTGTTAGGTCACAAAATTGCTGTGGAAACCCTAAAAATTAAATTTCAGCCAGCCTGCCCTCTGCACAAGCATCTTTGCATATTAATCGTGTGGGTCTTTGTATTATTGTAGATACTAATTACCAGTAGTTCTCAGTGGGAATTGGACACCTGATTCTCTAATGCTGCTTTTAACCTCCCAGCTCACAAGCCTCACATCTAAAGGCACCTCGATCCTGCTGCTGTCTTCCAAGTACAGGTTTGATCCAGTACACAGGCACTGCTTCTGCTTCGCTGATGGAGAATCCTGCCAAATTTTGCAGTGTAGGCATCATCTCTGGGTTGGATGTGATGATGGGCTTCAACAACAGCTGGAAAGCCTGGGTGAACAGGGATTCCTCTCTGAGTCTGCTGCAGTCACTTTGCTGGCGTTTCCTTTGCCTTACTGCTTGTATGGCAGTGTTTAAGCTAAAAGGGACAATTAAAAAGAATTAAATTCTCACCTGAATGGTATTCATGGGAGTTGAGCCTTTCCTTTCACCTGAACAGGACTTTATCCAGAATACCGTAACAAAGTGCTGAGCTTCTGAATGTGACTTGTTGCTTTGTGGAACCTGGTCTGCATTTCACTCTTCATTGGATGGATGTGATTTTTATGACGAATTTGAGAAGTTTTCTGTAGAAACAGGAGAGACATTGGCCTGACAAAGTATACTTGTGCATTGTGTCCTTCAGTATCTTCTCTGAAAACAAAACAGATTTTAAGATTGATCCTGTTGGATTTTGAAATAGGTAACAGTAAAATACTTTCCACCCAGCAAGGTCACTGTAAATGCTGGCATCAGATCTGAATGATGTGCCACTACCCTGTTTCCACTTCTGCTTCTTTTTTTTAAACTCCTATATAATGCTGCCTAAGAAATATTGCAGGGAATGACAGAGAAGGGTAGGCTTAAATAACCCTGAGGGTGCTTATCTTCCTTGGCATTAACTTCATATCCACATTCATTACATGAATGGGCCAGGGAAACTGTTTCTGTGACAAATTGGAGTACAGGGTAGGTTGAACAGACTCAGTTCAATTTTGGGTAATGGTATACAATCATCTCTATGGCGATGCGTAATGCATGGTGTAGTTCCTCATTTAGAGAAGTTTGAATGCATAAAGTCCTATAAGAAACACTGAGATAACTCAGTTTCCTATTTTCAGAAGGAGTTGCAGTGTGCACAATTAGCTCCTCCATTCCCTCCCCTTCCTCTTAATAACACCAGAGAGGAGCTTCTCTCCATCTCTAATACTGCCTTGTCAGGGTTGAGCTTCCACCGCAGCTGCAGTTGCGAGGAAGATGGGGAGCACGTGCGAGATGCTCAGGCAGGAGATGGACAGGCACATTGACACAGCCATTATTATTCCATGGCAGCCAGGATGGGTTACTCTTCCATCGCTCCGCTGCGTGCATACATCAGACAGAAGACAGCTTCAATTTGAATGGGAAGATGAGTGGAGTCGGTGCTTGGGGAGAGCAACCTCCAGAATCTTAACGAACACGTCTGAGCCTTGCTGTACAACATGGCTGGGAGTTTGCTGAAAGGTTGCTTGTGGAAAATGTAACAGCACTTGTTGATAAATGTTCTTCGTGCTAATTGACCGCTGTGTTTGCAGACAGATGCGCTGACCTAGAGCTTCCCACGTGCTCGTGCAGATCCCTAAGATGGGCTAATTAACTTCTCCATCTTCATTTCCTTGGCAAAATCCACTAAACAGTTATGCAAAGCAAGTGAAAGAAAACATTGGGCTGTAAGGAGGAGGAGACCCGGGCTGCATATAATTTGTGAGTTAAGAGACGGCCAGCACTGGGTATCTGCAGGGGGAAGACACAAAATTTTCTCTTTTATGGGTATAAGTGAGACTAAGGAATGATCAAGAAGTCAAGAAATTGTTCTTCCTACCAGCTTTCAGATTTGGATGTCATTTTGTCAGCAAAACCTAGAACCCTCATCCTGCTTTTTAAGGCCTGTCTGATAGGTACCCTATGGAATGATTAATCACAGTGGCCACTGCTAGGCAGGGGGTGGCTTACTTTAGTTTTTTTAATTAGATACGGATCCACTGGCAACATTTTCTTCCATTTGTGTTAGATTGATGCCTGACTTGACCTAAATGGTTCACAACTGTCACAACTTCCCAGTATTACTGCCGCAGTTTACTGGTGTGCACTGGTTATTGGACGCTGTGCATTACCCTGCTGATGGCACCTGCTCAGCGTTTCTGGTTACACAAGAGGATGAGGCAGTGTTGTTGTGTCTGGAATCTTTGCAATATGGGTGTGCTAATGTTGCAGCCTGCCTTGCCATTTCTTTCAACATGGTGTGGATCCCACCACCTCGTGTGTTTAAATTATTGCTAAATTGCAGTGTTTTGAAGCCACAGGAATATTGCTTAAAGAACTCTTCTCATAAAACAGCTCATTAATATGTGTGATATTCAGGGTTTGCCAAAAGTTTTGTGGTCTGTCTTGCCTCCTCCACTCTTCGCTCCTCTCTGCCCTCAAAATGTCTGCAGGAAAGCGTGGGCAAAATTCATTCCCCTGTGGCTGTTTCAAACTACACAATTCGGGCTCATCCTTTGATCCCTCCTCATGACTTTATTTCATTATCCCTTAAGTATAAGGAGGAAAGTTAATGACATCATAAAAACTAGAACTCTATAAAAGATGTTTCTGCTGATTTACTGCCAATGTACTAGCAGCATGTCATATAACTGCCCATTAAAGATGGTGAGTTGCTCTCCTGCCTGCAGCTTTCCTTATCACCAGCCTTTTTATTTATGACCCGATTATAGGGACTGGGTGTACACAGTAAAACATAAAACTTATTTTTATCATGCATATAATTAACCCTTTAATTATGGAATTAAGTTGCTTCCATCCTTCTTTTTGATTTAAAAAGATATTATTAAATGTTCCTGTTTTTCTTCAAAGAGCTTAATGTGTTGCTGAGAGAATGCAGTTCATGGTTTCTGGTTGTATCTGTCTTTCCCTGTCCAAGCGTTACCTAAACAATTATGATCAGTGAAGAGCATGGGAGGGATAGTAAAAGCTTTATTACTTAGATAAACAAAATCAGTATTTTCCTGTTCAAGGAAGTTGAATTTGGTCTACGGAAACCCTGATCTTCTTGCTTGCCTGCTTCTTAAACTTTAGTTCCTGAAGCATCCCTCCTCCTGCCCCTTAGGATACACAGCTTGGTAAGCAGTTATTTGCCATCACAGAATCCTTCACCACTCTCACTGTAATGGGAGATCTGTCTGGTGGTGCAGCTTCAGGCTCCTGCTTTGAGCTGTATAACGTGAGTGTTTCTGTGGTACCCTTCCCATTGGGCCCAGTACCTGCTGTTTGCAAAGAAAGCTCCTTGTTTTGGCTACCAGGAACAATTCCAGATTCCAAACACTCCATCCCTCCCACCTACAACTCTAGATACTTCAAGGTAAGCTTCCTACTCTGAAATTAGGGTTTTTCCTAAAGCATCTCGAGTTGTAGATAGGAGTGAGGAAAAGGTTGGGTGTTCTGACATACTCATTGCTCCTGAGAACCTTGGCCAGTAAACTTACTTGTTTAAAATTGTCATGTTCCTTGTGCATCAGGCATCTTCTATTAATGCAACCATGGTGGTTTGTTTGCTGGATACCAGGCGTTGGATCTCGGTCTTGGGAATGCACGGTGATCGACTTTCTACATTATTAAAAGCTGTTTGTCTTTTTGTCTTTTACCCAGTTAGTTGTTCTGATTTGGTTTTGCTGATCATGAATTGCTGACAAAGAACAGGCATTCCTCGAGTGAAAAGCCAGAACAAAGCTTTGCATTCATACCATCTCTATTACCCAAGCTTTTTATTAATATTGACATAATTCTTGAAAATGTCTAAGAACAAATGCTCTCTAATAGCTGTTTTGCTGGGTTTTTCCCTGGCTGTAGTAGGAGTTTAGGATTCCCACGTGCAGAGCTGATAGGCTGTTGTAGGGCGATGATAATGAGAGGGACACTGTGCTGGCTACACGTTTGCCACTTGTCTCAACTGGGAAAATCTCTCTGATGGTCTCAGTTGTTTTGAGACGGTTTCCTCCCCCTCCTTCCAGGAAAGAGAGAGAAATGTGATGTATGATTGCATAAGATTGTTTTTATTCATGTGAGTGATGAAATAGGAGAAGTTCCAAATGAGGAAGTCATAAAGAAAAATAATAAAGGAAGGAAGCAATGAATTCAACTCTCAGTGCTTTGTTGTACGGCTGTGATTTATAAAGAGGTATTTATTTATTTCTTACATCTCTGCATAGAGTAAGACAAATTATAATAATGTTTAAAAATAAAGTATTTCTGTGTCCATACTGGCTCCTGTGATCTGCTCGCATTCATTTTGTTTAGGATACAGTAGGTACCTCTAAGCTGACAATAGCACTGATGCTCAAAGTCTAGGCAATAGAAAATAGTTCTGGTTTTTTTAATATCCCCATTTCATGAGTAGTAAAGAATAGCAAGTACCACACTGTTCTGAGGGAAAGGTATTGAGCGTGACCCATTCTTAATTACAAAACTGCTTTAGTTGATCTGATGGCTTTAAATGATGCAGAACAACGGTATTGCCTTTGAGGCAAACCTTGGTAATTGTAGAAGTCTGTAATAGGTGGGTGTTCAAATTGAGTGGAGACTCCCAGGTCCCTGGGTGTCTAGGCCTGAGACTCAGAGCCTGTCAAACAGGAAGGGGAAGCCTTTTGCATGAACCTCTCTTTACATGCTGGTTTTAAGGGTATCTCAGTTCATTGGCCTGATGTGAAGAGTCCTAAATCATAAAGGTCAGATATTCCATGTGTGCGTTGGACCAGGTATTCTACAAGCTCCCCTCCCCCTCATCTGGGCTTCCAAAGATCCTGTGCTCGTTGAAAGCTTAATTAATTAATAAGTAATCAGTTTTCAGCTCTAGGGTATCAATTTGAAGGAAAAATTGATTTTCAAACCCAAATGTCATAGACTATATTCTGAAACTACTGTGCATGTCAAAGTCCTATTTAGAAAAGTGTCCAACTCCACTCAAGGGCAGGGAGCCTGAGGAAGAAATTAATTTTTACCCATCAGTGAATGAGTGTTACAGAGAAGCTTTGAATATCAGTGTGCTGGTGAGAAGGAACCTTATGATTCTCACACCTGAATCAAAATTGGCCAAGTATTTAAAATGCACATTTCATTGCTGCCAGACATTTACCTAGGATGAACATTAATAGGATGAGAGGGGAAAAAATTAGAGGTTCAACAATAATTTGAAGTTCTCTGTTTATAATGTGAGAAATCATCAATTAATTCCATACCTGGAATAAAACATGCCCTAAGGCCTACCATCTGCCCACATTTAAACTTGAAGATAATAGATTTGGAAGAGAAGTTTGTAATTATTTGCTAGGTGGTTCTGATTAATTTACAAGGAAAATTGCTAATACCAATAGTGTGTTACCCTGGGGCCAAGTGGAAATCACAATATTGCAGAAAGGGATAACAGGTAAATGATGGCTTGTGTGTTATCTGTTAGCCTGATTGGACAGTCTGATTATTTTTCTTAAGCCACTAATGGATGCATATAAGATTAGAGTGTGCTTTGGACAACATGACTATAATTCTCACCTAACAGGCTGTAGAAAACAGGAAATAAATATACCCCAGTGGCATTCTTAGAAATTAAAAATGCTAAAGGCTAGATTGTGGAATTATAATAGATTTACAGCAGCATGACTCAGATCAGAATCTTGCCTTGTAGCACTGAAAAATACATTTATGGGGTGACCCATACTAGAAAGAAATTACTACACAGGGATTCCATGGGAGCAGACGACTCTGGCAAGTACCCGTGTGCTTTCAAGACGTGCTAAAAAAGCCACTGCAGAGTCTTGTACTAAATTGAAGTTGAAAAAGACTTTACTGGACTGTAGCCCAGTGAGTATGGAAGAAAATAATTTATTTTGAACTCTGAAATATTTAGTTTTGGCTGCTATTTACTCTCATTGGAGAACACTGTGGACCTTCTGTGCACCACTACAGTTACAGCTGCGCAGCTGCACGATTAGAGCCTGACCTTTAAAAAGGGTGTGAATTCTGTGTTGCCAAGGTACAACTGGTGGAGCACAAGGCATGTGTGATGTAGAGAGTCCTGCAATAACAGCAGAAAATGGTAAGGTGAGACAGAGAACCCCTGTCTCCCTGGCTGCTGGCCAGAGCCACTGCCATCAGCTTCACTGCTTCTCTGGTTCTCTTCTGCTCCTGTGTGGTTTGTTTTACTCAGTGGTAGCAAAAGCTGAATGGAGAAGGACTCCTAAAATGTTTTGGGTGGGTCTTTATATTAGGGTGAAACGGTCTCATTCATTTAAAACAGGAACAAGCTCCCAAACAGTACCTACTTCCCTGTGGCAGAGTCCTCTCAGTAGCTGGGATCAAGCAGGGAAGCAGAGCTGTTGGTCCTCAGCAGCTTGTGTGCACATACCCTGGTATCTGGTGACTTACACAGATCTCCCTCAATTCCATCAGACCCAATAAGTTACGAGTCTCTGACAGCCTGCCACATTCTTAGAAGGAAGATCTATCAGTCATAACAGAGGAAAAAAACAGACTGGAATAGGTTTTTATTTTCCTTTTCTGTTTCCCCATCTTGTGTTTTCTATCTCATTGTAGAACCTCCCCTTACCTCCTCCCTTCTGCTGGGAGCTCTCCTGGCTGCCACTCATCTCTAAATAGTTGCGATAACTCGCAACATCGGGTTTGTGCCGGTGGATTGTTGCCATACGCCACTGTAAGTTGTCAGTGAGCGTCTGAGGCTGTGAGCGCTGAATGGAGAAGGACTCCTAAAATGTTTTGGGTGGGTCTTTATATTAGGGTGAAACGGTCTCATTCATTTAAAACAGGAACAAGCTCCCAAACAGTACCTACTTCCCTGTGGCAGAGTCCTCTCAGTAGCTGGGATCAAGCAGGGAAGCAGAGCTGTTGGTCCTCAGCAGCTTGTGTGCACATACCCTGGTATCTGGTGACTTACACAGATCTCCCTCAATTCCATCAGACCCAATAAGTTACGAGTCTCTGACAGCCTGCCACATTCTTAGAAGGAAGATCTATCAGTCATAACAGAGGAAAAAAACAGACTGGAATAGGTTTTTATTTTCCTTTTCTGTTTCCCCATCTTGTGTTTTCTATCTCATTGTAGAACCTCCCCTTACCTCCTCCCTTCTGCTGGGAGCTCTCCTGGCTGCCACTCATCTCTAAATAGTTGCGATAACTCGCAACATCGGGTTTGTGCCGGTGGATTGTTTGTTGCCATCACTGTAAGTTGTCAGTGAGCGTCTGAGGCTGTGAGCTGAGCCCCTCTTTCCAAGTCGTGCTGCTGTGTGAGCCTGAAAGCCACCCCAGATGCCTCTGCCTTCCCCCAGGACACGGCTTTGCCCAGGCTCAGTGTGCTGCTGGGATGCAGCCCGTGGGCAGGGATAACTGTGCTGCTATCAGACCTGGCAGGGAGCTGGGCAGGGATTTATTTCCATGGTCAAGTGCCTAAGTTAGAGGAAAGCTGGGGGACCAGCAAGAAGAGAGGCCATGGCAGGTTGCAGAGACAGGCTCCATGGCAGGGGATTGTCCCCGTGCTGTGGGTCAGTCCATCATCTCTCCCTGCTCTGCTCTCTGCCCTGGCTCTGGTGCAGGGGAATTGCATCCACCACGCAAAATGCTCAGGAGGGGAGTGCTGGGAGAGGCTGAGTGCCTGTCTCATTCTGCTTAAACTTTGGCAGAGGGTTTGGTCATGATTGCCCCTGATTTAATTGCTCAGACACCCATCTATTTACCACCAGTCTGTTCAGAGCTTTCGTTCAAGCTAAACAGACAAATGTTCTTTGTCACTGTCACGGTGTCAGCAAAGTTGCAGGCACTGCATTTCCAGCACTTCCTTTTTTTGTCCAAAGACTATCCTGGAGAAGCTGGAAGGGGCTACTTGCCAGTTGCATTATCTTGCCTGGATCTTCTTAGTTACACTTCAGCCCTTCGTATTCAGGGAGTTTTATCTGAGCATAATGTAATTTTTTTCTTTCTCTGGTTACTTTTTAATATCCTGTAACTGTTTCAGACTTGGGAGGAAAGTGTTTTTGGATTTCTCTTTTATCAGGTAACTTTAATTATTCACACCATTGACTTCATTAAGTTAAAACACCTTAATATTATGTGTGAAATGATGATCTTTGGAACCAGACAAAAATTATTCCTGATTTTTTGGAAGCAAAATGGCTAAAGTGCCACCAAAGCCACATGTCCCTGCAGTGAACAGACAGATGCTCCATTACTCATACTCTGCTGTGTCCCAGTGGGTGCTGCCTGCAGTCCCTCCTCCTCTGCACTGACCCCTGGGGTTAAATACAAATTGACATTAAATTAGTTCCTGCTTTTGTTGGTAGTTTTTAATTTCTGTTCCATAGCTTTGAGACTAAATCCAGGAGTTGATAGGCATGAGAGGGGACATTGGAATCCAGTGTGGTGAGTTTGCTGTGTGATTGTTGTTCTTCATCCCGTGCCATCCTGAAATGCTGGTCATTAAAAGATCTTTGCTTTAGGAAAGGACTTCCAGCTTTCAAACTCAGGCATTTTAATGTGGAAAGCGTGATTATGTCTCACGGCATCAAAAATTAAAGTCTCCTAACTGGTAAGATCACAGCCTGTTCTTGTGAAATTCACATTGCTGGCAATATTGCAAATGAAAACAGGAAAATACGGGATGAAGGAGCATTGTTCCAGCAACTTCAGTGCTCCCTCAGTTGTATTTATTTAGACGTTGCCTGTGGATTTGGTTATTTTTATGTTCCTGTTGTTTTTAGTAATCGTGTTGATTGTGGCAGTGTGGAAGGATCGCACTTGCACGAACTGCTGTGTCCTGTGTTATTCAGGACTGCATTGTCCTCTTCAGTTCTGCTGAACTTCAGCCACTGGTCATCCTGTCATTTCTCAAACTGGCTGCCAAAGTCATTAGGATCTTTTAATAATTGTTTGCATAGGTGCTTATTGTTATGGAAGTATCAGCATCTGCTTTTCTTGTGCCAGAGCAGATGAAGCACAGATGAGAAGTTAAAATTAGTGTCATCCAGGAGCCCAATAACCTCCACTGCACACCAAATCCAGTTCAGAAATGATGATCCAGGGCAGTTCCTAAAGCCCTCACAGGTGGACATACACCCATGAGTGGCCAGCTCCATGTGTGCTAGCAGAGGAAGAGCTGCAGCTGAGGATGGTGTTCCTGGCCTGCTGTGGGTGAGGTGTGTGCTGGTTGCAGGGCTCTCCTGCTCCTAAAGGCATGGACTCACAGCTGGGAATGCACAGGGTCACAGCCCTGCATCTGCCAGGCAAACCCTGCTCCCTTTGTCATGCAGGGGCCCTCTCTGAGCCATGTGCTCCCCTTCAGAAAAAAACAGTTTAAGTGCACCACTGTATCAGTACATAATTATCCTGTAGCACAGTTATATACTCTCACAGTTACCTGTTCTGACTAAGTATATTTATTAAAATGTGATGGCGGGAGCTGTCTTTTAAAGGAAAATCAAACTGAGAGCTGCAGGCTGCCCTTTAGTCACATAACAGGTCTAAAGTGCCACGGGGTCCTGTGCCCTGAAATCCCTTCTCAACCAGGGTAAGCAAATTAGACCTGCACTAATTTGACATTTAAATGTATATATATAAAAACAGGCAAGTAAGTTGGTCCAAATCAATCCTTGAAAAGTGTGTTTTGAACTACAGAACATTTCTATCCTTGCAGAATGACAGTTAAAACATTGCTGTTAAAGCAGCAAACAGAAATTTCAGTTGCTTGTCAAAACAAGCAGCACTTTCCTTCTGCAGAGCCTAAGATGCCGAACAATAGGCAGCACCTTGCAAAACAGTATCTTCATTATGCAGGCAGGTTTCTAATTCATCCAGGAACAGTGTATTAGTTCTCCATAACACTTTATAATAAGTGGACATTAAATTAATGCTACATGACAATGGAATTCCTGCAGAGTTATGTACTACCCTGAGGCAAGTGCCAAAGGGATTTGGTGCGATTAAAAGGAGACAGTGGAAGTGGGAGGAGGAGGGAACTGATGGCTTATGGCAGGCGCCTCAGCTCAGCTGAGGATAACAGGACTGTTCGAGGGTTTCAGGCCTGAGGGAGGGCTAAAAAAGCCCACAAGCCCAAACCTGAACTCAAACCATAAATGTTAGATTTTCTGGCTCAGGTTCTTGGGAAAATGATTAACATCCTTTGCTACGTTCTCGCAACTTTAATCATTAAAATCCCTTTGTCTTAAATGTGAGCAGGATGCATGTGTGAATTTGGCTCCATGGATCAGAGCCATGGGAAGCTGTAGCTGAGGGGGGAGAGTTTCACACACTTTGAACTGAAAAGGACGGGAGAGGATCACAGCTGTCTGATGTCCACAGGGAGATCGTGCCAGTTCCTTAGGAGATCTGTGATGGGGCTGTGCCATATGCATGAAACTTTCATTGGCAAGAGATTTTCTTTCCTCCCTCTCCTCCTATCCAGGGTACTGAGTTGCAGCATGCTGATTAAAAGTGTTTTTCAGAGGAAATAAGAACCAGGCATGAAAAAGAAAGAGCAGCAGCATTTGCTGTCTTCTTGAACATGATGGGGTCCCTTGGACTTGATGACTGAAGAGAACACAAGGTGAAACTTGCGTTCATCTCTTCCGTACAAAGCTGAATTGCAAGTAACGGGGAGTCCTGCATTTTTCCATTCCCATTGCCCATCGCAGTGTGCTGCCTCTGAAAATACCAATTTTAATCCAAGTGAGAACTCAAGAGCAGCATATTCATGGGAGAAAAAAAAAGAGTTGTTTTTCTCATGAGTATTTTTACTAGGCAGTGGCAGTCAATTGGCTTTTTCTGCGTGTGCCACAAAGGCGTAGCAGATAGTTAGAGAGCAGGCATGCAGGCATGCTGTATCATCATCCCTGCAGAGAACAGAAGTAGCAGGCAGCTTCCTTCCTTCATGGCAAAGAGCCTGTAAATGAAATCTTCTCTCTGAAGACATAGCAGAGGCCAGATGGGAGAGGAAACCTAACCTGGAGTGTAAAAGCGGCGTCCTGCTGCTGACTCCTTGGAGGACAACAAACAGTCGGAGGCAGCTTTTGACCGGCTCAGCTGGTGGTAGGTGCTGATGAATAATTGGGCAGAAGGCAGCAAGTGCTGCTGTTTCATGTCACCAAGACATGTTTCAGTCTGAAGCTGGAGCCATTTTCTCATTGGTGCAGCAAGAGCTCTGTATTCCTTTTCTCTCCTGAGTCTGCAGCAGCACTGGCCCCAGGGGAAGCTGCAGGGTCCATTCTTTCCCCTAAAGAAAGCAAGAGTTGAACAGTTCAGTCCAGGGAACTGCAGCCTTGTTTGTCTAAAGGGATGGTGATTTCTGTTCCCAGATCTGATTTATCCCCAGTTTTTACAAGAAGAAACTGTCATTGTACGTCTGTGTAGCCTGAGCACACGCTGTGGTAGCAGGTGTATAATTGGTTCCCTGTTTCGCTGAGCCGTGACCTTCCAGAAGGAGTCCCTGCAGTTGTGCAGCACTTTATAATAGTTCTCAAACTCAATCCCAAAATCTCACTTTGGTTTGGAGTAATCATAAAAATGAGTTTCTGTAAAAATAAATAAATAAAGCTCATCCTTGTTAGCAAGTGCTACCTGAGGCTGTCAAATAGCCGCGCTGACAGGATGTTCTGTTTCCACAATGCTGTCTGTATTCACGAGGGTATAATGTGCAATTCACAGGCTTGACTGCTGCTTTCCAACTTTCCCTAAAAGATCTGCAGTCTCCTCGTGAGCAGATGTTACTAAATCCCAAGCCCTTTATAAAGTCTTTTCAGGTAACTCGTCCTTCTCTCTCCTGTTTGATGCTCTGAAATATATTTTTTTAAACACCCACATTCAGCCAAGAAATACGGCAAATAATTCAGATAGCACAGAGCTCTTTCTTCTTGGTGCCTTAAAGTTAACAATGCCTGCCAGTGGCGTGCTCATGGCAAATAAATATCAGAAATAGGATAGTCTAAAAGGATGTCTCAGAAAAGGAAATAGAGATAGGCAGAGATACAAAGATAAGTTGGAACAAAGAAATGTCACGAGCTAATTATTCTCAGCACATTATCAGAGATGAATGGCACATACGTCATGTGCAGTTACCTTCCTGTGAACCAGAAAGTATAGATTAGCAGCAGACGTATCTGGTAGGTCTTGATGGTCTGTTGGGCTGATCAATAGCATCAGCCCTATCTTCCTTTTCTCTAGATTAAAATAATAATACCTTGCAGTTGGGTGGGCACCCGAGCTGCTGTGAGAGCAGGGACAGGGCTCTGGGCCAGTCTCCGTGGGGCTTCTTAGACGCTTTCCATTACAAGTTTGTCTAAGTGCTGTAGGAAGGTATTGCTGGACAAATAGTAACGACAAGAAACATAACAAACATTGCTTGAAAGGGTTTGGATCAGCAGGGTTTTTGTTTTTAACTGCACAGGAGTAAATGCAACATATCGTGAAGGAGAAACTAGTGGTGTTTAATACACACCTACAAGTAGGTACTTGCTGTATAATCTCATAACAGGACAGTATGAATGTTTTCCTTGGGAATTGCCTTTACTTTTCGTGCTAAATTAGAATATTTTTGTTTCATGCTGAAGTCTGAGCTATGTCCATGGAATTTCCCAAGCCTTCTTCCCTCCTCTGCAGCTCAGCCCCAAGCCCAGGTTGGCAGTAGAGCCGCATGGAAACAAAGCCCAGATTGGTCTCTGAGCCGTGTCCTTGGCCTATCCCTTCTCTGTCCTCAGTCCCTCAGTGAAGAAGGTGCAGGTTGCAGATTCACTGTCTTTCCCATCAAATGCAGGTGTCTCTCCTGCTGGTAGTTGATTTTCTTTCCTCATGCCCTCTCTTTCATTTTCTGGTATTCCCGTGTCCCGACTTCCATTGTTCTGACTGAGGATTTCTAGAAGGGTGCCTTTGTAACTTAAAATGAACTGAGTTTGATGGTGCAACTGGTGCAAGTGAAGTAAATGAAGAGCACAGTTTCTTCCCCATTGCCTTATTCTGGGCTGTGCTCTCTGGTGTGTGACTTGGAAAGTAAAGGTCAGGATGGTTCATTGCCTCTCTCAATCTTTTTCGCTTGTAAATTTATGCTTTCTTCCTCCAATTCTGCTTAAATTTCAAAAACCAATGGGCCAGACCTTTAACTGGAGTAAATTGCCATAGCTCCATTGATTTCAACGGAGTGCAGCAGCTTTCACCAGTGAAAAATTGGCCCTGTAAGCTGAAATTATTAACTTACAAAAACATTTGATTATCACATTTGTAGTTTTCTATTGTTTTAATGTACTGTGACAGGCTTTAGAAGGATGGTAGCTCATGATTGAATTGTCTTTTTGTCCTTTCAAAAAACTTAACTATTTTTTGTTCTCTTAAGGAGAGAGATGCCTGTGTTCAGAATATTTGTATTGTGGTGATGATGCTTTGCAGATGCTGATAAAATCCTAGTCCATGGGAGTTGAGCAGGAACTTCTCCTTTTTAGCTATTACTCTAAACCTCTGCCATAAATGATTGGGTTTTGGTTTGCACTGCACCTGTGCATTATCTGTAAGGAACACACAGTTGTATGGGAATTCTTGGGAGATCTCGGGCTCTGTAGAGTAGAGCAGGTCAGTGGCTGGGATAATTGAACTTTATTGTCTCTAGTTCACACCAGTTAAGAATCTGGATCAGCCTATGAAAATGGTTGTGGAACAATTTCGATGTAACAAAGTCCTACCTTTGTGTGAGAAGCACTTGGGCTGATTTGCTGGAGCCTGTGAGCACTGAATAATGGTAGTGAGCATGTTGTTAGAGAGGCTGTGTCTCCTATCCTCCTGTGCCATATGCAGCTCCAGCCATTTCCCTCCAGAGCAGAGTCTGAGTCAGGAATGACAAAGAAATATCCAGCAATTTAATGCTTGGATTTCTTGTACACAAGAAAAAATAAAGTTTTGCCTGTGCTTAGTACTTGGAAGAATTAATTATTCTGATTTTCTGCAATACCTTTCCCCACACCGAGTGACACAGGGCATTTGTCATTTGCCGTTTGACCTGGTTTTTATAGAACATACTTAAATGCAGTTTAATTTCATCAAGATTTATGCACAGTAAATTTCCAATTATTACTCATGTCTTAACGGCTTCATCCAGAAAGCTTGAAGCTTTTCCCCAGCATATGATCAGATGTTCTTTAGCACTATAAAATTAGTTAGAAAGTAATTTTCTTAATTTGGTTTCTTGCAACCAAATAAATGAAAATCCGTCTCCAGCTGAAGCTGCGGGATTTAGGGTTTTCCTTTATTAAAGAGAAATTATAATCTATAAAGCAGGGATGTGGCTGGGGACGAATATTAACTACTAAAAGGCTTATCTGCCATAATATCTTAGAGATGCTTCAGCAACTAGTAATTCCCCACTGACATTTTCTGATGTATTTTGCTTGCAGCAGGAAATAGGACAACTCTTATGTATCCTAAGAAAAAAATATTGAAGATTTGGTTAAACACTATCTCTTCTTCGTGACTTGTGACATACTGGTATAAAAACAGCAAGAACCCTGATTTAATGTAAGTTTGACACCAATTCAGGGAAGCATTTAAGCATTTGCTTAAGTACATTCTTATTCAACAAAGCGCTTAAAACATTCTTGGCTCCAGGCACTTTCTTTAAGTCCTGTTAATTTTAATGAAATTTAAGCGTGCGCGTAACTTTAAATAGATGCTTAACAGCTCAGCTGAGTGGAGAGCTACATTTTAGATACATGACACTGATGTTCTTTTTCTGGTGAGAAGAGAAACAGTATTCCCCGGGGTTATGGTTACTAAAAGACATGGAGACGTGCCACGATTGACTGGAGGTAGAGGGAGGAGAATGGCGCAGTGCAGGTGTTGCTGACAGGACTTGCAGTGAAATTAGATGCCACCTTTCAGTCTTCCTGTGCAGATTGTTTGCCATTTCCATCCTAAGGCAGATAAAATTGTGATAGGTAGATGCAATACTGAACATACACCCAGCAGAGAACTGTGCTGGAGCAGTTTATGAAAAACCAGTCAGTGGTCCATCCGTTGGTGGTTGGTCCAGGCCAAGACTTTGGGAAGCCTTTAGGCATGGCAGCAAACAGCCTAGGCTTCTAGACAAGAAACCAAAGAAACCTTGCGTTAGACCTGTGACTTGTGTATTTACTGGCGGGTGCTCGCTGATCTCTAGAATTACTGCAGCAACAGATATGTGAGCTCATTGAGGCCACACATCTGAGATCCCAAGCTCCTCCAAAACCTTGGGTATCTCCAACCCTGCCTCATCAAGGCTCTATTTTGAACTCCCAGCCTCTCTCCCAATGTCAGTATTCACAGTGTAAATTCCTGTTCCTATGGAATAAAGTCTTGTCACTTTCCTCCATTATCTGTCTGTCAATTTTTCCATATTTTGTTGATTGACAACATTATGTAAGCCGACCTCAAGCCATTTCCATAAGTACTGATGATAATCGGGGCACACAGCAGCCAACATTAACCATGCCAGCTCCCTGTCTTCTGCAAAGAAATACATAAAATGTGATAATGAGTAAATGAAGTGTGAAGGCTTTCCTTCCTCTGATTTATGTGCAGAAGTGTTTCTAATTTTCCTGATGTTATCTCCCTTTACAGGATATAATTACCTGATTTACTTGATTGCCTTCTGGGAATATTTTTTATAAATTGACTTAAAATTGTTTATACTGTTGCAAACTGATAATTTCATAAAGTGCCTGCTAATCTGCTTGAGTTGTTTGTTGTATTTTATTTTGTATTTTTCCTCTCTGCCCTTCGTTACTTCCATTTGTAGTTATTATGGGAAGTTGATATCATGCTTTGGACTAAGCTGGAAGGAGAACAGCTTGTCAAGACTATTCATGTTGTTGCCTCAATATGTTGCTAAGAATAGAGCCCCTTACTTCACTTTATCAAACAAAACCGGGGCTTTAACTTTTAATATACATGACAGCACCTCAGGAGGTCTTGGGAAAAGGTCTTCATGTGAAACGTGGCGCATAAGATTCCTTTTATTCAAACAGATGTTGGCGAGAAGCCCTCTCACTTCACTTGTCTGAAATTCCTAAAATCTAAAGCCTTGGACTGAGCAAGAAAACATGTTTCCATGTTTCCATTGTCCTTCAAAGACACTGAGGAAGGGAACTTCTGGAGGAACTCTAGGGCTTCCTCAAAGTTTATGACAAGACAATAATGGGCTGTTTTGTTTCCAGTCGTTACATGGACACAGGGTAGCTTGTTTATCCTTTGAAATATGTAAAGCTGTATTTGGGAACAGAGGAATGAGCATGTTGAAAACCTCGAGTATTGGGTTTGTATTTTACATTTCTAAATGGCTTGTAGATGTTATCCCTGTGGATGCCTCAAGGATCTTTGTATTTTAAGAGAGGAAAGCAATTTCGGGAGATACTTCATGTGCACTTTATTCTGCCGCCAAGAACGCTGTGTTCCTCCTCAGTGGTAGTGATGCTCCCTGGTACCTTGGCAAATTGGTCATTTGGCCCAGTATTTCCTTGTGGCCTGGCTGGCAGTTCTGAGCCATTTCAGCTGTCACCTCTCAGCTACATCTCTGGCTCTCATGTTCATATCCCATCCTACTGCGCTGTGCCCATTACCACGGTGTGAAGGCACCTGTGCCAAGGAGGTGCCAGGAGCAGAGATGCTTTCACCTGTCTCAGGGTCAAGCTTAGGCAAAGATCCCCACAGATCGTGGTGATGTTTCAGTGGCTTTTAGTGCCCTTCTTTTGGGTTTTTAGCTTCAGATGTGTTATGTTTAGAGAAGAGCTGACAACTGCTTGGTGCTGTTAAAGAGAGGGATAATTATGATTTTATTTAATAGCTTCTCTAACATGCTGCTCTATCTTATTACCATAAACTGAGCACTAAGCGAAGTGAAGAAGCCTCTCCGTCATTGCACTCGCTGTGTTTATTGTTATTGTGCCATGTCCCCCCTCCGGAGCCGCCTTGGGTTGATGGCTTGCATTTGTTCAATGATACTTTACCTCCAGCTCTCCCAAAATGGCATCTGTTGCCCGGAGGCCACATGCTCCTCCCGTATAGGCAATTGTGTGATCTGTAAATAGCTATTAGACTGGCATGGCCTAAATTAACTGCAAATTGACAACTCAATTGTAAAACAAAAAATGACCTAGTAATTAACAGGATATTTCCATAAAGGCGTAATTACCATTTAGCAGGCCGCTAGTTGTACTTCCCTTTATTCTAATAAAGCCTCTTTTTACTTCATCCTTCTGCCACAAAAAATATTATTGTTCCAATTTTAATCGATTTTTCAAGATGATTTTAGGAAAATAAATGAGGATGAGTGAGTAGTCTGTCTCTGTTCTCCCCTTCCACCTCCTGTGGGGAAGAGTCAAGTTTGTTTGTACTAAACAACCTTCCCATAGTGGGGGTTTGGTTTCTTTGTTTTAACTTGGTGATAGCATCTTAACTCTGCTTCTCAAAGTTAAAGGCCTTCCTCCTTTTGTCACTTACAATCAATGGTATGTTGGGCTCTCCCGGCAGCTCTTCCCCACCCCCTCGTCCCTTCTCCTCCTCCAGCCCAGGGAAATAATGGCACTGATGAGCTCTTATCTTTTTGTCACACTCCTGCCAGCAGAGGAGACAAATTGATTTATGTATGTGGCATCCTACTCCTGATAGTGCCATAATTTACCACTAAATATTGCTTTGACACAATAGTTTTGTAACAAATACATAATGCATATTGCTCTACTTTCCCTCCACCTCAATCGGTTTTTGAATTAATGGAGTGAGACTCCCTCAATTCAGAGGAATCTCTTGTCCAACGCCTGTGTGGAGCCTCACGGAATACCAATCTGCTGCCTCTCCTCCTTCTCTGCTTAGTGTCACCTTGAAATGAAGCTGGCTCCCCCATTAGGTTTTTTCCCCTTCCTTGCACTGTCAAATGAGGCGGTTCTTCACTCCTTCACAAGGAGTGATGCTTTACTCAAAAAGGCCTGACTTGATTTATTAGATAAAGAAATAAATTGTGTAAAAGGCTGGAAGGCTTTGCATGTCCTTGCACAGAGCTGAAGTGCTACATGGGAGCTTGCAGCCGCTGGTTTCATTACACCAGAGCAACGCACTTGGAAATGCAAAATCCTTTTTGAATAAAAAAGGACAGACACTTTCTGTCTGACTTGATTGATAGACTGTCTCTGCCTCCCGTCCTCACCACCACAGAGAACAGATCCCACAAAGGGGATTCTTCATCCTCAGTAATTATTCAGGCAAGTGAACAGTTCAGTGCTTTTTTTTTAACAATACCATCCATAATGATTCTCTCACTGAAATCATTCTTGTGTTTCCTCGTCACTTGGTTTAGGAACAAACCAAGAGAAGCAAAGGTGAAATTGGGAAGTGGAGGTGTTGGGGGCCTTTCCGAATACGTGGTATAAAACACAGGCTTAATCTGGAAATGACATAAACGGGGCCTGGTTAACAGCAGGAGGAGTGTGATGACTTTCTCCCCCTTCTTTTTTTTACTCCTTTTGAGGGCGGACATCAGCTTGAAGTACAGCTTTCCTCAGTTAACCTGATGGGTACTTTAAAAAGCAAAAAGAGGAAAGAGAAAGAATTTTTTCCAGTCTTATTCTGTAAGTATTTTGAAGAGCAAGGGAGACTGTGCCCCCATGACAACTTGAAATTACTCTGCATTTGTGTGACGAGCAACCTGCTGAGGCTGATTGAAACCACATTCCTTGCCCTCCAGAGCAGTCTGTGAGATGCCATGATTCCCAAAGTCTGCGTACTCAATGAAAGCCCTGGCATTTTTATGTTTGCCTGTTTTCTCTGCTGCCCCTTTGCTCTCTTTTTGATTTCCCATTTCTTCTTTACCATTCGGGGCATAGAGAACCTGGAAGTGTGGAGGAGAAGCATGAGGAGCAGCTGCTTAGCAAATCCATCAGTGGCACAGGGCAAGCCTGGCAGGGGCTGAAATGTCGTATTTAAAGCCAGGCATTTTGTGCTGGTTCCTGAATTCAGGTGTCCTACCCCACCTCCCTCATCCCCTCTTGCAGTTCGCAGCAGCCATGCACCTGCTTTGTGGCAATTACCCTACACTTATGTGCTACTAATAATGGATGTTTGCTCCCTCCGGGTCTTGTACTAATTTTCAGACAAGCTCTATTGAAAGAGAGGAACTTCTGAAATGATTATGGGTTGTAAACTCTATCTGGCAAATTACTACATATTTCTAGCACGGTTTCAGTTGTCAAAGATACTTCTCAGGCTGGATGCTTCCAAACAGTCCTATCAATTATGTTGCTTTTGACGTTTGAGTGGAGCTACTGTCAGCTCACTTTGCAGCAGTTTCTCTTTGCTTTTGCAGCTTTCTTGTGTAACCAAGTACACAAAGCCCAGGGGAGTCTGAATCCTAAAGCAGTCATAAATGAAAAGTTCTGTTTTCTATGATTTTTTATTTTCTGGCTAGGAGAGAGGTTATTTACAGGCAGGTCAGATTTGAATTTCAAATGGTGGTGGAAAATAGAGATGGAAAAGACAGTTTGTCTAAGTTTGTCCCATTGCAGGTGATCAGACTGTGCCCAGCTGTGCACATGCAGCCTGCCTGCTGGTGGCCAAAGCAGCAGCAGCCCTTCTGCATGTCCCTGGGAAGGTTGCTGAACTCCTGCAGTTGCTCTAAATTGTAGTTTATTTAATGAATCATCTTATTTCTCCATTGCACGCAAGCCAGAATAACAGATTTAAAGTTTTCCCTCTTTAGGTGTCTATGTTTCAGTGTATTGTTAGTTGTAGTTTTTCTTAACATGGTTTAATGACAACGTACTTCCCCTCAGGCATGGCATTTTTGCATGGCTATTGCTGTCAAAGCCTTCTTGTTCAATTCATTCTGTCATAAGTCATCAAGAGATTGCTTCAGTTCCCTAATTATTTTTGCTGTTTGATTCTCTCCAGTTGAGCAGGATCATTGTAATTCAGGAAGGTCTGTTGCTGACCGTGGTCTTTGAGCAGTGTCAGAGCTGTTAGACACAAAATGATGGATTCTCTCCTTCTCTGTCATGTAGTGCCTGGCCATACGTCACAGTGATACATCATTACTGTAAGTTTCTTCAATCAGTGTATTGAGTTGAAAATGTATGACCCAACCAGCTGGTCTTAGTTAAGACTGATGTTAATGCTCGGGATTTGGCAACAGAAGACAAAAATATTGCAGCACTACGTGTATGTGTCCAACTTACCTGTTCTGGATGAGCAAAGGAATAGAATTTTGTGAGGCTGCCACAGGTGTGTGCTGAAAATATGGGACTGAATATAAACTCTTTAATGTTTTAAGCAACTTTTACTGCTACCCATTTCCTGGTTTTATTGTCTCCCCTGTTTTGAGGAAAGGTCTCTTGCAGCATCTTTGGTTTTCTATCGTTTTATTGCTTGACCCCATGAATTGTCATGTTGTCAGATGCTCATGCATTTTGAGAGGGATGCTATTAGATATTATTTCTTCAACACACTCAAGAATTGGTGATCTGTAATTACATACAGCCAAGAAAATTTGTTACCTGAGCCCAGTAGCATTCATAGATGTGAGCTATTAGTATTTCTTTCAAATTCCACATTTATGAAATGCAGAAAGCCGTGCTGGTGAAAATTATGTGCAGTATTTAGCAAAGACAAGGCTGTCAAGTACTGGATTAGTGCAGTTTTCTTAAATCTCTTTCCTCCTTGAAAATCACAGCATCAATTTACTATAAACATTGCCTAAGTAACCAACACTGAGCCAACTCTTCCATTTCTCTTTTGTTTGAGAAATCCCTTCTTGAATTGCTCACTAAAATTATAGCATTTAGGAGAGGGAAATAGCTCACAGTCATCAACATTATCTCTTCAATCTTAAGAATACCAGTGTCTTATCACTCAGGCAGTTGTTGAGCAAGTCATTTCTCTGCCTCTATGCAAGAGGAAACAAAACAGCTGGGTGCCTATGAGAAACATTCATTATAATGCCAGAGTAATTAAGAGGTTCTCTTAAATGATAACTTTGCTGATCTTTTGGATGTTCCTAAAGTAGGATGCCTGCTAAGGCTGCAGTGTAAGGCTACATTGTTGGTCACAGTTGGTTAATTACTGTCCTACAAGTCATTAAAGTTTAAAAGAGGAGCAGTGCTAGTTGCCACTAGCTCTGTGTGTGTTTAGAAGTGCAACATCATGGAAGAGAGCACCAATGGAGGCACTGAGCATTTTGTACATTTGGGAGGTTTGATAGGATCTACACTACTCATAAAAAATTGAAAAAATGCTTCTTTTAAACCTTCTGTTTGTTTGTATCTCCTCACCCAGTTCCCTTTCATGTGTTTCATGTCCAGAGACTATGATTGAGATTTGATCTTGCCACAAGGAAAGGAGGCAAAGTTGGAAACTGTTGTTTATGAAGTGTGGTTGTAACTCACAAGTTTACTGTGTGTGACCACAGGTAATCCCCAGTGAAGCTTTTAGTTGATCTTGTCAGCTACATCCTTAGTTGTCCCCAGAAGACTGATATGGGTGACATTTACCTTTGTCTCATATTCTAGTCTCTCTGCTTTCTCCAGTCTTCCCTTTCACATCTTGCTGCTGAAGGAAAGTTTAGATGTTTTTCTGCCCACATGGTTGTGCTAATTTTGTGTAAAACTGTAATCCAGATCACAAGAATCTGAATTCTAATCAGCACCTTTTAAAATTAACAGCTTTCTGAAAGCAGCCTTTCCCATTTCTCACAGTAAAGGTCTCCCTCCTTTGGTATGGGTAAGGTAAATCAGCTTGTTCTTCACAAAATCCTCCAGAATTTGGCACATGTCAGGAAACTACCAAACCTTCAAAGTATGGACAGACAACAAGGTATTTGTGCTGTGGTTCATGGCCACCTTAATATTTCCAATCAGGGGTAGTGACAGTTCAAGTACAATGCAGCCAAGTGCACTGTCTAATAAGGTTGTATAATTTTGATGTAACAGCCTAGCTCTGTTGTACTATTAAAGCTTTAAAATATTAATGCTCGTTAATGGTGTCACTCAGCCATTTTATATGATTAGTTTTAAGTCTCTCTTGGGTAGGCAAGAAGAGGAATTTTTAATGAAATGTTCCCTGCTCATCTGACCTGCTGTATTACTGCATGAATGCCATTTTTATGAGGCAGGTTTATGACGTTCATTACTCTGCTCCTTGAGCCACTTCATGGCTGCTGTAATTTTTAAAGAAGAGATAAAAATAAGTCAGTTCTTTCTTTGCAGTCAAGAAGCT
The DNA here is from genome assembly GCF_000691975.1 of Corvus brachyrhynchos. NCBI lineage: Eukaryota > Metazoa > Chordata > Aves > Passeriformes > Corvidae > Corvus > Corvus brachyrhynchos. The sequence continues at coordinate 6,862,693 of NW_008238337.1, forward strand.
CTGCATTCTAGCTTTGACCTTTAAGCTGTCATGCATGGATTAATCACATTTCAGCTGGAGATTGTTTTAGACTTAATACTAGCAGTGGACTGATTAGCTTACTTGCCTTACTGGCAACTTCTTAAGGAGGTTTGTCAATGATTTAGACAAAAAGGACAAATTCCAAATAGCTTTGTTTCTAACCTGCCAGCTTTGCGTGTCTGTGTGTGTTCACATAGGTATGCTTGCACATGTCAAATCTACGTGGTAATGCATATATTTTGTATGTAGATAACCTTAGTGCTACAACCACAGGTTCTTAGCACAGAAAATTGTGATTTGAGCAGCGCTGGAACAGGAACCAAAATTCCAGACTCCCACTTCAGAGCTGTAACTAAAGGAGCTTTTTTTTTGGGAAAGAGAAAAAAGCTAAATGAAAAAAAAAAAAAGTTACCCCAAAACATCAGCACTTGAACAGCTGTTTCCAGGTGAAGTGGTATCACATTGTTATCTACTGTAAATGGGATCAGAAGTTTAACTGCAGCCACCAGCTGCGTACAGAAATTTGACAGAACAATAGCACAGAGCTGCTGCTGTTATTAGCAGCAGTGTAAGGTTTATGACCTTTGATAAGCAAATCTGGTGGGAACACTACAGTGAAGTACTTAGGACTGGCAAAAATGGTATTTCATGATTCAGTGATCATTTAAAAAAAGTTCTTGAAGTAGGGAAAGAAACAAGTGCTGCCTCATTCAGAATCAAAGTGTGGGAGAGGGAACTCTGCTGTTGGAAGGTGCAAAGACATAAGGAAAGCCTGGATGGAACATGCCAAGTGAGAAATTTAAAAATCTGAGGAGTCCTTAACTTTTATAAGGGAATGGTTGTTTTTCCCTTTGGTGTCAGAACATTCCTGTAAGCACTGAAGAGTACACTTGCTTCCTAAACCAGATGTTTTGAGGATGTAGGTGAGAAAACACATTATAAAAATCTTCACTTACACAGTGAGAGCTGTGGCATTGCATAGTAAGGAGAGTTTTAGCCAATGTGTAAGGTTTGAATGTGTTTTCTTGTTAAAAAGACCCAGCACCTCAGTGCAATGCAGCTCTTCATTCGCCAGCTGGCTAAAGACTATGACTGAAGTCATCTGTAGGGGAAAGGGTGAGGACCCTCCTGCTTCCACTGTGCCGAGCATCAAAGAGCAGTTAGCAGGACCATGGCAAGTGTTCACATGCAGAAATGCAGAAATGAGAATGGCAAAAGAGACTAGAGAGTCACAAAGCTCAGTCTGGGTCTCCTGGACAGAGGAACAACACAACATCCTTGTGCTGTGCTGTAGTGTGAAATAAACGGAGCCCGTAGCTTGTCAAACAGCAGATAAAAGGTTCCCTTTTATGGGGGGTTTTGGGGTGATAAAATAAATCATGACAGCAGAGGCAAAGCAGTTTGTGCATTCAGCTAGAAGAACCTTGTGATAAAAATAAAGCTGCATAGTACATATTATGTAGATGTACTTCACTGTTTGATACTTGTATGTCAGTGAAAGGTGAAGATGTTTTATTCCAGCTTCAAAATTTGTGTTTTCAAATGTCTGGAAGTTCTTTCTCAGTGGTGCCATTGCATTCATGTGACCTTTAGTAAGCTCCTTTCTCTCCCCCAGTGCCTTGCTGCCTCCCTCATATTGCAGTGATCTGGGGTGGGGGACTGAAGAAATGCTACTGCAATATAGTAGCCAATTTTTTTTTCACTATTTAAGAGCTCTAGTTTCATTTGTGACAGCAGTTTGAGAAATGTTACAGTGTATTATCACAGTACATGGTATTACTTAGTGAAATGTAAGGCTCTAAAATACACTATTTTAGAGTCCTGGTTAAGAAACAAATGTATTATGCATGCCTACATCTGCTTTTACTAAAGTGACAGGTACTAACTGTGCTGCTCTCCTCTTCCATTCACCTTTTTAATATGATTATCTGACTGTTTCAACAGAGCATAATTTGAAGAATGGATTATATACTGAGCATTCTTAATAAGACATGATAAAAGAGCAATTCATTTACTCCTCCCTTAAGTTTCACATGAGCTGAGTGAAATTTCTGCCGGCGCTTCTTTTGTGGGAAAACCAAAAAGCGTTGGTGCTGGGAGCTGCTCTCAATCATCCTTGTTTCTTACTTACCTTTATAGGTAATGAGACAAAACATGCTGCAAATATTATCACATCAATTAGATTCAAAGGAGGGATGATAAGAGTAATCCCATTTTATGGACAAATTGAGTTGTTATCACACGCAGCTCATTATTATGAAAAATAGAGTTAAAATAAGGAAGATGTTCAGTGTAACAGGGATGGCCTTGGTGCAGCTGAGGATGAGGTCAGGGGTATGATACCTCATTCAGAGGACAGACTTGTCACCATCTCTTGATGATAATGTTTAACCACATCAGCTCTTGGATTTGAAGCCCTACTAGCTTAATCCTGACCTTTTTTTTTCCCCCCCCTTAAAATTGAATGTGCAATTATTTCCTTTAAAAGTCAGTAGCTGTAGCTTTATCCTTTTCTCACTTTGCCTACCACTGAGATGTCAGTAAAAAGCTTTCTCAGGAAAGGTTATGGAAGAGGTGAGGTACCTAGACAATCTTTTATTGGACAGACTGCTGTAGCTGGAGAAAACAGACAAGCCCTTCTTTAGGTCTGGAGGAATGGGAAGAGCTTATTGTGTTCTTCAGGCACCTCCAGTCTTATTGAAAAAAAAATATGGAGAAGCAAAAGCAAATCCAGCTTAGTTCATCATGTGGGGCGCACGACATGGCATGTTTTTCCCTTGCTGGTGGTTATATGTTCTCAGAAGGCATTAGGTATTTCACACAAACTCCAGGCAGAACGTGGGCCACGTGGTTCAAAGCTCTCTCAACTTGGCCTCAATCTGTGAGGGATCAGCTCTTCATGAAAACAGAATAATTATCCTAGCATGGACAGGGAAGTGGCTTAGTGTTAAGTGACACAGAAAGTACCTGCTTTGCATGCTGAAATACCTGTTTTCAAAAAATATGCCTTTCAACCACATTCCTCCCTGGCCATGATAGCTTCTTCCTCCCCTTCTTGCTGGTGTGGGATCTGTACTGGAGCACTAAACCTGATGCAGGTAGCACTCCATTATAATGTACTTAAAGTTGTATAGCTAGATACATAAAGGAATATAAATTTAATTTAATGGAATTATGAAAATCAATAAAGTAAAGTTGAACATACAAACTTATCAAACACCCAGTCTTGCATACACAGTCTTTATCTTGATGTTCACTTCTGTGTTTCCCCAGCTGCAAACACTGTAAAATCTTCCCAGTGTGACCTCAGACAAGGTACTCACCATCTGTGCCTCCTTACCTCCTATGCACATGCTTACAGTATTTGCAAAGTGCTTTTGGGGCGGGGGGTGGAGTTTTAAGGGCAACTTTCTAGCAATTAATTATTTTATGTGACCCACATGCTTTTCTTTGTACATTGTGCTGTTATGGTCTGAAGATTCCTAAATGCTTTGCAGCATGTCGTGTTCCCTCTGCAGGCACCAGAAAAGGAACATGTCTGTGCTGTGTTGTGTCTGACCCTCCCCAGGGAGTTTGGCAGTGCAGGTCTTTACTGTATCATGGACAACACAAGAAAAGGGGGGATAATCCTGCAGCAGGAAACTGTGGTTTTAGAAAGACAACTGCTGCATTGCATTCCCTCTCTTGTCACACTCTCCGAGGGACTCTCCCTGCACAGAGGAGTTGCCTGTATGTGCACCTTATCCTTGCATAGGCTCATAAAATGATTCCAAAGACAGACTTTGTTCTCTGTTACTTCCCACTTTCTAAACAGTGCCTATCACCCCCTTCCTCCAATAAAATAATCCTGGAAGCTGGGCTAATTGTGGTGGCCTTCCCGTTGAACTGTATATCATGCAGCTGTCTCTGAGACAGCTATAAATTCCAGCATTTATGTACCCTGAGCTTCCAAGTATCTTTAACTTTTATTGAAAAAGACAACATTGAATTACAGAGTTGGAGTAGCTCTCCTCCTCTCCTCCCATCTGGCAAGAGCCTGCCCTACCTTTCCAAGTGGGCAAAGCTTGCACGGACCTTTGATAAATTCACTGTTGGCCTGCTGAGGTCGTGTTTTCTTCCACGATGTTGAGCATTTATCAATGTGTGGGACCTTTGTTTCCATCTCCCCTGCTGTGGCCCTCACAAGTACCCCGTATCAGTGCCCCTCTTTGAAGGGCTGGTCAGGAGCACAGTGCTCTGTGCCGTCCGTGAGCTCTCACGAAGCACAGAATGCAGGAGGGTTGTCTTTGTGGTGCCGGCACCTATCAGCACACTGCTAATTACCTCGACGTTATTTATACCTCACTTCTTGAAGTCTGGAACACAACCCTTCCATTTTAATTTGAAGCCTTATCTTGAAGCTGAAAGATAAAACCAAAACATTACATTTGCATGTAGATATCTGTTAGGAAACAATTTGGGCAACAATTAAGATACAGTCAGAGGGGGGGAAATTCCTCATGCAGTGGGTCTTTAAGGAAGCACCAGAAGATAATTTTTTTTTCAAACTTCCAGTGATTTTCTGGGTACTCTGAAACAGCAGAGAGTTGCAGCAAGCAGGTAGGGCTCATTTCATCAGTGTTTTACTGAAGTCTGTACAGACATTAATGTGCCCTGTAGGACTGTGCATTGTCCAGCTCAAGGGCTTGCCCTCTGCCTTTTGCCTGCACATAGCAGATGTGGCATTTGGCTTGACCAGTCCTGGGCTGGTGATAGTTTTTCTGCCTGTGGTGGTTTTTCCTTAGCTGGAGTCTGCAGTGGGTGTGCTGCTTTCCATCCCTGCCTGCAGAGCCTTGGCTGTGCTCATTCTGCAGCAGTCCATGCTGTTGGCTGCAAAGGTTTCTGCTTTCATTCCTGGTATATTGGCAGAAAGGGCTGCAGAGCATTCCCACACCAGACTTTGAATCAAAGTGGAGGTGGGGGTCAGTCCTGCCTGGGGGTCTAGGCTGGTGGAACAACTTCTCCCTTCCACAGCCAAGGGCTCTCAGTATTTCAGGAACTCTCTGCCAGAGCCACTTTCTTCCCACAATGTTAAATTGCTCTGCATTTCAGTTGTATTGCTAAATCATGTAAACCTTAATAATTAGAGTCTCTCTTGAGCAAGATATTTGTAGGTCAACTGCACGTATTAGTAGAGAGTTCCCATCATAAACATGTCTAATTCTGTGATGTGCAACTCTGCACTTAGCATGCAAGTAAAGAATTCACTGTAGCTGCTTTTTAGTAATTATCATCACTTTATAGCCTGTGTTCTCTCTGTTACATTGTTGCTTCATAAATATATTTCCTTAGAAAAGTGGATGGGCAGAGGAGTGAGAAAATCCTCCTTACCTTCTTTCCCAAATTATATTTTAAAACTAAAAATCAGGATCTAAACTGCATCTTTGCCTTATACTTTTCTTTTCCTATCATGCATGGTGAAGGGGGAATCTTTTATATGAAGGGTTTATAGACAGGTTAATTGACTTCTGACTTAGTAAAAATGCATGTTTCCTTTAGAAGTCCTGGATTCTAAAACTGATTCAATTGTCCTGAATTTGAAGAAAATTGTGCTCTGTTTTCCCTTTAGAGCTCTCCCATATGCTAATTCTTATTTTATATCATAAATATGCAGCGACAGCACTCGTGGGTTTTCTCTTTTTTCACACCATACATTATGTTACATGTTTGAGAGCAGAATTCATCATTTACACTCTGACTGGAAGGATGCTCAGTGCTGTGCACAAGTTGTTTGGGTGTCCCTGTCAGATACTGGAGGCAAAGACTGGCTGTGCAGCTCTTGGGAGGACCTACTTTATTTCTAGTTTTTGTGTTCTGGCTAGATTTTAAATGTACTTCAATGATTATATATTTTCCATTAAAAAAAGGAGGTGGGGGAACAATACAATGGCAAAACAATAAACCCAGCAGCATGAAATGAGAACTTGGTCTAGGAAGTCACATTAGGAAGCAGGGAGAAGTGGGAATGACCAATCCGAGCAGTTTGCTGTAGCTTCCCTTTTATTTCCAGTACAACAAGCTGTAGGTCTTCCTTGCAAAGCACTTGTTTAATTACAGCTTCAGGAACATAAAGCCTGTTATTATTTTAACAGAAGGAGCTGAGACTGAAATAAAGCTGAGCTGGGCCCATGTCTTTTCCTGGCAACTTGTAATTTCATGGATGGAAAAAACACCTGTTCAGTGGGGAATCCTTATCATTATGTTTTAGATTTCCCCATTAATTTATTTTACAATCTTTAAGCATATATACAGATGGAAAGCAATCACGTTTAAGGCCTCTCATCACTCTCTCCCTAGGAATTACGGTGAGGATGTCACTTCTTCATTAATTTAGCACAGCAGGCTCGGGCTTCATCTGTGCAGGGAGTGCTGGCTGGGGAGCAGTGGGACAGGGGGACGTGCTCTGGAGGGCACCAGGCACAGGTCAGCCCCATCCCTGGGAGGAGGTCACCTGCAGCTCAGCAGTTGTATTGCCCTGGGGCTCTACACCCTTGTCAAGATGAAAATCTTTACCTTCAGCTATCACCACATAGCCAGGAGTTATAAAACTATTTCACTGAAATAGCTCAAAAAAATTAGACTCAAAAAGGCACCTTTGTGTCCTTGTAGGCAGAATTTAGCAGCGTTTGGTTTTGGAGGTGGCTGCCTTTAGATTCTGACCCTGGGGCAGGGTTTGAGGACGTGCTGTCTCCCCTTGCTGGCAGTGGCAGGCAGGGTCAGGGCACAAAGGTGAGCTGTGTGGCCACATCACATATGATTTGGAGCATAAACAGGAGCATTTCCTGGAGCTGGAGGCTGGAGTCACAGCCATTGGGCTGGACTTGAATGAAAGCAGCAAATCTGTGAAGTGCTGAAAATGCTGATTTGGTTCTTTGGTCTATTTCCTATAGAGGGATATCTGGTTTTATTTTTTGTGCTGTAGAAGTAGAGTAAGGCTTGAACATTGAACTGAAGTGACCCTTTGCAGGACCAAAGAGAGCACCTGGACATGAAGGCTGAACCCAGTTTGGCTTGGAGCAATTAGCTGACAAAATGACAAAATGAGATAAGGTGTTCATGAGGTCTTCCCAGCTCGGGGAACTGCTAGTGGGATATAGAGATTTCCATTTTCACTGGGCAGCTCAAATCAGAATCAGTTAAAAACTGTAGCCTCCTGATGCCTGTTGAACACTTGAAATTAAATGCTCTGGGTGACAGCACAGTGTGTCCCAGCAGGTGATTTCTGTTATCCACAAACTTGTGCAGTGGGCCTGGCCCCAGGGCAACTGGGCTCTGCTCTCTCTGAAGCATTTGATGATACACAGAAGAAATTCTTCCCTGTGAGGGTGGTGAGGCACTCTGGTTGCCCAGAGCAGCTGCCTCATCCCTGGAAGTGTCTAAGGCCAGGTTGCGTGGGGTATTGAGCAAGGAGCAGTTGTGGTCATCCCCAGCATGGATGTGGCCACGTGGCAGCAAGGGAGCAAGAGCCTCCCATGGTGTGCAATGAATTTTGTGCCACATCTCCAATTTTTAGCACCAACAACCTTAAAGGTACCATGTGGGGCAACAGGCTGTGGGGTGGGCATGCTGCTGGCATCGTTCCTTGAGCAGGGCCTGGTAAAGCAGAGGATGGAGCTTGTTGTAGGATGGACTGGAGTGCTGCTATTCTAGGAATTTGTTGTTAATAAATATGCATAAAAATTGAAACAAAAGAGTATCAATGCTACCTGATGATCATTTGACTCCGCATAAATGCCGTGACAAGTAGGAAAGTAATCTGTTGTAGGGGAGAGCAGGGAGGCTTCTCTTCTTTTCACCCTCCCCTCCTTCATTCCTCTTTTAATAAAGCAAATCACTTTTCTTTGTCACCATTTTAATGATTCCCAGGGCACTTCACAGCACAGACATAAATCTGGAAATCAGCTCGCAGAAAGAATGAGAGATTTCTCTTCTCTAAATCACAAAAGTATGCTGAGCTCTTTGTAAATCCCCACAACAATGTAATTGCGGTTCTCCCATCATTATGTGGAATGTTTTTGGTGGCCTTTTTACAAGCTAAATAAATAGCTGTGCAAAACATCTGGAACCACACTATGTCTTAAAAAGCTTCTTTTAGAAGGGCTTAGAATCTCAATTATTACTGGGCTTGAGTCTTTCTGATCTGATTGGGATATATTAATAGACTGTATTGAAATATTTGCCTGAAATATGATTAATGCTCTTAATTATTCATAGTCAGAGTTAGAATGATTAGTGTTTTGTGGGGAAACTGCATTGATCTTTCTGGATAGTAAAAAAACCACAAAACCAAGGCGTAACTATCTTGTGCCCAGATGGTTCCACTGTCCAGTTGATGTCAACTATTTACAAGCACAGGGAGTTAGGGCAGAACCAAGAATGAGAGCTGTGTAGGAACTTGAACCAAAATCTTAGGAGCTGCCTGCCACTGTAAACTCTTGGTATCCCAGGGTTTTGCCTGATAGTCATTGTACTGTGGAGCAATGCTGGGGTTCCTTTAGCCCTGCAGATACATTTCTAAAGAAGAAAGCTAAAATTCTTAAAATGAAAGCTAATTCATTGAAGCTTAGCAGATCAGTTTGTGTAATAGCAAATAATTATACTAATAGGCCATGGCAAGCAGTGTGGTCTCCTGAACTGTTGGCTGAAGCATCGTGGAACCTTCAACTGCCTCCATCAGCTCATGATAATGGAATGTTTCTCAGCTACAGAACCTTCAGAGCTGATTTTGAACATCCCCTTGCATTACTGCGAGCCTGGCCAAGCAATCTCATTTCAGCAGACTTTTTAAGCTGGGTGGGAAAGCTCATAACTAGGTAAACCTTCTCCTCTGTTCTGGGAGGAACACACTAATTTTTTGTCTGTGATTCACTTCAGTTGCCTTTGTATGGTCCTGTGTGTAGCACACTGGGGATGTTTGGGATCAGTAGGAGAAAGGGTCTGGAGTGGAGGGGCTTCAGCTGTAGACTTCCCCTGCCCTGGGGATGTCCCTGTGTTCTGAGTAGACAAAAACAATTCTCATTTGAGTTCTGCAACATCCAGTGTAAGTTTTAGTTCCAGCGCTCATGGAAGGACTTAGTAAATCAACATGAAATGTATGATAGTTACTGTACTGGTAAATCATGTTGCCTGGGTCATTGCCCACATTAGCCTAACACAGTAGCTCTTGTGATTTGTGTGGGGTTGTCAGTGCAGTTCTTGCCTGGTACAGGTCTGTGCATTGATTTCCGACCCAAAAAGAAATTGTGAAAAGGCTGTCCCAGAGCAGAGATTCTCCCCTGTGTTTTGGGAATGGTTGTATTCATCCAAAATGACTGCTCAAAGGCAGCGGCAAACCGAGCAGATGAAAAGCTTTCCAAAGCTTTTGGAAAAAGCAGAGGTGCTGGGGTAGATTGCCATCCTTCCAGCAAAGAACAGGGGAGAGTTGATCCTGCTAAGAGAAAGGAGGGACTAGATGGTCCTGTCCAGAGCTGGATGCTGTGAACACTGCAGGGTGAAGTTCTTCCCAAAAATCCCAGTTTAACCAGGCAAGAGCCAAAGCTGGGTGGCAGGGCCTAGAGTCTGCTGCTTCTCACTGTTTGCCTCATTTTTCTAATTTTGTGGGCCTTCAGGAAACATTTGGGAATCTCATCAAAGTTGGACAGTTCTCTACTGTACTCCCTTTTTTTGAAAAAAAAATGAGGATTTTGTCATTTCAGCTGGGGATTTATTTTTCCCCCAGTACACAAGGGGATAATGGGTTTGAGAGCAAGTGCTGCAACAGCCAGGAACCTTTGAGACAATAGGCCATCCTTCAGAAGACTTTGTGTGACTGTGGGCCATTTACTGGGGTTACCAAAATGTTGAGAAAAGGGATAATTGGCTGACTCCTGTCCTTGTCACATGCAGTGAAAAAGGATTGACCCAGAAACCTTAAGTACTTATCCCTATCAGGTGTTTGGGAATTGCTGTAGCCAGCTCATGGCCCTGTGAAAAAAATTATTAAACTGAATGAAAGCAAAACAACTGATAATAATATGTGATTAAAACAAGCTTTTCTAGGCTTAACACTAGTCATTGTGCTGGTTATTGAATACAGTGGAAATTGCACCGTAAATTTTCCATGCAACATTGAGAAAATAATACTTACAGTATGTTTGATGGTCTTTTACACTGCAATTAGCAGGGAAAGATTGCTTTGGGGAAGGGTTTTCCCTTTTAAATACAACATTTCAGGATGGAATAAGACTTTGTTTACTTGTCTGGTACTGAAATGATTACTTTTAAAGCGTGACTTGAGCAACCCTGATTGCCTCCTGCAATGAAGGGGGAAAGAATGAAATTCCCATTTTCTACCAGAGCAAAGTCTCGTTCCTTGTGTTGCTTGAAGGACCTGTGGTGCTTGGCCACATTAATTGAGTCCTATGGAATTCAAAAGTTTTGCTTTTCAAACTTGAGAGGAGCTGCACCAGTTGTAACTTTTATGAGGAAAAATCTGTTATAGAATAAGCCTAAAAGGGAAAAGAAAACATGTCTGTCTGGGCTGGCCAACTGGCACAGGCCTGCGTAGTAGTAAAATGGGTAATTTTTAGCCACATGGGCCAGGGAAGATCCAGAGCTGGGCTTTTTCCCTTCCTTCCTTCTTTCAGAATACTTTGGAGACTTCTAAAATAAACCACAGTTCAGTCCAAAAAAATAGCCACTCGAAAATCACTTCCATCCGTGGCCAGGGGTATGTCATACTCGAGTTTACTGGAGCGCTGTGGAAAGCCTGTGCACTTGTCAAAAAAAACCAACCAAAAAAAGGAGTGGGGGATCTACCTCATCTCCTCTTTCTTCAAACCACCCCCTCTTTCATGCGCCTTCCCAAATCTGTCATAAAAGGTATCCCAAGGTGCTTGTTAGTGAGCTCCCCTCATGAGAGATGATTAAAGCCAGATGAGTCGGAGCCCCGAAACACAGTCCCTTTGTTAGGGAAAACAAAGGCCTTGGTAATTGGATTCACATTGAGTGAGGCACTTAAAACAGCAAAGTAACAAGAAAAATCTGCCGGGTTATGTCATAACTGCCAGGGTGGGTGTTTTGTTATTTTAAAAGAGCATGACCGTCTCATTTTTTTACTAGCTTAGTCTGGTATATTGAAGTGGAAGATTAAAAACAAAATATATATCCCCAATTGTAACATATTTTACACAACTGACAGAGAGAGTTTGGGACATGGGAAGCAGCGGGATCCGGAGCAGGTCACCGTGCCGGTGCAATGGCCATAAAGCAAGGAGCTATTTCCGTCTGTTTGCCAACGTTGAGATGTGCTGCATAGGATATACCCTCCAGGAGCCTTTGGTGGGGTAAAGAGTCAATCCCAGCGTATCACTCATCCTTAAATCTCACTTGTTTGGCTCATGGATAAACTATTCAGCTTCCAGTTGGCCTGTAGAGTCATTTTCCATAGCTTGGGAGCAGGCGTGTACAGATGGGAATTAGTCGTCACCATCTTGTGCTGTGTTTGGGGAAAGAGCTAATAAATACCAAATTGAAGGGAGACCTGAGCTGTCTTGGGGATTTACTGCAGAAGTGCGTGTCTTCCAGACCTTTGATCATCGATTTTGCTTGGAGCACTAATGGTACAAGGAACAGCTGAATGTGCCAGGTTATCGAGTCTCCAAAAAAACAGGTCAGCGTTACTTATGGAGGTGCTAGTGAGATCTTGCAGGAAGGATGTGAAGTGGCTTTCAAGAATTGCTTTTCACTGTGTCATGACAAACAATTTTAGATTTAATATGCAAATGTCTGCCAAAGAAAAGTATCTGGTTTGGCAAAGACTGATTTATTCCATCATAGGCTCCAGAGTAAAAATAAAAACAACTACAGAAAATAATCTGCTCTGAAGATCCCAGTGCCTATAAAAGATTAGTCTTAAGAAGAGTTAGCAGAGTGTTGAAAAATGTCGTGTCTTGTTTTCCATTGAAACTTGGCTGGCAGTCTTGGATGGAAAACCCAGAATCACACAGCCTAACACCCACAAAGCTCAGCACTTTTCAGCTCAGATTAAAACGCTCGTAGTCGTCTGCTTTCTTGTTGCAAAGGCGTGATGCACACAGCTCCTGGGAAGAGCGAACCTTTGATTACCAAGTCAGTCATTAGGTAAGGGGTACTGCTCCTTCCTCACTTTGGAGACAGTAGAGATCTTCTTTATTAAAATTTCTCAGAGCTCTCTGGGGATTAAGGCACACAGTTTCCATTAATTCGAATTAAGCATCTAGATCCTGCTGGTAGCTTTGTAAAAACAGGTTTTCTTCCTCAGAGTCAGCATACCTGTAGTTCAGGGCTTTTGTTCTGGATCCCAACATCCTCAGCAGGAGCTGGGTTCAGTGTGAAGCCACAACAGGTTTTACAAACACAGTCAAACTCATTCCCTGTATCAGGCACCGAGGTGATGCACAGCTGAATGACAGGATGTGTTTTCCTTCTTTTCTTTGGGTAGGGTTACTCTCCCTTGAAGGAACTGCAGCATTTCTGCTTTACAGGGTGTCTGTCTTCCTCTCTTCAGCTGCACAGTCACTTGCCTGAGCTCTTGGTGCTTCTCCATCATCCCTGTTCAGACCTGAGTTCCTGTGGAGGTCTATCAGCAGCAGCCTCTCCCTGTGCTGGCCTTTCCTGGTTCTCATTCAGCCTCTGGCTTTAAGCTCCCAGGAAAAGGAAGAGAAGGTATCTTGCAAGTCTAAGGAGTTCCCACTTCATTGTTTACTTAGACAGGAAAGAGCCAAAGGGATTTAATTCTCTTTTTGCCCTTGCTGACTCTGAGAACAGAGGGAGAAAGCTACCAAAGCTGCTGTTTGGCTGAGTTGTTGCAGGATTTAGAGCCTAAAGCCATGTCTTATTTCTATAAGGCCCTCATGCTCTGTTGGTAATCTCTGAACTGATTCTTCAGGGATGAACAAACCTCAGTCACTGAGTGTGAACTGGAAAAAAAAGGTACTAGACTGGTGCTGCTTTTCCAGGAGCTGTGAGTGCAGGCTGATGTATTCCACCAGGGAATAGAGTCATTTCCCTCCTGCACATGTGTTGTTACATCTCTGCTCTTGGTCCAGCACAAGCATAATTTCCCAAGACTCTCCTGCAGGGAAGAGTTGTGAATGCAGCCTTTAAGTCCTAACTGAGCCCTTGAATCTTAGACCTTAGTAGGGTTGGTGTGATACAAATTAGGCCTAACCTGTAAATCAATTTGGCAATTACTCAGAACTGGCTGGGGATAGCAGTTGAAACCCACTTTTACAACAGCTGCAAATGATGGGGTTGCAAAAGCTCATGCATTTGGGGAGCATGCAGGGGAGAGCAGGGAGATAGATGGACTCTCATCTGGGAGAGACCTGGTGGAAGACCAAAATCAAGAGCCAGCAGAGTCTTTGGAGAGTCTTCCCAGCCTTGTCCCCCATGGTTCAGGTGTAGCAGGCAGCACCTCAGGGTGCTGAGAGCAGAGAAGGGGTAACACATCTCCATACCAGCCCCACTGAGAAATGGCAATAGCAGGGTAATAAGCAGCTCAGCATCTAGAAGTGTGCTGGGGAGGAGGGAGCCACAGCTCTCCTCATCACTGCAAATCCATTCCACATTTGTCTGCAGTAGGGCTTATTGCTCACAGAAACCTGAACTGCCTGTAATGCACCAGATGTGCAAAAAGAGCAGCCGTTCCTCTTGCTATCATAGGCAGCCACACTTACAACAACAGCGACTTGTGCTTTGATTGCTTGTCTAAAACTAAAATTCAATTATGCAGTGCAGGCAGGCTTTGCTGTGACACAGAGGGTTAGAAATTAATGTTAACACTGTTTCTGGTTAAGACTTTTTGTGTTGATAAATAATTCATAAGGCAGTTAGCTCTTTGAGTCTGACAACACAAGAATATATTAATACAGTAGACTCAGCTAAAGGTCAGCCCTGAACAGTGAAGCATCTGAGCCATCTTTTATTCATTTTCTGACACAGACTCATTAATTATTACCACATTTGAAGGTCTGCACGGGAAAAGTGCTAATGAGAAAAAGGATATTGGGTTTGATATCTGACGCTCACTCTTTGAAATTACTTTAGATTAAAAAAAAAGAGAGCAGAGAGAACAATACAAAACAGGCCAGGTAAGACCTTTTCTTTAATAAAAATTAAAATTAAAAAATGAAAGACTAAAGATAAATTGGGAGACATTATTCAATCAAAAGCAGATGCTTCTGGGTTGCCAGTTTGAGTGGCTGATGGGTGATGAAGTTTTTAAGAAAGACATGATTAAAAGATATCCCTATTTACGTGAGATGTAGTTGCTTTGACTCTTATTTGTTGCCCTCAGGTTTGTTTTGCACATTTTTCATTTTGGCTGACCATTTGTCTTCCTACACTATTTATGATCACAAAAATGAGAGTTGTTCTGGCTTTCTGCTATTGCTCCTGATGTTTTTCCATAGTTTTTCCTTGCCATGCTGGTTTTAAATACCTTACAAAACCTACCTTGATACACTTATCCATGCAGCCATCTACCACCAAAGGAGATGGTTACTCTTCTCCTTTAGCCTGATTTCCTAAGAAACCACAATCTGTGCAATCACATGTCCTTGTGTGTCTGTCTGTACCTCTCCATTCTAATAATTTTTTAAATCCCATCAGAGAGTTGGTCCACCAAATTTCATGGAACAACAAATATCTCAAACCCAGTAAATTCTTGCAGTGTTTGTGGGGGAAAAGAAAGAAAAGAACATATCTTCAGTATTCCCACTAGGGAAAATGTTGATGCTTAAGCTTACACCTTATTAGATATCAGAGAATTTATACAAGAAGGAACTCTAAGCACAGGCCAAAGGCAATGGAGCCTCATTAGCAGTTCTTCTTGGGGAAGTGTCTGGGGACAGGATGTGAGCAGAACTCTGTTTATCCATAAGACAGATGAGATCTCCTCATGCTTTCGCATTCATTAGCACAGGTGTGTCTTGTATTTGTTAACGAACATGCAGGAACCAGACCTGGGCAGTTCATGGAATTCAGTGGGACTGTGATGATACCAGCGTGAAGGTTTGATGTGTGTGTGTGCAACTTGAAAAAATATATACTTCCAGCTCCTGGACTTCCAAGTAATGGCTTGTCTTTGGCACCAGGTTAAAGGCAGGCCACCACTATACCAAATAATCTTTACTGCTTACAGCGTGTTTCTATGGAGTTCCTGGGGAAATGCAGCAGCCTGGTAGGGAAATACTGCACTGCTTACATGATTTTGGTCTATGAAACATTCCTTATTTACATAGTGCAGCCTGTGCTTTGAAGTGATACTATGCCTGTGAAAGAGGTGAACTAAGGTTTTTTCGTGTGCTAGTAGATAAATGAAAACCTGTCTTGTATGGGCAGAAAGAAATGATCAATCTATTTTGAGTTTCATTTAGTCTCACTCAGAAAAAAATATATTTTCTTAAACTGTGATGAAATGGTTGCTTTACAAATAGAGCTTTTCTCCATGCAATCAAAATTGCACTAAAAGATACACCCCTTATTGATGTGAAAATTGAACTGCCCTGAAATACAGATATAATATGGTGGGTTTGATGTAGTCATTGAAGGGAAGAGAGCACTGGAGCTGAGACCAAACTCTTCCTTAGCTTTCATGCCACTGTGCTTTGTTGCTGCTCAGTGTGCAGGAGGGGAGAGCTTGCTTCTAATACGGCACCATCATTCAGGGATGTCATGCTTCATCACAGGTAATCCCATCTGCCTTACAGGACTTTACAGAAACATCTTGTCTCTCCACACAGTAAAATGTCCTCACCTTCACAACCCCATTGCCAACCTAAAACTTGCAGTACAATGTCGCCTGCTCCAGACAGCAGCTTAGACTCCTGCAAATAAGTGCAATTATTTGTTGAAAACGACTGGACTGTGATTTCTTCCTAAATTAAGGTAAAATTAAAAAGTTTTAAGGTAAATGTTACTCACCTTGGTTAAAAGTCACCTGATTTTTCAAGAAGGCTTTGAAATACAGAGATCCACTTCTCATCCATCCCTGGGTTGTAGCTGCTGATACAACATGAGAGACCTTGCCTTTGTCAGAGCTCGGCTGAGTAAACTGGCAAACTCTATTCACTAAACCAGTGAATGATGTTTCAAAGCTGTGAAAATATTAGCATGTAATGTAACATCTCTGGAAATGTAATGTTTGCTACAGCTGTGTATAAATTTGTTTAATGGGTCTCTAACTCACCATCAGACTCATAAAGGCAGCCACTGTACAGGCTATTAGGCTGCAGTAACTTAATTGCTCGTTAATTGGGTAATTAGTGCTTTGTTTTGCTTTAAAGCCTAAACACTCATAAAAAGTGAATTAGCTGAGTAAACAAGAATGGAATTTTCATGATATGCTGTCCCAGTTATTGCACATAATTAATCAACCTTTTATTATTATTCCTTTTTCTTTTTTTTTCCCCTCCTGGTGACTGCCTCAGTAGCTTGGACAAACATCCCAGTTCAAACCCCAAGGAAGGTGCCCCAAGTATATTTCATTAGCTGAGGCTGGTACCTATATTCCATGGTTAAGGGGGTTTGTGTACTGCCCCCAGAAGCAGAGAGGTTCATGGACAACTCAAGTGGCTGGGACCTTGTTGGCTCTTAGGTCGGAAGCTGTGGAAGAAAGGACTAATTTACCTCTTCCCATTTCTTGGTGGACGTGGTGTTCAGTTCCATAGCTCAGACTAATCTACCAGAAATGTAAATGAAAACCCAGCAGCCTGGAAAACTGGCTTATTTAACCAAGATGTGCATTAACATGAAACTATTGCTGTACTACTTAAGGTATTTGGGCAAGAGATGGGCCTGCAAATGAATGTTCTTAGCAGTAAATTTCCCCCTGGCTTTAACACAGGTAGTTAAACTAAATATTGAAAAAGTTAATGGAAAGCCTGTTTGCACCCAACTACTGGAAGTTTAATTTGCGCTCCCAAACAGGATCGCAGCACCCTCATCCCTGCCAGGGTCACGCAGCCTTGAATGCCAAAAGGATTGCAATTGCTGTGCTGCTTAAACAGTGAACGTCCTTAATTGGGATGATGGCCTTTGCTCTAACGAGCGACTGCAGTCGTGCTGTAGGTGCTCCATGGTGCTCTGCCTTCCGTTGCTGGGCCTGACTGTTTAATGATGTCTTAATTGGCTTTGAGAACTCCTCAAGAGGGGGAGAGCAGGAAAGAAAGGAATTGGTGCATTTTTTATTATATTTATTCTTGCTTTAGTGAAAATTTTAACGGGAGGACAGCTGAGGTAGAATATTGCTCTTGTCATGTAATATTACACATAGGATTTCTCATGTGAAGAGCATTTTGGTTTCAGTCTAAAGCAATGGAAGTTAGTGCTGGATTTCCACACTGAAGGGAAGTTAAGTATTTACTGGTAGAAGCAAATGGCAGCTGCCTGAGCGTTCACTGAGTAAGGCTAAAGGATTTGGTGCACAAAGAGAGCACGAAACGCAATTAAAGTGAGTCCCAGTAACTTTTATATTTGGCACTTGTGGTCAGATGTTGATACTAAATATAAGCAGAACTGTACTGTAAAAATTAGACCTCTTTTATTGCAGAGCAATTGAGGTTTTATGAAGAATGGCACCAATCCACAGAGACTTTTTCCTAGTGAGCTGATAAAGGGAACAGCTGCAAAGTTTGACGCGTAGAAAGTTTGAGTTAGAAATATTTGATCTGCTTGAATTTATGAAGTTAAACGCTTCTTTCATGCTTCACGTTTTCCAGATTCAGCACTGTCTATGGTTGCTTTCTTGGCTGTGCTCTGTACAGGCATCAGTTAGCAAAGGGCTGAATGGTCTGTGAAGGGGAGAGCACCAGGCTCTTCCCTCCAGCATCGTAGGTTGGCTCTGGATGGCCTCCTGGGAGCAGAGTTTCTTAGAGATCTGGTTTGGGTGTGTGCTTTTATTTAAAACCCATCTGTCTGTAACGTGCAGAGGTTTGCCACGTAGCTGCTGCTGCATTGTGAGACACTGGAGCACAAAAGTGGTTGGCTGGTGGTGTGGCTGTGGTTTCCTAGTGCTCAGAATCTGGCTGAATATGGCCTAATCCTTTTATTGATCGTGAGGAGGGCTGGAGCAAAAGGAAGGACTGGCCAGAGTTAGGAACCAGGCGCCTGGAGTTACAATAGCCAGATGAATCCTGTCTTGATTGTCTCTTACAGACCTGGCATTTCTTGAAGTCCCTAATAGAGCAATAAACACTGCTTTTCTTTGTTGACTGCAGTAAGTCCACTAGACCATCACTTCTTGAGAGACTGTGCCATACAAAACTTACAAAAACTCAGGAAGACTTTGCTGTTGTTATGAAAAGAATTAGAGGAAAAAGAGTGATCTTAATGAAAAAATTGAAGCTATTTGAAATGCCTTGCCTCTCTCTGCACTTTTTTAATGTATGCTGCAAAATTCCCTACAAAAATGCTGACTTTAAAAAACATGTGTGAAAGGTGTGTATTTTTTTCCACGTAATCTTATACCCTTTTTTTTTTTTTTTTTAAGTAACATTCCAGATAAGTTTTGGAGAATTGCAGAAAATGTGTTCTGTCATTTGTACTATCCGTGTGCTTCGAGGGTTTATTTTTCCCTTTTGCAGAGATTTTTCCAGTCCATGGTGTAATACTGGCTCCTCCAAAACTGTACAGGAATTTTTTTAATTGGCTGAAGGTATAAATGCCGGGAATTAACAGGTTTCAGCCTTTCTTTATGAACGCATATTAAGCTATATGTAAAACATATATTTCTCCCAAATAGCAATTCATCATCTGTTAATACTTGGGCTGCAGTGCCTGGCACGTGCTGGAAGGAGTAGACAGCAGGTTTCCCGTTAACCACTGCCTGGCTCTGCCCATGGAATACCTACAGCCACATTCATCCCAAGCAGGGTGCAAATTTGCAAAGCAGACACACTGCCAAAGCGAGGCAAACGTGATTTATTGTTTCACAGTTGAGTGAGTTCTGCTTGTGTTTTGGAAACTTCACTTACTCGGTAGCTGCTGAGGAGGAGGGGAAAGGAGGAGACAACCCCATAAGCACCGGTGCTCGAGAGCCTTCTGTGATAGTCTGTTAGGAAGACACAACATCCAAATTGGAACCTCTCAGTGAAGACAGTCTTCAAAACTGAGGCTCCTTGGGGTTTTTTGCCTTGCATAAAATACACACACTCATCTAACCAAGTGAAAGGTGGGTTTTAGGTTTGACCTTTAATCCATTGGCTAAATGAAAACTTGTCTCTCTTTTGCTCAGGATCTCCATTTTCTCATTTTTTCAGGATTATGTTTCCCATCTTTAGTTTGTGAATCACCTTCCTTGAAAGCACAGTTCATAGTGGAAAAACTTTCTAGCTGGATGCCATGTGTTCCTTAGCAAAACTGAGCTTGAAAAGCAAAGTGAGCATTGATGGAGCTGGGGGAGTGGGCTGTTACCTGGCAGCTGGCACCAACTTCTTGTCAGCTAAGTGCTCTCATGGGAACTGGTGAAGTACCTGGCAGGCTTGTTATTAGGTGTGGCCAATTAGTAACAAAACAGAGAGATCATAATGGGGTGCAGCATTATCATGGAAGAGTTGTCCTCAGTGAATCCCCCAAATGTCACAGAGGGGGATTCTTTTTGCCAAGCCTTTTGTCCTCAACTCTTTGGATCTAACCAAGGAAGCCAAAAGACAAGCATGCAGACATTTCTTCTCCCTCCCAGCTTTTCTGCTGAGATAGAGCAGTTCAGCTTGATGTTATTGTTGTTATTGCTGGTATCACAATAAGGGTGATACTCTGTCATGAAGGGATACAGCCCTCTGCAGAGCCCCAGCCCTGGAAGGCTTTGACATTGTGTGGCAGCTGCCTTGATCTCTCTGTTTCAGGGAGTTTTCAGGAGGACTGTAAGGGATGATAAAGAGAAGATCAAGCTGATAAATAGTCGGAAAATTTTCACATACAAAACCCAGAAAATCTGAAAACAGAGCCACAGCAGCAGGGAGATTTATGTATTATGTATTGAAAAATACAAGCGTGGCACGCTTTGTGAATGCTGGATCGCTGGCTCTCCTCAGCTGGGCTTTCCAGTCTATTAAATTACTCTGGGCCATAATCTGTTATAATAAATCGTTTGCATAGCACCTCTGGAGCACACTGCCAAGCAGAGAAAAACAGGCGACTTTTTCTCTGAAAAGCTTGTGGCCTGACCAGTGAGGAGTCACAAATGGGGCAGTGGTTCAGGAGAAAGGAGATGGAAAAATTATTAGGAAGGGGAGGCGGCAAGGGAGGTTTTCCTGGGAGGGTTGTTTTTTATAGTGGCTGTGTAAAGGACAAGAGTTGGGGCTGAAAGATGAGGAGGGAAGAAGATGCTGGAAAATAAAAGAAGAGAGCAGGATGGGATTTCTATCATTTAGCCTCCATGGGATCGAGTGCATTACTGCTCTGAATAATGCCCTCGTTTAGCTCCGTTGTGTGATGGATTTGAAGCTTCAAAACATAAATGAAACTAAGGGCCTAGATAGCCTAATGCTGTTATAAATTTTGAAGACTTGGTTTCAAATATGATTCAGGGGCCTTAGTGAAATGTGTTTGGGGATCTCTGCTCCATCCCTGTTGGGTAATTGTGCACATCACAGAAACATCACATCCTGGCATGATGCTGGTGCTCTGCCAAATGGAGACTCTGAGGCTGCAATAGCAAGGGCAGCTGCGAGTTGTGATTTAGGAATGTTGGCTGGGAGATGTGGAGGCAAAGTCTACAAAGTTTCTGCCTAGAAAGCATTTTAAAAAAAGGAAGGAAAAAAGAATCTCCAAGTTAATTCTCTTGTGGAAAAAAGCATGTTGGAAAAGAGGCAAGTACTTTGTGAAATTGCCAATGCCCCATTTCCCTGGCAAACACATCAGCTGTATTCCCCTCCCCTTTCAGATTACATGTAATGTGTTTGAAATAACTTTTTAACAAATCACAACATTAAAAAGGAGGACAAAAGTCTGAGTAGTATCTGCTAGGTCAAAGATGAAGTACTGGCCTAATGCACAGCAAAAGTAGCTGCTTCCATTACTGTTGCTATTCTAAAACTCATGGTTGCTGGCTGGTTGTGTCCACCACTTGGGATTACTGACATTTTTCTCTGTCACCCAAAAATGTAGAAAAACTTAGGCTGCAAACATCCTCAACTCTGTTTGAGTAGCTCTAATTTACATGACTTAGGTAGGCGTAAAAAGTGGGAAATGACCTTTTCAACATGACTTCAGATATTAAAACGATCTTACAATCTTATTATCATGAGAACATTTCGCAGAGTATTAAGCTCAATAAATTACCTTTTCCCCAAGCTGCTAACCCTCGATCCCTCAGGGGCAGCTGCAGCAACGATGTTGGTTCACGGCCTTCTTATTTTAGCTGAATTGCTTAATTGGTATGTGTTCTACATCCCCGATTGAGTATTTGGAGCACAAATGAAGGTTAGAACCTTTGCGCTACTTATCGACTGGAAGAAAATTGATTCACGCACAGGAGTGCAGTTGGGAGACAATTCACAATCCTCCCTTGGAAGGAAAGATTCTGCTCTTTTCTTTTCCCCTAGATTTCTTGCAAAGGTCACTCCAGCTGAACACGGTCATATTTTTGGTTTGGTGGTTGCTTTTTACACAGCAAATCACTGTTCGAGAACCTGAGTTTCAGTTTCCTGAACGTGTTTGTAGCTGAACTTGAAATTGAGGTGCTGGGGATGTTGTCTTTCCCTCTCCCTGCCTCCCACGGTCTTTGCACACCTGCATTTGTTCTCCAGAAGAGATGTCCCTGTGTGGGGCATCTGTGGAAAAACGAGTTGTAATTCCCAAGCATTCTCCACCTTTGTTGGATGGAAGAGAAGGGAGGAAAGGGTTATGAAGGAACGTCACTGTTTCTGCCCCCAGCCTAAAGATGTATCCCATAAGGTGACTTCCCAAAGACGTGTTTCCATTGTGCTGAACATCTTTAGTTCAGGGCGTGAAAATAAATCCTTAAGTAAAGGTCATTCAAGACAAAGCTCAGAAATGCCAGAAAGTGACAGCAAAATTTACCAAATTGCTGTGCTGAACAAATTTAAACTGAGTGCACGTGCCTTGTACTGCCTGATAATTTATCTTTTCTTTGCAATATGATCAAGGCCTTCTGCATCAGCTGCTACAGATGCCTTTGTTTTTTTGTGATCTTTGTAGCAGGAACCTGAGCTTTCTTGTGGCCTGTATTAATAGAAACATCAAAATGGCAGAGATTCTGCTTTCTTTTTAATGTTCATTAAAGGACAAACATGTGACTTAGCCGGCCTCAGCAAGATTCCCTGTGGCTCCATGAGCATGCCAAAAAGAGAGGCAAGGCAGCCACAGCAAGAGGCATTCC